>NC_069388.1:51797977-52397977 GCF_027475565.1 Acinonyx jubatus
ACTATAGTCACCATGTTATACTTAATGTATAAGTCTCAGACCTTATTAATCTTATAACTGAAAGTCAACCCCAAGTCTCTGGCAATCACCATTTCACTCTCTTTTTCTATGAGTTCTTTTTTCTTTTCTTTTCTTTTCTCTTTCTTTCTTTATTGCTTTTATTTATTTATTTATTTAGTCATGTAAGTGATACCATGCAGTATTTCTTTCTTTGTCTGGATTACTTCAATTAGCATGATGCTCTTCAGTTTCATCCATGTTGTCACAAATGGCAAGATTTCATCCTTTTTTTAAGTTTATTTATTTTAAGAGAGAAAGAGTATGCATGCACATGCAAACAGGGATGGGGCAGAGAGAGGAAAGAGAGAATCCCAGGCAGGCTTCACGCTGTCAACACAGTGCCTAAGGCAGGGCTCAATCCCATGAACTAAGAGATCATGACATGAGCCCAAATCAAGAGTCAGGTTCAGAGGAGCCAAGATGGCGGAGCAGCATGAAAGTTTTTTTCTTTCTTTTTTTGAGTCTTGCAACCATGAAACACAGCCTGATCAACACTAAACCATTCTTCACACCTAGAAAACTGATTTGAGGATTAACACAACAATCTACACAATCTGAACTACAGAATTCAGCAGGTACGTGGTGCAGACAGGTGAACTGGGGGAGAGATAATCCGCAGAGGGCAAGGAAGTGTTCTTGCTTGCAGAGAGAGGACTGAGAAGGGGGGAGAGTTCAGGAAAAGCACTTCCCCCAAAAGCAGCTGGAGAGAAAGTGGAAAAGTGGAAATGGCCACAAGCACTGAACTAAAACTGGAGAAAGGAGAAAGGAGGTGGTTTAAATTCTATTAAGACTCTATAAATAGGGGGAGCACAGAGTCTGAAACTCTGAAGCTCAACACCTGTTGGAGCTCTGGTGGGAAGGACAAATCCCCAGGAGCAGAGTGGGGTCCAGGAGGTTTTCAGGCCACATGGAGAGAAGCGGTTCCACTGCTGGAAGGACATTTGGTAGAAGCTCTGCGGACACTCGGTCCCAGCAGACCCCAGAGAACAACCACATTCGCTGGTGCTGGAACAATGTCATTAAGATGAAACCTGCTGCCAGATGTGTGTTGTGTGTACATGGAATCTTGTGTACATGATCATGTGAACTTTTTCTGTGGTAGGCTAGTGCCCAGCCATAGTCTCTGGGCATAAGCAGCATCATGGTCTTGTAAACATTACTGGGTGCAGCTGGCCCCTGGCCATTGCTCGGTGACATCCTCCCCAGAGGATCTGAGCGGACAAAACCACAGTCCCTCAAAACTGAGGGGTTGGGAAACACAGCCACATCTGAGATAAACTCAGGAGGGAGGTACTGCCTGGCAACCTGACGGCTCAGTCACACACAGTGTAAAAGCAGGGAGTGGACGGAAGCCAGAGATAAAGGACAGTGCTTGGTTGCTGGTCAGGAAGAACACAGAGTTCCAATACTAGAGACTGGGTAGTTAGGAGATGACATTTTCAACCCTCCCATGCACGTACATATACACCTACAAGCTCCACAACGATGGACCACAGTAAGCTAATCAGTGCCATCTAGTGAAGAATTGAGTTGTTACACTAAGCCACACCCAACTGGGCCAACCTCGCTTTTTAGGAACACCACAAATCTCTCTGCCAGCTTACTTTATGGACTAAAAGTGCTTCATAGTTTGACTTCTAGGGGAAACCGATGTAATTTCTGTCATACTTCTGTCAGATCACTGGTCTATGTATTCAATTTTATTTTTTTCTTTTTTCTTTCATTTCTTTTCCTTGAATACAGAAAGAGAAAACAATTATTTTTATTTTCAATTTTTATTAAATATATTTTCCTTTATTTTTTCTACTAGATTTTTACTTTTTTTGTAAATTTTTCAAATTCTATTTTACTTCTATCATTTCACTTTATTCTATTTCATTGAATTCATTTTCTCAAGATTTCATTTTCCTTTTTTTTTTCTTTTTTCTTTTTTCTTTTTTCTAATCTATCAAGCTCCTTTCAATAACCAGACTAAAACACACCTAGAATCTAGCATCATTTATTTGATGTTTTTTCTGTGTGTGTTGTTTTTAATTTTTTAATTTAAATTGTTTTACCTAGTCAATTTCTTTTCTTTCTTAAAAATGATGAAAAGAAGAAATTCACCCCAAAGAAAGAGCAGGAAGAAACGGCAGCTAGGGATTTAACCAACACAGAAACAAGCAAGATGTCTGAACCTCAATTTAGAACCACAATAATAAGAATATGAGCTGGGGTTGAAAATAGATTAGAATCTCTCTCTGAGAGATAATAGAAGTAAAAGCTAGTCAGAGTGAAATTTAAAAAAATGCTATAACTGAGCTGCAATCTTGAAGGGATGCCATGGTGGCAAGGATGGATGAGGCAGAGCAGCGAATCAGCAATATAGAGGACAAACTTATGGAGAATAATGAAGCAGAAAAAAAGAGGGAGACTAAGACAAAAGAGCACAATTTAAGAATTAGAGAAATCAGTGACTCATTAAAAAGGAATGACATCAGAATCATAGGGGGCACAGAAGATGAGAGAGAAAAAGGGGTAGAAGGATATGTGAGTGAATCATAGCAGACAACTTTCCTAACATGGGGAAAGACACAGACATCAAAATCCAGGAAACACAGAAGACTTCCTTAAGATTCAACCAAACAGACCATCAACAAGGCATATCATAGTCAAATTCACAAAATACTCAGGCAAGGAAAGAATCATGAAAGCAAGAAGGAAAAAACAGTCCTTAACCTACAAGGGAAGACAGATCAGGTTTGCAGCAGACCTGTGCACAGAAACGTGGCAGGCCAGAAAGGAGTGGCAGGATATATTCAATGTGCTGAATCAGAAAAATATGCAGCCAGGAATTCCTTATCCAGCATGGCTGTCATTCAGAATAAAAGAAAAGATTAAAAGTTTCCCAGGCAAACAAAAATTAAAGGAGTTCATGACCACTAAACCAGCCCTGCAAGAAATTTTAAGGGGGACTCTCTGAGGAGAGAAAAGATGGGAAAAAACACCAAAAGCAACAAAGACTAGAAAGGACTGTAGAACACCACCAGAAACTCCAACTCTACAAGAAACATAATAGCAATAAACTCATATCTTTCAGTACTCACTCTAAATGTCAATGGACTAAATGCTCCTATCAAAAGACACAGGGTAACAGAATGGATAAGCAAAGACAAGATCCATCTATATGCTGTTTACAAGAGATCCACTTTGGACCTAAAGACACCTTCAGACTGAAAGTAAGGGGATGGAGACCATCTATCATGCTAATGGTCAATAAAAGAAAGCTGGAGTAGCCATACTTATATCAGACTATCTAGACTTTAAAATAAAGACAGTCACAAGAGATGAAGGGCATTATATCATAATTAAGGGGTCTATCCAACAAGAAGACCTAACAATTGTAAATATTTATGCTCCAAATGTGGAGCACCCAAATATGTAAATCAATTTATTAGAAACATAAACTCATTGATAATAATACCATAATAGTAGGGGACTTCAACACCTGACTTAGAGCAATGGACAGATCATCTAATCAACAAATCAACAAGGAAACAATTGCTTTGAATGACACACTGGACCAGATGGACTTAACAGATATATTCAGAACATTTCATCCTAAAGCAGCAGAATATACATTCTTCTCCAGTGCACATGGAACGTTCTCTAGAATAGATCACATACTGGGACACAAATCAGCCCTCAAGAAGTACAAAAAGATCAAGATCATACCATGCATATTTTCAGACCACAATGCTATGAAATTCTAAGTAGACTACAAGAAAACATTTGGAAAGATAACAAATACTTGGAGACTAAAGAACATTCTACTAAAGAATGAATGGTCTACCCAAACAGTTAAAGAGGAAATTAAAAAGTACATGGAAGCCAGGCATCTGGTGGCTCAGTTGGTTAAGAATCTGACATTGGCTCAGGTCATGATCTCACGGTTCATGGGTTCAAGCCCCACATAGGGCTCTGTGCTGAGGGCTCACAGCCTGGAGCCTGCTTTGGATTCTGTGTCTTCCTCTCTCTCTCTGTCCCTCCCCAGCTTGTATTTGTCTCTCTCTCTCTCTCCCTCTCTCAAAAATAAACATTAAAATTTTTAAATAACATGAAAGCCAATGGAGATGATAACAACATAGCCCAAAACCTCTGGGACGCAGCAAAGATGGTCATAAAAGGGAAGTATATAGCAATCCAGGCCTTCCTAAAGAAGGAAGAAGTGTTTCAGATACACAACCTGACCTTACACCTTAAAAAACTGGAAAAAGAGCAGCAAATAAATCCTAAAACGAGCAGAACAGGAAATAATAAAGGTTAGAACAGAAATCAATGCTATTGAAACAAACAAACAACAGCAACAACAACAACAACACAGTAGAAAAGATCAATGAAACCCAAAATTGGTTCTTTGAAAGAATTAATAAAATTGGTAAACCCCTAGACAGTTTTATCAAAAAGAAAAAGGAAAGGACCCAAATAAATAAAATCAAGAATGAAAGGGGAGAGATCACAGCCAACACAGCAGAAATAAAAACAATAATAAGGGACTATTATGAGCAATTACATGCGAATAAAATGGGCAATCTGGAACAAATGGACAAATTCCTAGAAACATCTGCACTACCAAAATTGAAACAGGAAGAAATAGAAAATTTGTAAAGATCCATAAGCAGTAAGGAAATCGAATTAGTAATCAAAAACCTCCCAAAAAACAAGAGTCCAGGGCCAGATGGCTTTCCAGGGGAATTGTACCAAACATTTGAAGGAAGATTTAAGCCCTATTCTCTTGAATCTGTTCCAAAAAATAGAAATGGAAGGAAAACTTCCAAACTTTTTCTGGTAAAGCCAGCATTACCTTGATTCCAAAACCAGAGAAAGACACCTCTGAAAAGGAGAACTATAGACCAATTTCCCTGATGAACACGGATGCCAAAATCCTCAACAAGATATTAGCCAACCAGATGCAAGAATACATTTAAAAATTATTCACACGACCAAATGGGATTTATACCTGGGATACAGGGCTGGTTCCATATCCGCAAAACAATCAATATGATCCATCACATCAATAAAAGACAGGACAAGAACCACATGATCCTCTCAATAGATTCAGAAAAAGCATTTGACATAATGCAGCATTCTTTCTTCATAAAAACCCTCAAGAAAGTAGGGAGAGAAGAAGCATACCTTGAGATCATATAAGCCATATATGAACGACCCAATGCTAATATCCTCAATAGGGAAAAACTGAGAGCTTTCCCCCTAAGGTCAGGAACAAGACAGCGATGTCCACTCTCGCCACTGTTACTCAGCATAGTATTGGAAGTCTTAGCCTCAGCCATCAGAAAACACAAAGAAATAAAATGCATCCAAATCGGCCAGGAGGAGGTCAAACTTTCACTCTTTGCAGGTGACATGATACTCTATATGGAAAACCCAAAAGATTCCACCAAAAAACTTCTAGAACTGATTCATGAATTCAGCAAAATGGCAGGATATAAAATCAATGCACAGAAATCTGTTGCATTCCTATACACCAACAATGAAGTGACAGAAAGAGAAATCAAGGAATCGATCCCATTTACATTTGCACCAAAAACCATAAAATACTTGGGAGTAAATCTAACAAATAGGTGAAAAATCTATACACTGAAAATTATAGAAAGCTTATGAAAGAAATTGAAGAAGACACACAAAAAAGTGAAAAAATATTCCATGCTTCTGGATAGGAAGAACAAATATTGTTAAAATGTCAATACTACCAAAAGCAATCTATATATCAATGCAATACCTATCAAAATAACACCAGCATTCTTCACAGAGCTAGAACAAATAATCCTAAAATTTGTATGGAAACAGAAAAGACCCCGAATAGCCAAAGTGATCTTGAAAAAGAAAACCAAAGCAGGAGGCA
Source organism: Acinonyx jubatus (assembly GCF_027475565.1). Lineage (NCBI taxonomy): Eukaryota > Metazoa > Chordata > Mammalia > Carnivora > Felidae > Acinonyx > Acinonyx jubatus. Next base: position 51,803,940 of record NC_069388.1, read on the forward strand.
TCACAATACCATACTTCGAGCTGTATTACAAAGCTGAAATCATCAAGACAGTATGGTACTGGCACAAGAACAGACACTCAGATCAACGGAACAGAATAGAGAACCCAGAAATGGATTCACAAGTGTATGGCCAACTAATCTTTGACAAGGCAGGAAAGAATATTCAGTGGAATAAATACAGTCTTTTCAAGTGGTACTGAGAAAACTGGACAGCGACATGCAGAAAAATGAACATGGACCCCTTTCTTACACCATACACAAAAATAAACTCGAAATGAATGGAAGACCTAATTGTAAGACAGAAAGCCATCAAAATCTTCAAGGAGAAAGCAGGAAAAAACCTCTTTGATCTTGGCCACAGCAACTTCTTACTCAACACTTCTCCAGAGGCAAAAGAAACAAAAGCAAAAATGAACTATTAGGACCTCATCAAAATAAAAAGCTTCTGCACTGCGAAGAAAACAATCAGCAAAACTAAAAGGCAATCGATGGAATGGGAGAAAACATTTACAACGACATATCAAATAAAGGGTTAGAATCCAAAATCTATAAAGAACTTATCAAACTAAAAGCCCCAAAACAAATAATTCAGTGAAGAAATGGGCAAACGACATGAATAGACGCTTTTCCAAAGAGGACATCCAGATGGCCAACAGACACATGAAAAAATGCTCAGCATCACTCATCATCTGGGCAATACTAATCAAAACCACAATGAGATACCACCTCACACCTGTCAGAATGGCTAACATTAACAACAACAGATGCTGGCGGAGATACAGAGAAAGAACATCTCTTTTGTGCTGCTGGTGGGAATACAAACTGGTGCAGCCACTCTGGAAAACTGTAAACAGATTCCTCAAAAATTAAAAATAGAACTACCCTATGACTCAGCAATTGCACTACTAGATATTTCCTATGGGCACAGGTATGCTGTTTCGATGGGGCACATGCACCCCAATGTTTATAGCAGCACTATCAACAATAGCGAAAGTATGGAAAGAGCCCAAATGTCTATCGATGGATGATTGGATAAAGAAGATGTGGATATACAATGGAGTATTACTCAACGATTAAAAAGAATGAAATCTTGCCATTTAAACTATGTGGGTGGATCTAGAGGGTATTATGCTAAATGATCTTAGAGAAAGACAAATATCATATGACTTCACTCATATGAGGACTGGGTTCTCTATTCTGTTCTATTGATCTTTGTATCTGTGTGCCAGTACCATACTGTTTAGATTATTATGGTTTGTAATATAGTTTGGAATTAGGAAAAGTGATGCCTCCAGCTTTTTAAAAAAAAATTTACTATTATTATTTTTTTATTCCTCAAGATTGCTTTGGCTATTTGGAGTCTTTGTGGTTTCACATGAATTTTAGGACTGTCATTTCTATTTCTATGAAAAATGCCATTGGAATTTTGATAGGGGTTCTTTTGAATCTGTATATCACTTCATGTAGTATGAATGTTTTAGCAATATTAATTCTTCTGATTCATGAACACAAAATATCTTTCCGTTTTTCTTTTTGAATTCCTCTCATTAATGTCTTCTAGTATTCAATGCCCAGTTCTTTCACCTCCTTGGTTAAATTCATTCCTAAGTAGTTGATTCTTTTAGATGCTACTGTAAATGGGATTTTCTTTTAAAAAAATTTTAATGTTTATCATTTTTGGGAGAGAGAGAGACGCGCGAGCAGGAGACGGTCAGTGAGAGAGGGAGACACAGAATCTGACACAGGCTCCAAGCTCTGAGCTTTCAGCAGAGTCCGATGTGGGGCTCGAACTCAACATCAGGTCATGTGATCATGACCTGAGCTGAAGTCAGATGCTTAACAGACTGAGCCACCCAGGCACCCCATGGGATTGTTTTCTTAATTTCTCTGATAGTTTATTATTAGTGTATAGAAGCACAACTGATTTTAGTATGTTGATTTTGAATCCTGAAATTGGTTTATTAGCTCTAACAGTTGTTTTGGTGGGGTCTTTAAGGTTTTCTATATATGTGTAAGATCATTTCATCTGCAAATAGATACCATTTTACTTTTCCCTTTCAGATTTGGATTCCTTTTAATTATTTTTCTTAACTCATTGCTCTTACTTCGACTTCCAGTACTATGCTGAATAACAGTGGTATGAGTGAACACCCTTATATTGTTCCTGATCTTAGAAAAAAAGTTTTCAGCTTTTTACCACTGAGTATGATGCTAGCTGCAGTCTCATTGTATATGGCCATTATTATGTTGAAGCACATTATATCTAGACAAAATTTGTTGAGTGATTTTATCATGAAAAGATGTTGAATCTTGTCAATTACATTTTCTGAATCTGTTCAGACCATCATATATATGTTTTGTTCTTTTTGTTAATGTGGTCTGTCACATTAATTGACTTGCGTATGTTCAACTATCCTTGTATCCCAGGGATAAATTCCACTTGATCATAATTTGTGATCTTTTTAAGGTGCTATTGTATTTGATTTGCTATTTTTCTTATTTTTTTAAAAATTCTTTATTTGTATTTGAGATTGAGACAGAGTGTGAGCAGGGAAGGGGCAGAGAGACAGGGAGACACAGAATCTGAAGCAGGCTCCAGGCTCCCAGCTGTCAGCACAGAGCCTGATGTGGGGCTTGAACTCACAAACCATGAGATCATGACTTGAGATGAAGTTGGACTCTCAACCAACTGAGCCATCTAGACACTCCAATGATTTTCTAATATTTTGATGAGTATTTTTGCACGTATATTTATTTGAGATATTAATTAGCCTGCAGTTTTCTTTTCTTGTAGTGTCATCTTACTTGGTACCAGTGTAGTGCTGACCTTGAAAAATTAATTTGGAAGTGTTCCTTCTATTTTTGGAAGAGTTTGAGAAGGATTGACCTTAATTTTTCTTTCAATGTTTGGTAGAATTCACCACCCATCTGGTCTTAGACTTTTTTCGAGGGGGAGGGAAATGTTTCTGAGAACTGATCCAATCTCCTTATCAGTAATTGGTCTGTTCATATTTTCAGTTTGTTCATGATTTGTTTCAGATAGGTTGTATGTTTCTACCAATTTTTCCATTTCTTTTAGGTTATATAATTTTTTGGTATATAGTTGTTCAAAGTAGACTCTTTGTATTTCTGTGGTATCACTTGTAATATTTTCTCTTTTACTTCTGATTTTATTTGAGTCCTTTCTCTTAGTTTCTTAGTCTAGCTAAAGGTTTATGAATTTTGTTTACCTTTTCAAAAATTAAGCTCTTAGTTTCACTGATCTTTTCTATTGTCCATTTAGTCTCTATCTAATTTATTTCCACTCTGATCCTTGTTATTTCCTTCTTTTTACTAACTTTGGGCTCCATTTGTTCCTCTTTTTCTACTTTCTTGAAGTGCAAATTTAGATTTTTTATTTTAGATCTTTCTTTTTTTTAAGTATGCATTTATTGCTATTAATTTCTCTTTAAGAACTGCTTGTGGACATCCCACAAGTTTTGATATATTGTGTTTATATTTTCATTTATTTCAAGATATTTTTTCATTTTCCTTTTTATTTTTTACCCATTGGTTGTTTAGGAGCATGTTGTTTAATTTCCACGTCCTTGTAAATTTTCCAATCTTCTTGTAATTGATTCCTAGTCACTGTGGTCCAAAAAGATGTCTTATAAGACTTCAGTATTGTCAGATTTATTAATACTTGTTTAATGGACCAACATATGACTTATCCCAGAAAATGTTCCATGTATGTTTGATGAGAATGTTTGTTCTGCTGCTGTTGGTTGGAGTGTTCTGTACATATCTGTTGGGTCCATCTGGTCTAATGTATAGTTAAGTCCAATATGTCATTGATATTCTGCCTGTAAAATCTATCCATTGGTGAAAGTGGGTTTTAAAATTCCCTACTATTATTGAACAAATGTCTATTCGTTCCTTTGTGCCTATTAATATTCACTTTATATATTTAAGTGCTCCAATGTGGGTGCATAAGTATTTATAATTGTTATATTACTATGATGAATTGGGCTTTTTGTCATTATATAATGATTTAATTTGTATCTTGTTATAGTTTTTAGCTAAATTCTACTTTTGTTTGATGTAAGTGTAGCTACCACTGCTTTCTGTTTCATTCTGTTTTCTGGATTATCTCTTTCCATCCCTTCTCTTCCAGTCTACTTGTGTCCTTAAAGCTTAAGTTAGTCTTATTGGCAGCATACAGTTGAATTCTTTTTTTTTTAACTTTTTATCCATTCATCCCTCTGTGTATTTTTTAAACTTTATTTAAATCCAAGTTATTACCATATGGTGTAATAATGGTTTCAGGAGTGGGGTTTAGTGATTCATCACTTACATATAACACCCAGTGCTCATCCTAACAAATGCCCTCCTTAAAGCCCATCACCCATTTAGCCCATCACCCCTCCAGCCATCCTCAGTTTGATTGAGAAATTTAGTCCATTTAAATTCAAAATATTTATTGATCGATATGGAGTTATAATTGCTATTTTGTTATTTGTCTTCTGGATTTTTTATGTTTCCTTTGTTCTTTGCTTTCTTTCTTACTCTCTTCATTTGTGACTTGGTGATTTTATGTAGTGGTATGTTCAGACTCCTATCTCTCTATCTTTTGTATATCCACTACAGGTTTTTGTTTCTAGTTACCATGAAGTTTACATGAAAGCACATTATAGTTATAACAGTCTATTTTTTTTAAGTTTTATTTTTTTTGAGAGAGAGATGGGGAGGGGCAGAGAAAGAAGGAGAGAGAGAATCACAAGAAGGCTCCATGCTGTCAGCGTGGAACCCAATGCTGGACTCAATCTCACAAACTGTGAGATCATGATCTGAGCCGAAATCAAGAGTTGGTTCCTTAATCAACTGAGCCACCCAGATGTCCCTATAACAGTCTATTTTAAGCTGCCAACAACTTTACTTTGAACACATACAAAAAACTCTACATTTTTACAGTCTCCCACATTTTATATTTTCGATGTTACAATTTACATTTCATAATATTGTGTGTCCATGAACAACACATTGCATTTATACTCATTTTTAAAACTTTTGTCTTTTAAACTTTATACTAGAGTTATAGATGATTGGCCCATCACTGTTATAATATTAAAGTGTTCTGGGGTGCCTGGGTGGCTCAGTCGGTTAAGCGGCCGACTTCGGCTCAGGTCGTGATCTCACAGTCTGTGAGTTAGAGCCCCGCGTCGGGCTCTGTGCTGACAGCTCAGAGCCTGGAGCCTGTTTCAGATTCTGTGCCTCCTTCTCTCTCTGACCCTCCCCTGTTCATGCTCTGTCTGTCTCTGTCTCAAAAATAAATAAACATTAAAAAAATTAAAAAAAAAATAAAGTGTTCTATTTAACATTACCTTTACATTTAATAGTGAGTTTTATATTTTGTATGTTTTCCATTACTAATTAGCATCCTTTCATTTCAGCGGGAAGAACTCCCTTTAACTTTTCATTTAGACTGGTCTAATGGGTATGAACTCCTTCAATTTATCTTTGGGAAATTATTTACCTTTTCTCCAATTTGAATCACCGCTTTCCTGGGTAGACTGTTCTTGAGTGGCATTTTTTTTTCTTTCATCACTTTGAATATATCATTTTACTCCCTTCTGACTGCAAGATTTATGCTGAAAAGACCTTTAATAGTCCTATGGGTGGGGGTCCCTTGTGTGTAGTAAGGTGCATTTCTCTTGATGCTTTTGTGTCTCATTGTCTTTTTTTTTTTAAGCTTATTTATTTATTTTGAGGAGGAAGAGGAACAGAGAGAGAGAGGGAGAGAAAATCCCAAGTAGGCTCCGTGCTGTCAGTGCAAAGCTGGATGTGAGATTCAATCCCACAAGCCGTGAGATCATGACCTGAGCCAAAATAGAGTCAGACACTTAACTGACTGAGCCATCCAGGCACACATTTTTGCCTTTGTAAAAAGTATTTCTTTATTTGAGAAAGAGAGAGAGAGAGATAGAGAGAGAGAGAAGAGAAGAGAAGGGGAAGGGAGGGGAGGGGAGGGGCAGAGAGAAAGGGAGAGAGAATCCCAAGCAGGTTTCATGCTGTCAGCACAGAACCTGATGCAGGACCTGATTCCATGAACTGTGAGATCATGGTCTGAGCCAAAGTCAAGAGTCAGATGCTTAACTGATTGAGCCACTCAGGTGCTCTTTGTATCTTTGTCTTTAACTTTTGATAATTTAATTATAATGTACCTTGTTGTGGGTCTCTTTACATTCATCTTTTTTGGTACTTTTGTGTTTCCTGAATCTGGATATCTGTTTTTTCCCTGAGGTTAAGGAAGTTTTTGGCATTATTTCTTTGAATAAGCTTTCTGGCCCTTTATATCTCTCTTGTCCTCTCTTGTCCTCTCTATAATTTGAATATTGGTCCACTGGATGGTGGTCTATCAAGTCCTGAAGCTATCTCCATTCTTTTTCATTCTTTTTCCCTTTTTCCACCTCTGGTTAGATGAATTCCAGTGTCATGTTGATGTTCATGATCCTTTCTTTCATTTGATCTAGTTTGGTAATAGAACCTTCATTTGAATTTTTCGGTTTAGCTATTCTATTTCTCAGATGCATTATTTGTGTGTGACACTTTTGATGTTTTCTCTCTTTGTTGAAATTCTCACTTTGTCCACACGTTGTTCTCCTGACCTCAGTGAGCATGTTTATGACCATTATTATGACTCTATTGGGCAACCCACTCATCTCTGTTTCACTAGCACTGTTTTTTGCTTGTTTGTTTGTTTGTTTGTTTTTGTGGGTTTTTTTGAGATGCCTCTTCTTTTGTTTGAGCCTTATTACCATATTTCCTAATTTTCCTTGAGTCTCTGTGTTGGTTTCTGCACATTAGATATAAGAGCCACCTGTCTCAATCTTGATTTCCTGGTAGGGAAATGAGCTTCATCAGTCAGCCTGAGACCAAGCTCCTGGTTGCCACTCAAACTTTTGTGTTTGTACAAACCATTATCTTTCTTTTTAGTGGTTCCCAGTAATTGGGCATGTGTCAAGATCTCCCAAAGGTGGGGGAGATACACTTATTGAGGCTCCTGGAACATGACTAAATTGCCTGTCCCTTCAGCTCCCTGATGCAGGCTAATTATTAATCCACTTTGGGACAGCACATTGGAAAGTGAAGCTGTTAGGTATATGTGTAGTCTATCTACCCCCTATTTGGGTGAAACTGAGACCTGGGTGTTTTTGCTTACTTACTGTTTTGAGTTAGAGGGACTAGTTACTGGCCTTCCAGATGGAACTGTGTCTTTGTTTTGTGTGATCCTAGGGGACCTATGAATGTTGAACCTTATCAGTTTTCAGAGTTAGATAACTTGGGAGCCTATTCCTTGGCAGCCATAATAATTAGAGTACAGATGTGTGGACAAGCTCCTTCCAGGAAGAAGCTGGAGACTTCGTTTTACTATTGGAGCAAGATAAAGGGAAGCAGCAGAGGATGTGCCCACTAGCTCTAATAGGTTTCTTGGGAGAATGTAGGCAGCTCCCACCTGCAAATCGATTAGAAGCCAGAACCTCAGGAAGTCGTTAGGAATGTATGCACTCAAATACCTTTTGGGGAGAAACTTGGAGATGGGCATTTTTTCCCGTTCTTCCTGTGCTGATCCCAGGGGGACAGCTATGAGGTACACAAAGCTTGTGTTCCCGTTTAACAACTACTTTGTTTGCTATACTCCTGTCGGACTCATTAATGTAATCACCATTGTTTATCAGGGATAGGTAATTTAGGGACCCATCCCTTTAATGGCAGTCATAAAAGTTGGGGCACCAGAAGTATGGACAATCTTCTAAGATAAAGCTGGAAGTTTGGTTTTGTTGTTAGAATGGCCCAGGTGGCAGAAGAGCCCACCCAGAAGAGCCACTGATTTTTCTGGCTCCCAGGATGATTGCAGATAGTACCTAGATGCATGCTCCTTCTGTATAGGGCCCTGAGAGGATAGCTGTGGTGAGTGCTCATGTACCCATTAACAACTGCCCTTTGTTTGCTATACTTATGTGGTACTTGTGACCACAAGCCCTGCTGGCTTTCAGAACTACATGATGTGGACACCTATCCATCAGGATGCAACCTTAAAAGTTGGGACACCTGATGTAAGGCCCAAAACTTTTGTTCCTCAGGGAGAAGCAGGGAGTTGGAGGGTCCCTCCCCGTTGTAAGGTGCTGTGCCAGGTATTGGGTTGATAACAATAGTGTGTCTCAGCCTTTCCTACTCATTTCAGTGTGGGTATTTTCTCAGTCATCTGAGGTATAGGAATCATTCAACCAGTTCCCAGATTTCTTTCAGAGGAAATTGCCCTGTGTGTAGCTCTACATTTGGCATATCTGTGGCAGAAGGAATATTTATGAGCCTCCTAGGTCACCATCTTGGTGATATCTAAAATGAAATTTTATTTGTTGCCATTTACTGAATCAAAGTTGATGGTGGTCCCACTTAATGATAGCAAGATAATTTCAGGGGCACCTGTGTGTCTCAGTTGGTTAAGTGTCTGCCTTTGGCTCAGGTCTTGATCTCACGGCTCTTAAGTTTGAGTCCTGTGTCAGGTTCTGTGTTGACAGCTCAGAGTCTGGAGCCTGCTTCAGATTCTGTGTCTCCCTCTCTCTCTGCCCCTCCCTCACTCATGCTCTGTCTCTCTCTGTCTCTCAAAAATGAGTACATGTTAAAATTTTTTAAAAAATAAAATTTCAAATTTTATCTGTTTACTATCTTTATTCTAAACTTAGTTGTGGAGCTGTTTTATAGTCTAGCTTTCATGACAGCAAGTTGACCTCCCATAAACAGATACCTGAGTTGGCATTTTTGAGTATCAGTGGGAGGAGAAGGCTTTCCCATTATGTCTTCAATCATGTGGTTTGGCTTGATGGATCAGCAGTCATGGCTTCTACTTAACATTGGTTTAAAAGATGTGAAGAACATACCCAAGCTTTCAGCATCAGATAAGGTTAGAGACTCATAGCAACAGAGGGCTTAGCAGATCCCAAGGTTTTAAAATACTGCAGATCTATTTTTTTTTCTTTTTGCTTTTTTAAAGTTAAGATATATGCTTATGAAAACCTTATTTATATCACTAGACACTTCTATTTTATTTATTTGATTTATATACTTCTATTTATTCTCTTTGCTCAGTGCTAGCTGCGAACAGCTAGAGTTACCAGTTTTCTTAATAAGCCACCAAGAGGACCCCAAAGTCAGACTCAGAGAGTGGGAAGAAGTCCATCCCAGCCTTGCTTGTAACTCAAGCCTCCACATCCTCTGATAACAAACCCCACAGTTAAAGTGAAAGTGTTTTCATAGCCTTCTCAGTCACACAGTTCAGCAATCACAGATATAACACAAGTCATTTTCTGTTCCATTTATCCTTTCTAAGAACTTATGGAATTAAATTTTTCCACTTCCTCTCCTTTGGTGGATTTGTTCTCATGACTTGTCAGGTTCTGAGGAGCTTGGTAGAAATCTGGGGCCATGATTATCTAACTGATTTTGCATGGTCTCTTCTCTGTGTTTTCTTGATGATTTAGATGGTGGATCCAACTGCACGTCTTCCGTTCTGACCTATCTGCCTTGGTACTTGAAACATGTTACCTGTATGGACACCATCTGGTTCTGACAAAGCCTGCTCTGTCTCAGTGAAGCTTACCTTGTCCTGACTTACTAGATAGCATTACTTTAAAGATCTCATCATTGCTATTCTGAAATAATCCCCACAAAAATAGAGTTAATATCCAAACTGAGAACAATGCAGGCTTAAAAACAAGTTACCCTGACCTTTAGCATAAGGGTCCTGAGGGTTCTCTGTTTTTATTATTTTTTCCCACAATTTAAACTTTTACCAGAATGAGTTTCTTGTGTTTCTTCTGTTTTATTGCTTTTGACTCACTAGAGGGGGATAGAGGAAAAGGTTTCAAAGAAGCAAGGCCAGAAATTACATAGAAAACTAAATACCTATTTAGGCTAGTGTTCCATATTTTCCTAAAAACAACTAGGGTCCAAATGTCAAATCTAATGGTGAAGCAAATTAAGATACTTGTTTTTCTACACCCTTATTTTGAGGATAAACTTACTATGGATAATTCAGTCAATGCATCCATGGGCTAGGAGCTGATTACTGATTGAATTTGATGCCTTCTATTTTTATGTTAATTAAAGGCATTCACACTATTTTTTTTTCTTCAACTTTTCCTTCAATTTTTGTTGGAAATATCCTAATGAAATCACTTCCTTATTAGTGCCCCAAATTTTGTCTTGCTTATAGACTGCAGAATAATATTTTAAAAGTTTTGAAGTTAATGCTCAGCCATGAACATCATAAGGAATGAAAACATAAATACAGTTTCTGTGCACTCACAATATTATATAATATGGTAACCTGCCAGTTAAACATGGTTCCCCGTATCCTTTTTGGGGATTGGATGACTGAGTATATTTTTGAAAAGAAAGCGATCTCAATTCAGTTGGCCATTAAGAGTTGGCATCTGAGATCAAGCACCCTTGATGTTTGGCCAAGTCTGTCAATCTGTCCCTTCCCCCACACTCCCCACTCTCTGAAGACAACATGTGTATTTGGAAACAGTAGGGTGACTCCATTCCTTAAAAAGAAAAATAAACAGGAGCACCTGAGTGGCTCAGTCAGTGGAGTGTCCAACTTCAGCTCAGGTCATGATCATGCAGTTCATGAGTTCAAGTCCCACAATTGGCATGGAGTTTGCTTGGGATCCTCTATACCCTTCTCTCTCTGTCCATCCCCCATTCTATGTCTCTCTCAATATAAATAAAAGAAAAAAAGAAAAACAAACAAATGAGTAGTATGGACTATACTTATTCCAAATGCAGTAACTAGTTGACCTTAAGCAAGGATCTAAAGTAGGTGATATTTCTCTTCAGAAATAGCCCCTTCTCTCTCTCTCTCTCTCTCTCTCTCTCTCTCTCTCTCTGTCTCATTCCGGTACCTCTAGTTTTGCCCATCGCAATAAAAGTATTTCAGTCTGCATTGCACTTGAGTCCTGTAGACATATTCATTTGATTCCTGCATTATAACAGGAGGCTCATCAGTTAGATATGGAAAGAAATGTACATCAATGCACAATTGATTTTCAAATTTTCCTCTCTGTTCCCTTCGATCAGGTCTCCTTCCACCCCTTATTCCAAGAAATTGTGGCTCAATGTTGAACTCTAGTTACTAGGATACCCGGCATACATGTTATGCCCACCCATCACTCCTGGATCCACACCTGGATCTGTCTAGGTTTTCTCATAAGAACCCACTTGTCCTGTAGTTCCATTCACCCGTAATCCAGTAAGTAACCTGATCACAAACACATACCGAGATATAAATGACTCATCATGCTTTGAAATATGATGACTTTTAAAAGGTTTTGTGCATTCCAGGGTTCTTTCTGGATACACATGCATTTTTACATAGAGGATCAAATCATTAAAGGTGACATTTTGGACACTGGGGAAGGCCTTTGAGTCAAATTTCTGAGACTGTGTATCTGCTATCTTTCTACCAAAACTCAGGTTCAGTCCATTGTTTCACATGTCTCACTCTTTGAGACCCAGAAGTGAGACATTCTGTCAGAAATGATCTTGTCTTGCTTCCCACACTCAGGCCCTAGCAAACCTTTACCCAGTTCTGTCTCATATGTGGGCCAAAACCTACAGAAGAATACAAAATTGGCCCTTGGAGAGGAAAGCCATGTGGGCTTCTGGGGTGGTCTCCCTGGGGGTAGTAAGGCAAACACACGTGGAATAGCCTTAAATATTTGCCGACATGTATGTGCAAAGTTTGATTGTGAAGAAGTAAACACAGTTCCTGCCCCCTGCCCTGCAGTTTAATAAAAGATGGAAAGAGTTGTGGCAGAAAGGGACCACAGCAGGTCCTTCCCTGGGGTGAGTCCCCACCAGGAAGCTGGATCCTGAAAAGTAAAAGCGGCTGTGGGTGTCATCACCCTTCCCTTTAATTACAGAACAACCAACATTTCATTTCATTCTGAAATGGAAAACTGTTCCTGCTTCATTAAATATGTACATTCCATAAAATATGGATTAGCACTGGGCTTTGCTGGTGATCAGTGAGTTATAGTCTTTCCAATCTGACCTAAATTATTCGTGTTGGTTTTATGATCTGGAAAGCAAATGTATGCATTCCAAAGACACTTTCTAAGATGTTTTAAGTTATTCCAATTGTAATATGGAACAAATCCTTACATTTCAACCCTGGAAAAAAAAAGCAAGCCTGTTAAACTGCAGAAATGAGTTAGCCATTAATTCAAATGACATGTGGCCTCACCCAGAGAACAACTGTCTTCCATTTATCCAATTATGTTTTGCCCATTCTGGTTTGAATCCTTCAGTTTGTCTCTGACACTGTGGGTGGCTTCATATATTGTTATCCTTCCTGTGAAAACAATCTGGGGCTTGTTTAAAATATAGCTAAACTAACAGTTGATTCTTCGCAGAAATGATACATGGAAACTTGAAAATATATGACTTTTAGGAAGGAAAGAAATGGAATGCACAGAGACAATAAATGATAATTCGTACAATCACCAAATGTGATTAAACCTAGAACTGTGAGTTAATTTAACTAGTCAATGTAATTTGGATTTTATTTTTATGATCTCAGAGAGGAAATGTGTTTTCTTTGCTTGAAGGTTTGTAGTTTTATTAGCTATGTCCAGGTTTATCAAAATGTAAAATGTATTGGAAAGAGCCCACTTTCCCCGCCTCCTGATAAACCAACTCTAAAATTTAAAATGCAGCTGAAGATTAAAAACACCGTCTGCTCTGTGGAACCCTACCAAATCTAAAGTCATGCATCATTTCTGGGGATACTGAGAGAAATCCTAGGACATAATTTTCATTGCTTTTATTAAGCTAATGAATTTTTTATTTCTGAATAACATAGACAGAATTTACTTTCATGTAAAGCACATATTCTCTACAGATGTATTAGCTTATTCATATTTAAAGCATTTGTCTCTTTATAACTTCCTTTAATGTTTATGTATAATTAACATTTACATAAAGCTTTATATTTATAAGACAGTTTAAGATACATTATCTCATTTAATCTTTAGAATAATTTCAGAGATAAGAATCACTATCCTGCTTACAGATGAGGAAGCAGAAACTTGGAGAGATTAAATTTCTTCCCCAAACTCACATAAGGTAGTAAGTGGCAAAGCAGGACACAAATCACAAATTCAAATCCTTGGTGTCAAGTCTGGTGTCATTCAGGCCCTCCAAATGTCAATTGCCATTTAGTCCCTTCCTGTGGTGAGCACCACATGTTAACCATATGCCTGTTTCCCTTCAACTCAAGGATTATGCTCACATTTATAGGTAACCCACACAGTCTTACTTTTTTCTTACATTTACACCTAGATAAAATTGCCTACTTGCTATTGAGCTGAAATATAAAATTAGTACAATGTGTCCATTTTGAAACAAGTTAATTCCATGCTCAGCCCACACTCAGCTCTGGTTGTTTTCACCTGCTGGTTTTCTTGGCCCTGCACCACTGGTCTGCTTTGTTAGAATACAGATTTCTTGAAGGCACACCTTTTATTATCATAATCTTTCCCATGCCTAACTCACTGCTTCCTATATAGCTGATGTTTTAAAAATGTTTGTCAATGAAGATGCTTAAAAGGAAAGATACAGATAATCTTCCCTGGATGCTACACTATATAGAACTCCTTTTATTTGAATAAGTCTAAAATTTTATGACAAATATACAAAAAAATGTGAATCAAATAAAACTAAATCATGGAAACTAGATCCCTTTTACTGTATGTTACACAACATAAACTTCACATGTTGATGAAACTGCAATTGAAGGAAGTTTTGAAGATCCATTTTGCTTCTCTTTTTCCTGGGATCATGAGAATTTGAGATGTCTGTATTCTCTGAGGGTCTGCTTAGCAAGGAATACTCACCAGTACACTTATTGATGAACATTGCATCTGAGTGTTAACTGTGTCCCCCCCACCCCACTGCTCATCCAGATGTGGGGAGCATCAGTGTAACACGCCCCTTCCAGCTCACCTCCAGGACAAATGGTGGTGTTTTCTGAAAGTGAGTCCTCTGGAAGTAATTTTGTAAAGCTTGCGTGGGAAGCCTCAATTTAGAATATATTCTGTATCCAAGAAAACCAGTGCTAGTTTCAAACTGTTACACAGCAGTAATTGATTATTTGAATACTGCATTTAAAATTTTTCCATGTGGCCTTTAGCTATTAATCTGAAGAGGGCCTATCTTCTCCATGATTCTTCATCAATAATTTCTTCTGTCTACTAAATCTTCCACCTCTCTTCATTTGCCAGGAGTCCACAAACTAGTGCGCTGTTCTAAAAACTTCAATCCTATCACCCCCACGATTTCTACCTTTCTAAATTTCTGGAATAACTGGTCTTTCTGGTCCTCACTTACTCCACTGTCAATCTCCCTGTAGCTAACATGACTTGACTCGTGTGTCTACTCCTTTTGTGGAAAGTGTTTTCATAGGGTAGCTAATGTCTTCTAACTTCCCGAACTAGTCAGCAGTTTAATTTTTTCACTTCAAGTTTCTGTTAAAATTTAGTAATCATATATTACATATTTGTATACACATAGAAAGTGTATGAAATATACAAAATAATATAATACTGTATAATATATCTACAAATGTACTATCTAGATTTTATCTTATGTTAATATTTTATCATATTTCCTTCAGTATGCCCCTTTTAAGAAATAAAATGGTTCAGTACATTTAAATCCTCACTTTGTCCTTTTTTCTTAACTCTAGTACCTCTCTCTTCACTTTCTGCATCACTGACAGTGCAGATGGATCCTTTCTTCCTAACATCTTGCTTCTCCCCAGCACAACCGTGTTTCTTGTCTTTTCCTCCTACTACTAGGTCTGTGTCTTTCATCCATGGTTTTCATTCTTCCTTCTCTGCCTGGCTCTTAATTATTGATATTCCCATGGGCTCCATCTTGGTTCTGGCTTGCTGCTTTGCCTGGGATCTAGTGATGCTGTCCACCTGCCCACCTTTGTTTCCCTTGTGCCCATGTTTTCCAAGTCTGTTTTTCCAAGCTTGACTCTCTTTCTTGGACACAATTTTCCTCTGAGCAATAGACATAGATTTCCAAGTGTGGTGCAGC
Organism: Acinonyx jubatus; assembly: GCF_027475565.1. Taxonomy (NCBI): domain Eukaryota; kingdom Metazoa; phylum Chordata; class Mammalia; order Carnivora; family Felidae; genus Acinonyx; species Acinonyx jubatus. Next base: position 51,819,090 of record NC_069388.1, read on the forward strand.
CTCACTCAAATCTGCCCCTGCTGGTCCTTTGTATTTTAGTGTATCCCATGCAGCAACCTCATTGTCCTCCCAAGCTCCATTTTTTTTTCTCACCCTTAATACTCACTAAACATTGCAAGTCTATCTCAGGAAGTTTCCCTAAATTTTGTCTCCTATCACAACTACCACTGCATTAATGCTTTTCCTTACCATCTTATCTCTGTTTGACACTATCACCCACACTCTAATTGTCTTTGCTCACTAGATATTTTGTACTCCATGCCATCAATCCTATATGCTGTCAGAGTTTGCTTCTGAAAAAAAAAAGTCTGAGTATGCATTGCTAGTACTTAAAAATTTCAATTGACCTCTGGTCCTGTGAAGAAAAGAAAGCATGGATTTCTTTTTGTGCCCTGTGAGGACCTTGACACTTGTTTGGTGTCTACCTCACCACTTCAGCTCATGCCCATCCCATTGCTCATGTACCCAGTTTCTACCTACACCAGCCTGGCTTTCCCCACCATGCATGGGAGTACTGTCAAGACACTCCAAGATGGCAGACTAGACTGATGTGCTCTTCTTGTCCCCTACCACCATTATTTTTTAATTAATTAATTTATTTTGATAGAGAAAGAGTGAGAGCAGGGGAGGTGCAGAGATAGAAGGGGAGAGAATCCTAAGTGCAGAGAGTGCAGAGCTTGAGGCAGGGCTTGAACTCACAAATGAGATCATGACCTGAGCTGAATCAAGAGTCAGAAGCTTAACCAACTGAGATATGCAGGTGTCCCTTCTACCTCTATTCTCAAGACAGAGGGGAGCTGAGCAATTGATAACAGCAGCAATAAATAAAACAATATAAAATAAAATGCACAGGTGAGCTTAAAGTTAAGTAGGGGACATCTTCAGTTGCTTGATGACCAGATTGGAATGTCCATTAACTCAAAAAGACATTAGTATTTGATCTACCTCTTTGAGTGGGTTTTCACACCCATTCTACTGAAGAGTTAAGAATGCATTCCCTGTGCTCCACATGAAATAGAACTGAGGCTGTTGAATGAGGAAGCAGGGGAGAGGTGTTCTATCCATGAATGGGAACTAAAATAAAATTGTGCTCCCCAGGTCAGAAATGCCCCATGGAGAATGCCATCTGCCTTGGACCATGGATGTGGAAAGAGCCTCCAGGAGCAAGAAACCAGATACCCAAATTTGTGCTCTGCAGGAGGATGTGATCCAATCTTGAATTTTGTACATGGTGAGGAAATAATGAGCTGAGAAATTAACCTTAAATACTTGGTTAGTGAAACTGATAAAATTCATAGTGCCTAGTGAGAAGCAAAAACTTCCCCACATTATTATCTCTAGACTCTTGTAGAAAATGATTCCCATCAAAGATAAGCTCAGAGTCAAAAATTAAAAGCAAAAATGTAACAGAGAATTCACAACGAAGGCACTGTAAATCCAGAGCAATCTGAAAACAATTTTAAAGACATGTGCTTAAATTATTCAAAATGTTGAGGGTAGGGCTTGAATCTGTAAGGAAACTACAAAACATTAGGAGGTAAACATTACAGATAGACTTGAAAGGGAAGTAAATGCTGAGAGTTGTTGCTCTGGCTCTGGGCTGGGTGTGTCCTTTGAGGAAAAAGGAAAACAGTTGTCCACAGTAAAACTGAAGAGGAAAGACAAAACAAAAACAGTCAGTTGTTCCCAGGAAGGAAAAGCACCAAGCCGAGGAGCCCGCCTGCTTCACTCCTCTGTTGCTCTATCACTGTCCCTGCCCCTGAACTGCCTCTGCTACAGGCATGGTAAGTGGCCTGCTCTTGCCACTGAAATCAAAGTGGCAGTGTGGATGGACCTATGGGGAGATTCAGAGAGCCCAGCGGTCGGCCTCCCAACAATTTGTGCCAGCAGGAGACAGTGGGTGATACCCAAGGACATGTTCTGTTGTCAGAGTGGTAGGGTTAGTACTGGCATCTGGTGGACAGGGGATACTGGAAATACCCTGCATAGACCACACAGGCCCCACAACAAAGTTCTGGCCCAAAAGGTCAATTGTGCAGAGGTGGGAAAGCCTGCTATGGATGAAGTAAAAGGCTTTAAATATTATCATATTAATATTACGCTCTGCTTTTCATGCCTTGTTCTTGCGGCTTCCACTGTATCCAGAATGTGGTCTATAGCATATCCCTCTGGTGAACCCCATCTTCCTGCATGCCCTTCTCTAATGGAGGAGCAATGGCACTGCCAATGGAGGCAAGAGGTAGAGGGGTCGTGGTGGTGGGGAAAAGTTCCTCTGAACAAATTTTCTAATTTACTTAGCGGAGGGGAGTAGGATTCTGCCCAAATGTAATAAAACCCCAACAGATAGACAACAACAACAACAACAAACTCTTGGTTTTAGATCAAGTTATATTGAAATCTAAACATAATAATATAAAATTGCTGGAAGGTGTAGAGGGGAATGTAGTACAGGTGTGTTAAACTGCTTTTCTTATTTTATAGCACAGAAGCTAATAAATGCAATTCAAATGTGATATATTAGGAAACAGAAACAGATTCCATAGATTTATAATGTTCTTCAGCAGATGCACTGAAAGTAGAATTTATTGAAATAATGGGACTGTCTGGAATTTCTTAATTACAGGAACACTATTTTTAAACTTAAAATAAAACAATTTTAATACCAAGTGTAGTAAGAGTGGTGTTGTGCATATAAATAGAACTATCTTTCTGGAGGGCATTTTGGCAATATGTACCAAAAGACTTACAACATTTTAGACCATCCTATCCAGTAATTCTCCTTTGAAGTATTTATCCTATGGAAATAATTAGAGATGCAAGTGTAGATTTATATTCAAAGATATTCATTGGAGTTATTTTTTATATATAATAGTTAAAAGTTGTAATAATTAAAGTGCCAGAGTAGAGATAGGCCAAATAAATTGTGGAACATCCAGACAAAAGGATATGAGGTACTATTAATATTCATGTTATCAATACCATTCAGTGACACACAGGAAAAAAATGATCTAAATACAGGGCTGCATGGTGGTGAGGCTATTTCAAAAGCAGGCTCCCAATGATGTTAAATACATATGATTATTAAAGAGGCATTTTTTTGAACTCTTTTTACACACAACTACTTTGCCCTAAGAGCAGAATAAGCTTAAGTATCAGATTTTCTGATATACATTTTGCTATAAGAGGAATTGACAAGAGGGCTATGTTGATACTTCTAAAAGTCTTCACAGAATAATCTTAAATACAGAAAAGTATATTATTCAAGAACAGGCGGATTTTAACTTTTGTAAAGAAACAAGTCCATTGGTTAAAAATAAAACATATTAGGCTATATTGGAAAAAAATTAGGTATCTTCAGAAGAAATACATCAAAATACTAATAGAATATATTTCTGGGTATTGGGGCAAGGATACTGGTAGATTTCTTCTTGATTTATATTTCCACACTCACAAAATCTTTGTGTGAGTATGTTTTGTTTTGTTTTGTTCTTGTCTTGGTTCCCCACAAAGGCATGTGTTTGCTTTCCGGTAACCATACCTTCGTTTTCCTGTGGAAAGCTGCCCTGTTCTCTCTTCACAGACCACGTGGCTTCAGTGGAGTCTTAACTAAGCATCTAAGGGTAGAACAAGGAATCTGGATATTACATTTCCCTGGTTATAGGGATTGATCAGGGAGAAGCACTTGAGATGACTTGCAGGCAAAAAGAGATTTTTGAAAAGGACACTTTCCTGTCACTAGACATGAATATGAAAGGATGTGAGATCTATAGCTGCTGTCTCACAATCTGCAAGGACAAGAGAAGAAACTGATGGGGCAACCAGCCCAAAGGGGTCAGCAGAGCACTGGCCCCTCGGGAAGGCAGCACTACTCTGGGCACGTCAGTTACCTGAGTTGACCTGTTCCCTTGTGCCTGAGCCATAGGGATTATCAAGAATGATCTTGATAAAATGTTGTGACTTGTTAAGTTTCTTTTTATTCATATCTTTGGGGGGAAGTTTATCCTGGAAGTTGTGATCCTTTGGTCATGTATTTCTGAAAAGAATCATAAATATTGATTTTGGGGATATTTTATTGGATCTATTTTTCTCCTTCAATTTGTATAGAAATCAAAGTGCTTGTTTATTCTCATTAAGGAAACAATCAAAATTGTGGTGATTCATTATAACTCTGTCATATATCCCAACTATATCTTTTTTTAGGTTTGTTTATTTACATTGTGAGAGAGAGAGAGAGAGAGAGAGAGAGAGAGAGCAAACATGAGCAAGGCAGAGGCAGAGGCAGAGGAAAGGAGAAAGAGAGAGAATCCCAAGGAGTCTCTACACTGTCAGTGCACAGCCCAATGGACCACAAGATCAAGAGTCAACCGATTGAGCCACCCAGGCACCCTTCCCCCAAATATATCTTAAATGAGAAAAAGGCAATATAAGCAAATTTTCTGTCTCATTGAATCCAGGTCTTTTCTCTCAAAGCAGTAAGACAATGATTTTATTTTTATCTCATGCCATATCATTCCTTGTGTGGATGGAACTATTTTCCATTCTTTCTCTCTCTGTTCAGTTTTAATTATACTACATATGATAATGCTAATTAACAAGCACCCATTTCAAAACAACCTGGGACATGAGACATACGAATAAATACAATTTAAGCCAAATTGAGCTCAGTGCCCATAAAAATTAGGCACAATCACTTGTGAACGGCTGAATATATATTTATTGTTATATTAAATAAAAATATATAGTAATACGGTAAAACCTTTGCGAGCATACTTTGTTTCAGAGACATGCTTGTAATCCAAAGCACTTGTATATCAAAGTGAATTTCCCCATAAAAAATAATGGAAACTCAGATGTTTCATTTCACAACCCAAAAATATTCATATAAAAATGATTAGAATACTGTAATGTTATATTATCTACTATCTGCACTTACCTTTGAAAACCTTCGTGGCTGGTGTGAGGGAGACAAGAGAGAGGTGGGTTATTGTGTAGGGCGACTTTCACTATTACTAATGGAATCACTCAATGGAATCTTTTTCTGCATGGGGGCCATTGTATATGCTCGCACAGATGTTGACTACAGTACAGTATTAATAAACTCTTATAATATGCTGTTTTTAATGTTACTGGCAATAAGGCAGCAGAGGAAAGGATCTATACCTGCAGGCAGCCTGACCTAGAATGAAACAAAGCATTCCTAAGCTTACTCTTGTACAGAAAAGCACAAGACTGCCCATAGGTACTTTGAAGTGATAAAAAATACAATACTGCCAGTTTTGGGCACCTTCCAACATTCTGAAAAATCACTGATTTCTGCCAAACACTGTGACCTGAGACTGAGGATCTGAACATGGGAGGTGATCACCCATAATCCCACAGCACATGAGAGAAGAACCACTGGCTCCATTGTGATCATGTGACATTTGGTGCCACATACTACTCACATTGCAAGACATCGCTCATTTATCAAGTTAAAATTTATTAGAAATGTTTGCTTGTCTTGCAGAATACTTGCAGAAAAAGTTACTCGTAATCCAAGGCTTTACTGTATATAGTAATATTAATATTATATATTAATATATGTTACAAATATATGTTTCATTTTATGTAATGAAAATATAATTACTAAAAATATAAAACATTTCAATTAATATGTGGAATATTGTGTAATTAAAAAAAATTTAAAACATCACTTGACCATATGGAGTTGTAGGCATTTATGACAATGTAAGGGATGATTTGTGTGGACAATCCCTAGCATGGTGCTGGTAGCAATCACTTTCAGTTTTGGATATCCTGATGTGACGCTGAAATGGTTATGTTAACAGTAACGATGATGTTTCATGTTAAATTTCCAAATCACTCATCACATCCCAAGTCACTCCCTTTGTCATTGTTATTACTACTGCAAGTTGTTCTGTGTGCTTCAGTCACTGCTTTGTGTGTTTCATGACCCTAAATGAATCAGACAAACTTTTAGGATACTGTCAATCACTCTAAGGCTTTTTGCAAATTAAAGGTACTTGGGTATGCATTTTTCTCTCTAGCTGGCATAGAGATATAAAATAAATTTAGCAAAGCATTAAATCATTTGAACATGAATATTTAACTTTTTTAAAAGCCAGATAAATGCATATGAGAGTAAATATGATCTAAATTTTTTCCCTGGACACTGAGCACCTTTCACATGTCAGTTAAGTATCCAAAAATGCTCATAACTTGGCAGTTATGGTTAATGTTGGAACTAGGGTATGATAAGGAAGGCTCAGATGTATGATAAAGATCAGAATTTGTCTTCTCCTGAGCTTCATTACTCAAGTAGGATAGTAAAAGGCAGTTAGACTCATTGTTAGAAATAATGTGAGACCATCTCTTTCAAATCTCTGGTTTCTTCCACTATGTGCTATTTGGAAATTGCAGTAACTGTAATTACTGGGGAAAAACCCTCAAATAATTTTTAGTTGAAACTAATGGTAAACATTTATAAAGTTATGTATTTGTAAAATGCATTTCATATTGGGGAAACAATATGATACAATTTGGAAATAATCAGTGAAGCAAGACACATTTATCAATCGATTAACAATAAATTATCCAATTTTATTTTATTTTTTTTAAAGTTTATTTATTTTGAGAGAAAGAGAAAGAGAGTAGAGAGGAGAGAGAGAATCCCAAGCAGGCTTTGCATTGGCAGCATGGAGCCTGAGGCAAGCTCATGGAGCTTGATCATGAGATCAAGGCAGGCTTGATCTCATGAACCGCAAGATCATGATCTGAACTGAAGCCAAGAGTCAGATGCTTAACTGACTGAGCCACCTTGGTGCCCCTAAATTATCCAATTTTAATTGGAAGTGAAGTATGTACCACGTACTGCCCACTAAATGGAAGATATAATAAGACAGGAGTCATTTCTGCCTTCTAATTGTTTATTAACCAGCATAAAGGACGCACATTGGACAACTAATTACAAACGTGATGGGCCTTACCAAAATGGAAGGTGAGTGTTGCTAAACGAACTCATAGTGAGTGAATGTAACTCATTCCAAGAACTCAGGAAAGACTATTAAGGAATAATATTTAGCTAGAGACATATACATTTGTAGACATTTTGTGGTCAAAGACATAAGGGAAGTATTTTGAGCCAAGAAAACCACATGGGAACGTCCTTTTGGAATGACAGCATATCTGAGGCACAGAAAATAAATATTCAATATGGCTAGACCACAGAGAATTCAAGAAAGTGTTGAGCAAAATGAAGTTGGAGAGGTTGGCCATGGGTTTGGAATTTTATCAGATTATCAGGGACCACTGAAAGGTTTTAAGCAAGGTTAGAGTTTTAAGTCTGGTTAGATTTTTGAAAAGAACCTCATTTTAGTCCTAGCTCTGCAACAAGTGACCTCTCTTTACCCCAGTGTCATCCATTAGCACAACATGCTGTTTACAGACCCATCCTACTCTGAGTCACGTGTGACTATATCAGAAACAAAGGGATGAAATTACTGATGAGAAGGAAAGAAGCATGAATGTTCTGTGACAGCTAACCATCTGTGTGTGTGTGTGTGTGTGTGTGTGTGTGTGTGTGTGGTTTATGTTGGTGGTGATGGAAGTTGTTTACTATGTTTATGCATAATAAAGTGAAAAGTGTCTATTTTCTTCAACTGGCCCAGGCACAGGTGCTGTTATAATTGCTGAGATTATTTGTGTATTGGGTTTTAATGATGCATTTAAATACTTATTCCATTTACTGATTTAGGTAAACAATTTATTTTTTCAAGTGAAGGCCAATGTCATGGTTATTCCCAAGCTACCAATTATTTAAAACATATCACCCCAGTCTTTCATACCACCCCCCAAAGAAAAAAAAAAGAATTCTGGTCATTTAAGCACTAAAACAAAAACAAACATAAAAGGAATGATAAAAACAGATTTTTACTGTAAGAGAGTCATTTCATTGTATCAAGAAGGAAGAAATAAAAGAAGCTGGTTTACAAGTTGCATGCCTTGTGCTACTTTCCTGTAAATGCTCTTACATTTATAAGCCCTTAAGACAAGTTTGGGCTTTTATTGTTGTTGCTGTTGTTATTTAAATCCTCTCAGTAAAAACAGAGCATCAAAGGTGAAGCAGGTGTTCTACAGCATGTGAGTAGCATACAAGTAGTATATAAGATAAAAATATTGTTGTGCTCCTTCTCAGTAGTAATTGGGGAATGTACCCATTGGTTTCTCGGTAACCTATAATTTCTAGGAAGAAGAGGAAAGAAAGACTCACAGCTGACTTCATTCTGTGTAGACTCCCTGCTGGCCTGGAAGCATCTATGATACCTGAGGACATGGAAGGCATTCCTAATTCAAGTTTAATTACAAATTTAAATGAAGTTACAGAAGAATGTAGACTGGCAGGAATGTAGTGGCTATCACCTTTCCAACTTCCAGATTATGGTGGTGCTGATATTAAACTTGTAATCTTTGGGAATTGTTTGAAGAATAAAATGCAAAATGAAATGTATTTAAGGATTTGAACGTTAAAATCAAGTATCTTCTCTATATGTAAGAGCACTTATTGTTCCATACTATTTCATAAAATGCATTTTGTGATTATTCTAGTGTGGCTTCTGCTCTGAATCCTATTTGTCTAAGTTTGTTAATAAGAAAATGAGAATCAATGATTAATTGCATCATATAGGGCTATATTTTGCTTAATCAATATATGTTGTATACATTATGTTTATAGCATTCGTGTTTGACCACAGTCCATAAATTAGGATCCTTAATTGGAAGTTGCCTTGTTTCTTTAGAATGAAAATTGGACCTTTTGGGTTGAGGCAAGAGAAGGAGGGAAGGGGTTGACTGCAGACGGTTATGGAGCCTGTGGCATTATCACAGAGTTGCTTCTGCTATTTGAAATCTCCTTCCAGTCCAGAGGGTGACTGGATCCCTAGCTGGGTGACAGGACTTCTGAGTTTGAAGCTGAGAATGATCCAAAGGATAGCACTGTAGGGTAAGTGGAAACCAGGAAGATAATAAAACTTAATGTAGCAACCCAATGACCCTTTCAGAGGCTGCCCTACAAAAGGCATTTGTGGATGGAATGTTAGATATCAGAGTGGACAAGTGTGAGAGGCAGAGCTTGGCTGTTCCTGAAGTGGGAAGCAAGGGGATCTGTGGCTAACTTCAGGTGCTGAAATGGCAAGACTGCATTCTTAGCTACATATGTAGAGGGAGCCTGGCTGGCCTGCTTCCTGATACAGACAATTGCAGAATAAATATAGACACCTGTGGCCAGTGGAGGTGGGGTAGCTTTGAGTATTGAGGTTGTGTGGATATTGAGAGGCACTTGAAGTGTTGTAGAATTTGTGTTCTTATAGCGTGCTGGCTATTCTGCATCCATTATGGAACTGTGAGGACACCCCACTCTCATCTTCCACCATTTCCAACATCACCACAAATAAAAGGACTTAATCATTTGTGTCAAGCTATGCAAAAGGCACTTTTGGTGCAAGCAGAGATCTAACAATACTTTGAGCTGTGACCTTCATTTTATCCAGAGGGGTCTATCCTTGTGCTCTTCTCCAAGAATATGTTATACAGGAGACACTGATGTTGGCCTTTGACTGTTTCTTGGCAAATGGAGTCAGGGGAAGCATCTAAATTTCCTGGGATCTAAAAACGCAAGGGTTGTTGGAACAAACTTCTAGGTAAGTAGGTATTTGCATAACTCAAACCGTCATGTTGTTTAAAGAAGAAGAAAGAGTAACAACCACATTGATCAGATTCAGGAAAATTTCCCATGACAAAATTCTAAGAATTCCAAAAGGTATTTTGATAAAATATTCACTAACAGAAGGGAGTGAAAGAGTACAACAAAAGAAGAAAAGTTAAGAACTAACAAAGGATATTTTTTAAGTCCCCCCCCCAAAAAAAGATACAAGAGTCTCTCTTTGGACAGGTACAAAAAATCATGCTTACATTTTATATACTCAAGTGGAATGTTTGAGAATCTTTTGTTTAGGTGTTAATGAGGGAAATTGGTTATTATTCAGCCCTTTCAATTACCCATTTGTGATACTGAAAGAGGTTCACCAACTGACAACCTATTTTCATAACATAAGAGCTAATAAAATGTGAACTAAAATATTGGACTGAGCCTTTGTAGACAGACATCTGAGCAATTTAAGAGTAAGGCATAAAATTGACTTCAACTCTACACAGCAAGGTACAGCTTGGAAAGAAAATAAAACACCAGATAACAGATATTTAATCTCATCCAAAAGAATATAGGTCTTTACTTTATTCCAAAATAACCTCATATGAATATTCATTACAAAGAAAAAACTGTCCCCCCCCACCAGATAATTGTTTTAAAGCACAAAGTCAAGATTTTTATAGAATAACATATGGCAAAGTGAAGATAGTGTTTCTAAGGGGAAATTTCCTCTTAGTATTTCTTGGGAAATTTATGTTTTTAAGAATTCTGAGTTCTATAAATAAAATCAAGAAATGAGGAAACCAAAAAAAGTAGCATAACTCTCCTGTGGAATTAAAAGTTAACAATCAACACAGTGACATTCTAAGAAAACCAAATCGAAAGCAAATGAGTCCTGAAACTGACAATTTCAACTTCTGATTCTGTGTAGTGCTGCTGACTTTGTTTGGGGACCCAGATGTTGTGTTATTCAGATGAAACCCGAGTTTGCTGGTGTTTTTCAGTGTCAGGATATTCTGCATAAGCATGTGCTCTTTAACGGAAGACATGCAAAGAGCATATGGGGCTGATGAGGAATACTGTGATATAAAATCAGCAACTGATCTAAAATCTGAATTAGCCAGAGAAATATCAATTCCAACGGCAAAACCAAAATCCAAGCAAGTAGACAAAAATATTTTCATCTTTAAAAATAAATGAATAAAATAAAAGAGAAACATTTTTTTTGTTTTAGAATATTTGTAATGGAACAAGGTCAAAACTGTCAGAAAAAATTACCTTTTTGTTTTAAATTTTATTTTGTTTTTTTAATTATGAGAGAGACAGAGTGAGAGAGAATGGGAGAGGGACAAAGAGAGAGAGAGAGGGAGAAAGAATCCCAAGCAAGCTCTGTGCTGCCAGTGCAGAGTCTGATGTGGGGTTCAATCTCACAAACTGAGATCATAACCTGAGCTGAAATCAAGAGCCAGACACTAAACAACTGAGCCACCCAGGAGCCCCTAAAATTTCATTTTAAGACAAACTCTAGAAATTATTCTTAACTGGGTGGCTCAGTTGGTTAAGCGTCCGACTCTTGGCTTCAGCTCAGGTCATGATCTCACCGTTTTGTGAGTTCGAGCCCTGTGTAGGGTTCTGTGCTGGCAGTGCAGAGCCTGCTTGAGATTCTCTCTTTCCCTCTCTCTTTGCCCTTCCCCAAATCATGCTATCTATGTCTCTCTCAAAATAAATAAATAAACATATAAAAAGATAATTTTTAAATATTGAATATTTATGGCATTATCTTTAGTTTTAAATGCATTTTATTAACATTTATTTTGTGTTGGTATTATTTTCTTTTAATGTTTTCTATTATCAAATGTTCAAATCAAATTAATATTTTATATGTTGAATTATATAATACTGTCCCCATATATAATAATGTTATTTATTTATTTATTTATTTATTTATTTATTTATTTTCAGAGAGATAGAGAGTGTGCAAGCTGGGGAAAGGGACAGAGGGAGAGAGAGAATCTTAGCCAGGATCCACCCTCAGCACAGAGCCTGATGCAGAGCTTGATTCCATCTGTAGGATGATGAACTGACCTGAAATCAAGAGTCTGATGTTCAACCAACTGAGCCACCCAGGTGCTCCTATTTATCTTATTTATTTATTTATTTATTTTTAATTTTTTAAAATTTACATCCAAATTAGCATGTAGTGCAACAGTGATTTCACTAATAGATTCCTTAGGACCCCTTACCCATTTATTCCATGCCTCCTCCCACAACCCTCTCCTGTAACCCTCAGTTTGTTCTCTATATTTATGAGTCTCTTCTGTTTTGTCCCCCTCCCTGTTTTTATATTATTTTTGTTTCCCTTCCATTATGTTCATCTGTTTTGTCTCTTAAAGTCCTCATATGAGTGAAGTCATATGATTTTTGTTTTTCTCTGACTGACTAATTTCACCTAGCATAATACCCTCCAGTTTCATTCACATAGTTGCAAATGGCAAGATTTCATTCTTTTTGATTGACGAGTAATACTCCATTGTGTGTGTGTGTGTGTGTGTGTATGTATATATATATATATATATATATAAACATATATACCACATCTTCTTTATCCATTCATCCATCAATGGACATTTGAACTCTTTACATACTTTGGCTATTGTTGACAGTGCTGCTATAAACATGGGGGTGCATGTGTCCCCTTGAAGCAGCATACCTGTATCCCTTGGAAAAATACCTAGTAGTGAAATTGCTGGGTCCTACGGTAGTTCTATTTTTAGTTTTTTGAGGCACCTCCATACTGTATTCCAGAGTGGCTGCACCAGTTTGCATTCTCACCAGCAGTGCAAAAGAGATCCTCTTTCTCCACATCCTTGCCAACATCTGTTGTTGCCTGAGTTGTTAATGTTAGCCATTCTGACAGGTGTAAGGTGGTATCTCATTGTGGTTTTGATTTGTATTTCCCTGATGATGAGTGATGTTGAGCATTTTTTCATGTGTTGTTTGGCCATCTGGATGTCTTCTTTGGAAAGTGTCTATTCATGTCTTTTGCCCATTTCTTCACTGGATCATTTTTTTTGGGGGGGGTGTTGAGTTTAATAAGTTCTTTATAGATTTTGGATACTAACCCTTTATCTGATGTTATTTGCAAATACCTTCTCCCATTCTGTCGTTTGCCTTTTAGTTTTGCTGATTGTTTCCTTCACTGTGCAGAAGCTTTTTATTTTGATGAGGTCCCAGTAGTTCATTTTTGCTTTTGTTTTCCTTGCCTCTGGAGATGTGTTGAGTAAGAAGTTGCTGCGGCCAAGATCAAAGAGGATTCTGCCTGCTTTCTTGTTGAGGATTTTGATGGCTTCCTGTCTTACATTTATGTCTTTCATACGTTTTGAGTTGATTTTTTGTGTATGGTGTAAGAAAGTGGTCCAGATTCATTCTTCTGCATGTCAATGTCCAGTTTGTATTCCATTGGATATTCTTTCCTACTTTGTCACAGATTAGTTGTCCATACATTTGTGGGTCCATTTCTGGGTTTTCTATTCTGTTCCATTGATCTTAGTGTCTGTTGTTGTGCCAGTACCATACTGTCTTGATGATTACATCTTTGTAGTATAGCTTGAAGTCTGGGATTGTGATGCCTCCTGCTTTGGTTTTCTTTTTCAGGATTGCTTTGGCTATTCGGGGTCTTTTCTGTTTCCATACAAATTTTAGGATTATTTGTTCTAGCTCTGTGAAGAATGTTGGTGTTATTTTGATAGAGATTTCATTGAATATGTAGATTGCTTTGGGTAGTATCTTCATTTTAACAATATTTTTTCTTCCTATCCAGGAGCATGGAATATTTTTTCACTTTTTTGTGTGTCTTCTTCAATTTCTTTCATAAGCTTTCTATAGTTTTCAGTTTATATATTTTTCACCTATTTGGTTAGATTTATTCCTAGGTATTTCATGGCTTTTGGTGCAACTGTAAATGGGATTGATTCCTTGATTTCTCTTTCTGTCACTTCATTGTTGGTGTATAGGAATGCAATCGATTTCTGTGCATTGATTTTATATCCTGCCACTTTGCTGAATTCATGAATCAGTTCTAGAAGTTTTTTGGTGGAATCTTTTGGGTTTTCCATATAGAGTATCATGTCATCTGCGAAGAGTGAAAGTTTGACTTCCTTCTGGCCGATTTGGATGCCTTTTATTTCTTTGTGTTGTCTTATTGCAGAGGTTAAGACTTCCAATAGTATGTTGAATAACAGTGGTAAGAGTGGACATCCCTGTCTTGTTCCTGACCTTAGGGAGAAAGCTCTCAGTTTTTCCCCATTGAGGATGATAATAGTGTTGGGTCGTTCATATGGCTTTTATGATCTTGAGGTATGCTCCTTCTATTCCTACTTTCTTGAGGGTTTTTATCAAGAAAGGATGTTGTATTTTGTCAAATGCTTTCTCTGCATCTTTTGAGAGGATCATATGGTTCTTGTCCTTTCTTTTATTGATGTGAGGAATCACGTTAATTGTTTTGAGGATATTGAACCATGCCTGCATCCCAGATGTAAATCCCACCTGGTCATGGCGAATAATTTTTTTAATGTATTCTTAGATCTGGTTGGCTAATATCTTATTGAGTATTTTTGCATCCATGTTCATCAGGGATATTGGTCTATAGTTCTCCTTTTTAGTGGGGTCTCTGTCTGGTTTTGGAATCAAGGTAATTCTGGCTTCATAGAAATAGTTTGGTAGTTTTCCTTCCATTTCTATTTTTTTTGGAACAACTTCAAGAGAATAGGTATTAACTCTTCCTTAAATATTTGGTAGAATTCCCCTGGAATGCCATCTGGCCCTGGACTGTTGTTTTTTTGACAGATTTTTGATTACTAATTCGATTTCCTTACTGGTTATGGGTCTGTCCAAATTTTCTATTTCTTCCTGTTTCAGTTTTGGTAGTGTATATGTTTCTAGGAATTTGTCCATTTCTTCCAGATTGACCATTTTATTGGTATATAATTGCTCATAATATTCTCTTATTATTGTTTTTATTTCTGCTGTGTTGGTTGTGATCTATCCTCTTTCATTCTTGATTTTATTTACTTGGGTCCTTTCCTTTTTCTTTTTGATCAAACTTGCTTGTGGTTTATCAATTTTGGTAATTCTTTCAAAGAACCAGCTTCTGGTTTCATTGATCTGTTGTAATGGTTTTTTTTTTTGTTTCAATAGCATTAATTTCTGCTCTAATCTTGTTATTTCCTGTCTTCTGCTGGTTTTGGGTTTTATTTGCTGTTCTTTTTCCAGCTCCTTAAGGCATAAGGTTAGGTGGTGTATCTGAGATCTTTCTTCCTTCTTTAGGAAGACCTAGATTGCTATGTATTCTCTTCTTATGACGGCCTTTGTTGCATTCCAGATGTTTTGGGTTATGGTGTTATCATTTTCATTGAATTCCATATACTTTTTAGTTTCCTCTTTAACTTCTTGGTTAGCCCATTCATTCTTTAGTAGGATGTTCTTCTGTATCCAAGTGTTTGTTACCTTTCCAAATTTTTTCTTGTGGTTGATTTCAAGTTTCATAGTGTTGTGGTCTGTAAATATGCACAGTATGATTCGATATTTTTGTACTTACTTAGGTCTCATTTGTGTCCCAGTATATGGTATGTTCTCAAGAACGTTCCATGTGCATTGGAGAAGAATGTATATTCTGCTGCTTTAGGATGAAATGTTCTGAATATACCTGTTAAGTCTATCTGGTCCAGTGTGTCATTCAAAGCCATTGTTTTCTTGTTGATTTTTTTATTAGATGATCTGTCCATTGCTGTGAGTGGGGTGTTGAAATCTCCTACTATTATGGTATTACTATCAATGAGTTTCTTTATGTTTGTGATTAATTGATTTATATATTTGGGTGCTCCACATTTGGTGCATAAATGTTTACAATTGTTAGGTATTCTTGGTGGATAGACCCCTTAATTATGATATAATGCCCTTTTGCATCTCTTGATGCAGTCTTTATTTTAAAATCTAGATTGTCTGATATAAGTGTGGCTACTCTGGCTTTCTTTTGTTGACCATTAGCATGATAGATCGTTCTCCATCTCCTTATTTTCAATATGAAGGTGTGTTTAGGTCTAAAGTGGGTCTCTCATAAACAGCATATAGATGCATCTTGTTTTCTTATCCATTTTGTTACCCTATGTCTTTTGATTGGAGCATTGCGTCCATTGACATATAGAGTGAGTACTGAAAGATATAAATTTATTGCCATTATGATGCTTGTAGAGTTGGAGTTTCTGGTTGTGTTCTCTGGTCCTTTCTAATCTTTGTTGCTTTTGCTATTTATTTATTTCTCTCTATCTCTATCTCTATGTATCTCTATCTCTATCTATGTGTGTGTGTGTATGTGTGTGTGTGTGTGTGTGTGTGTGTGTATTTTTCATCTTTTCTCCTCTCAGAGAGTCTCCCTTAAAATTTCTTGCAGGGCTGGTTTCGTGGTCACAAACTCCTTTAATTTTTGCTTGTCTGGGAAACTTTTTATCTCTCCTTCTATTTTGAATGACAGCCTTTCTGGGTAAAGAATTCTTGGCTGCATATTTTTCTGATGCAGCACACTGAATATATCCTGCCACTCCTTTCTGGCTGCCAAGTTTCTGTGGATAGGTCTGCTGCAAACCTGATCTGTCTTCCCTTGTACATTAGGTACATTTTTTCCTTTGCTGCTTTCTCCTATTTATCTTTTTAATAGAAAACCTCTAAAACTTGTTAGTTTCACAAAAATTATTCACTATTTATTATTATAGTTACCAATAAGTATTTTGAAAGACTTAAATAGCATTTTATGAAAAATACAGTATAATATGATTTGAGAAATTCCTGAGAATTTCAGAGAATCCTAGTCTCATTCCCAAATCCTAAAGATTGTTATTCCTAAGATTAATGTATTTTGTGAGTTCAGAAAACACTATGTGGTTGGATTATTTTAACTCTCAGTTTTATGTTAAAGGAGAATTTATTCCAGTATCCAGGTGAGAAAATAGATATGAATATAACTTAACTAACATAATGATTTATAATTTCTTGAATTAAGCAAATGTTATGCATACTCACCACATTGCCACACACTTTCACATTCCATTAATTATTTGTTCTTTCATTTAACAAGGAGTGTTTCCTCTATGTCAGGAGTGGTCCAGACTCAGGACAGAGGACTGAACCAAAGAGAAATAGTCCTTGCCTGGGAGGGGAGGACTGACAATGAAAACAGATAGGTACATGTGAAACATAATTCCAGCTGTGTTTTGACAAGTGCAATGGTGACAAGTTTTTTTGCCATTTGTTGTCTGTCCACATTTGAAATTAAGTACATGGGGTCAGAGAAGGCACTAAGACTATACTTCACACTTTATGGATCTAAACTGCATTTCTCAAACCATTAGACCTACTTGCACATAAGAGTGCTCAGGATGGAAACTGGAATTTGTCTCTGGGGCAAACTTGTATTCCTTGCAATTGGGATAGACCTGATGAGTGGTTCCAAAGGTTCTTTCTTCTTCCCCTTCTGTTTTCTTTCCCATCTCTTCTTTTCACACTCTTTTTTCTTGGTGGTGTTCCTTTTTCTTCATTTTTCATTATAATTGGTTTTACATGCTGCCTTCATATTCTGATGTCTCCAGCATGTGTCTCACATTATCTAATATGTGGGAATCTACTAATTCCCAGTTGGTCCCCCTCTAATTTTATGTGAAAGTAAGTGAAGATCATATATTTTCCAGGGACTCTATATGTGTATGTGCCTTCATATTGTAATCTACAATTCCAATCTCATTATGAGCATCTTCTGATTTAATCATATTTCTCAGTATATTAACAGATAATCTTTTAACCTACTCTTTCCCTTATTTGGCTTTCAATTTTTGATTATCAATCAAATGGCATATAAGCCCTAAGAAATGCTGGGATTTGCCATTTAAAAGTCACTATTGCCATTATTTTGTTCACCTCTTGCCATGTTTGATGCCATAATACATTGGCTGATAATTATTCATTGAGATGATATCTTTTCTTTTTTTAATTATTTTTTATTTTTTTAATTTATATCCAAGTTAGTTAGCATGTAGTGCAACAGTGATTTCAGGAGTAGGTTCCTTAATGCCCCTTACCCATTTAGCCCATCCCTACTCTCACAACCCCTCTAGTAACCCTCTGTTTTTCTCCATATTTAAGACTCTCTTATGTTTTGTCTCCCTCCCTGTTTTTATATTATTTTTGCTTCCCTTCCCTTGTATTAATATGTTCTGTGTTTTAAAGTCCTCATATGAATGAAATCATATACTTGTCTTTGACTGACTAATTTCACTTAACATAATACCCTCTAGATCCATCCACGTAGTTGCAAATAACAAGATTCAATTCTTTTTGATTGCCAAGTAATACTCCATTGTATATGTATACCACATCTTCTTTATCTAATCATCCATCGATGGACATTTGGGCTCTTTCCATACTTGGGCTATTGTTAAGAGTGCTGCTATAAACATGGGGGTGCATGTGTCCCTTCAAAACAGCATACCTGTATCCCTTGGATAAATACCTAGTAGTGCCATTGCTGGGTCATAGGGTAGTTTATTTTTAATTTTTTGAAGAACCCCCATACTGTTTTCCAGAGTGACTACACAAGTTTGCATTCCCACCAGCAATGCAAAAGAAATCCTCTTTCTGCACATCCTCACCAACATCTGTTGCCTGAGTTGTTAATGTTAGCCATTCTGACTTTCTGCATGAGGTGGTATCTCATTGTGGTTTTGATTTGTATTTCCCCGATGATGAGTGATGTTGAGCATTTTTTCATGTGTTGGTTGGCCATCTGGATGTCCTCTTTGGAGAAATGTCTATTCATGTCTTTTGCCCATTTCTTCACTGGATTGTTTGTTTTTTGGGTGTTGAATTTCATAAGTTGTTTATAGACTTTGGATACTAACCCTTTATCTGATATGTTGTTTGCAAATAACTTCTACCATTCCATTGGTTGTCTTTTAGTTTTGCTGATTGTTTCCTTAACTGTGCAGAACCTTTTTATTTTGATAAGGTTCCAATAGTTCATTTTTATTTTTGTTTCCCTTGCCTCTGGAGACATGTTGAGTAAGAAGTTACTGTGACCAAGATCATTCAGCAAAGTTGCAGGATATAAAATCAATGCACAGAAATTTTTTGCATTCCTATACACCAACAATGAAGCAACAGAAAGAGAAATCAAGGAAACTATCCTTTTTACAATTGCACCAAAAACCATCAGATGATGTCTTTAATAAAGTTATTCATAGGTCTCTTTGTTTACAGACTTATTAAAATCTACTGCAGCAGTTAAATCAAGGTTCCAGGTTATATTAACTCAAATTTGCTTTGAGCTTACTTTGAAAATAAATTTCCCAAGCATAATGTGGTGCACTACAAAATATGGCTAAATGTTTCTCTAGTCTTTGTACATAGGCCTCATTGCAATTCCCACTTCTTCCAGCAAAAGGTGGTTTGTTTCTCTACTTCCTGGAATCTAGGTTAGGCTTGCAACTTGTGTTGGCCAAGGGAATGCAACAGAAGTGATGCAATAAAGCTCTAAGTATTCCTGAAGTGTCCATTTTTGCCCTTTTGGGACTTGGCTGCCATGTTAGAAAGCCCAGTGTAGTGTGCTTGAGGGACAATGGGAAAGAGCAGGGACATCTCCACCCACAGTTGCAGCCAACTCTCAGTATGTGAGTGAGGCTACTTGCTCTGAGCTGGCACCCGGCAGGATTACCAAGTGACTCCAAGTGCATGAGAGACCTGTCAGTGATAGCTCAGCTGTGCCCGAGGTGACACCCCAAGAGTTAGGATGAAATACAAAGTTGTTTTAAACGTTAAGTTTTGTGGTAGGCACACAGCAAAAGCTAATGAACACAGAATTTAATACTTAAAAGTAAGATGCTGTTGTATCAATAATTGAAAACATGTAGCCAGGGTGAACACCAAAGACTGAAGAGACAGTGAGGAAATTGTTAACCAGAATAGAAAAAATAAGTGGCAGCCTATTATGGAATCTGAAAAATCAGTGAGAAAATTGTTACTGAGGGTAAACATGGGAAACCCATGTCATTTAGTTGTAGAACAACTTAGGTGATAGAAAAGGTCCCTAATAAAACAGGCAGATCTGGCTAAGGAGATCTCTAGGAAGAATGTTGAAAAACCAGTTAGGTTACCCAAGCTGCATGTGGTCTGTTAGATGCATGAGAGAGACAAATGAAGGAAGGAAATTTTCAGTTTGTAAGTAGAATATAGAGGGAGTATTGTGTAAGTAACACTTGTTGGATTCAAAAATTAAACTATTTTCATCTCTAGTTTCCCTAGTTTGCAAATTCTTATCACTGTAAAATACTTCTGATAAGGATCAAGTCAAGGTGTGGATATAAGACCCTTATGTACAACAGTGGTTCTCAAACTTCAGTATGCCTCAAAATTATCTGGAAGACCTGTTAAAATACATGGTCTCTCTTCTTTTCTAAGAGATTCTGATTAAGTTGTTTCAGAGCAAGGTCCAAAAATTGCATTTCTAGCAAGTTCTCAGGTGATGCTGCTAGTCTGGAGACCACACTTTGTGGAGCATAGACATAGCCAGGTTTACATCTGTGACAAGTAGACCTGCTAACTTAGACAAAATGGCTTCTAAGAATCTTAAAATTTCTTGAAATAGCTTGATATGCCCAGAATAGGTATCAGTCTTGCAAAGAGTTATGCATATGGCTTTTGGGGCATGGGGTCAACCCCAACAAGATTAAAAAGAAACTTAGAAAAAAAGAGATGTATTGGTGGTAGCCCTTATTGCTTGAACTAAAAGAGCTAGAAACTCTTAAAAATTAAAAGAGATCTCTGGACACCCAATTTTCCATGGGCAGAAAGCTGAGAGGAATCTTTGCAACTGCAAATATAGATTGTTATTATTGTTTGAATAAGAATGATATCTCAGAGGCTAAAAGCAAAGAACATAGGGAAACAATAGATTAGGGGACTACTCTCAAGGAGTAGAATTAGGAACATTCAAAGAACATTCCTTGCAACTAGAGAAGTGGGCCTTGGCCACATGTCTGGGCTGTGCTTCAGAATTTTTATAGGCTAATGGCAACTTTTAGCCTCTCTTCATATGGAGAGCTGATAACACATCCTTTTGGTGCATAGTCTCTGGGTCAAGATGGAATATATCTAAGGAGATGCATTGAGGAGCTTTATCCATACCTGAACCTGATGCAGGGCAAAGATTTTCAACTGAAGTCAAATGCTATAATTGGGATGGGACTTATGGGGTCTCTGGGATGATATGAATATTTCGCAGACAGGAGTAACATGAATAATTTACGACAGATGGTGGATGGTAGTAGATTGCAAAATACAACCAGAAGTTCCTATGGTCCATCCACCACCTTCTATTCAAGATAAAGTCTCTTTCTCTAACTCCTTGGAGCTGAGCCTACCTTGTGACCTACTTGGAGATGGGATGTTGTGAGCCTTCCAAGCTGAGACCTCCAGAGGCGATGTCCTCTGTTTTTGCTTTCTTGGAATATAGATACCATGAGAGTAAGTCTGAGCTGGCTATGGAGAAGGCTCAGGGGAGAATCAGTCAATTTAAATTGTATTTGAAGATGAGAAAGAAATTACCTATGTTATGCTGCTGCAGAACAAGCTGTCTCCTGTTGTTTTTTGGATGATAGAAATTAAATTTTGGGATAGTTTGGCACTGAGTTAGAGGTACACTGAGATGCACTAAGTCTATGTGAATTGTAAATAAAAATACAGAAATTCTAAGGTCAGAATAACTCCAATTACACATAATTTTCTCTGGAGAATAGAAAATATCTTTTAAAAGACAACAGATTTCATAAAAAATAAACTGGCCATTCCCAGAAGATATGTTGTGAATGGTATCACATAAGCATAGTGTCAGTGTCCATATTTGGCTCTACCTCCAATGTGGCTTAAATGTATAAGGAGAAAAAAGGAGCTACATCTTCTATTTTCATCTACAAGTATTTATTTCAACAAGTGTTTATTGACAACGTACTGTGTACAAGATCCTGCACTAGGTATTGTGGATAGAATAGTAAACTAAACAAGCAAAAATCTTGCCTTGAAGGAGCTTAGAATCATAGTTGAGCCGATAGACAATGAAAACCATAATAAGTAAAATAGTCTGTTGGAAAATAGTAAGTGCTGAGGAGGAAATATAAAATAAAGAAGGCAGATAGGAAGTGTTTAGGTGATAGTGGTTAAAATTTAGTCCTCACTTTCAGGAAGACCTCACTCAGAAGAGATTTAGTAGTAGTAAATATCTAGAAGGAAGTGTTGGAGGGCATGAAGATATCAAAGAGAACACATGTACACACACCTTGAATGTAAACATGTGTGGAGTGTTGGAGGAATGGCACCAGGCAGGTTAAGTAAGACAGTTGAGGTCATAAAGATAATGCAAGTGGGGTGGACTTCCAGGTCACAGTCAGGATTCTGGCTTTTGCTGTAAATAAGATGGGAAGTCATTGGGGAATTCTGAAAATAAGAAGTATGTGATATGACTTAGATTTTTCAGTTGATCTAAGACTGCTATTTTGAGACCAGACTGAGGGGATGAATAGAATAAGCCAGATGAGTACCATAGTAATAGTGAGGGAAGTGGTACCAAGAGGTCAAGTTCAGGATATAGTATGCAGTCAGATCCTGGGGGATTTGCTAATTGGTCAAAAGTAGAGCATGGGAGAATGAGAAGACTCAAGGATGAGTCCAAGGTTTTTGGTCTAACCAGTTGAAAGCCTAAAATTGGCATTAACTGAGATAGGGAAGAAGAGCCCATGTTAAGTGTGAGGTGGCTAACAGACATCAAGTGGAGATGTCAAGTAGATAACAATATGCATCTAGAATTTGGGGGAGATGTGTGAGCTGGGAATAAATATTTGAGAGTTTTGGCTGTATTGGCTTGTTAGGGCTTCCATAACAAAGTACCACAGGCTGGGTGGCTTAGAAAATAGAACTTCATTTTCTCACAATTCTGGATGCTAAAAGGCTAATATCAAGACTGCTTGGATCTATTGACCCACATGACCTAAGTTTAACTTAGTTACTTCTTTAAAGACCCTATCTCCAACTAATTTCACATTCTAGGTACCAGAGGTTAGGACTTCAACATATGAATGAAGGACACAGTTCAGCCCATGATATTAGCATTTGTGGTATTTAAAATATGAGACTGACTAAGACCATCTAGGATGGGTTTAGATAGAAAATAGCAAAGATACAAAGACAAGCCTTGAAGCCCTACAATATTTAAAGGCTGAAGAAATGAGAGGAAACCAGTAAAGAAGATTGAAAATGAAAGACCAGAGATATAGGAAGAAAGTCAGGGGGGTGGGGTCTCCTGAAAGGCAAGTGGACAAAGGTTCAAGGAGGAGAGAGTGATCAACTCTGCCAATTGCTATTGAGAAACAAGTAAGCCACCTTAAAAATTTGGAGGGGCCAAGATGGCAGAGCAGAATGGAAGTTTTCTTCTTTTTATCCCTGAAATACAGCTAGATCAGCATCACACCATTTTTCACACCTAGAAAATTGATCTGAGGACTAATAAAACAATCGGCATAACTTGAACCATAGAACTTGACAGGTATGTGGCATGGAGAAGTGAACTGGGGGAGAGGGAAGCTGTAGAGGGTAGGAAGCTGTATTTGTGGAGAGAGGACAGAGAAAGGGAGAGAGTACAGGAAAAGCACTCACCCTGAAAGTAGCTGGAGAGAAAGAGAAAGAGTGGAAACACCCACAAGTTACTGAACAAGAAAGGAGGAAGGAGAAAGGAGAGGGTTTCAATTCCACTAGGGTTCTATAAACAAAGGAGAACAGAGTTGGAAATTTCTCAGCCCATTACCTGGCAGTGCTCTGGTGGGAAGGGCGAATTCACAGGAGCAAGCAGCAAGGTCTGAGGGTCTGTGGACCACAAAGGGAGACGCAGCTTCCCTGCTAGGAGGGCATTTTGTACAGGCTCTACGTCTCCTCCCCCCCACCCCCCCACGCAAAGGTCCCAGTGACACCTGCAGAGAATGATTGCTGATATTGGAACAAAGATGCCAGGATGCAGTGAAACCTGGTACTGGTTGTGTGTTGTGATTTATCATAATCCCTGAACCGCTGCCACTACGTGATTGCAAAAACTTATTCTGGGGCAAGCCAGGACCTGGCTACAACCTCTGAGCCTCTACAGCAGCATGATCACAGGGACAAACCCAAGGGCAATCCAGCACCCAGCCATTGCTGGGTGAGACCCTCCCCCAGAAGGGAGGAGTGGGTCCAAGCCACAGGGACCTCAGAAGTAAGGGGTTTGGAAACACAGCCCATCTGAGATAAAATTTGGGAGGGAGGTGCCACCTGGCAGGCTTGGACATGGACTGTTTAGTAGTGGGGAGTGGACAGAAGCCTCATACAAAGGAGGTGTGTTTGATTGTCAATCGGTGAGAGTGCAGAGTTCTGGAGCCAGAGACTGAGAAGTTGGGTGACACCATTTACACCTCTCCTGAGCATGTGCATACATGCTGATCAACGCCAGTTAGCTAAGCATCACCACCTAGTGGACAATTGGAGCCAATACACCAAGCCCCTTTCAACTGCCCTAGAGGACCACCACAAGTCTCCCCACCTGCTTAGTGTATGGACTATAAAGTGCTTCATAATTTTACTTTTAAGGGAAACTGGATGAAACTTCATTCTGATTTCATGCTGTTCATTGATCCATCTGTTTGGCTTTTTTATTTTGTTTTCCTATTCTTGGATATAGAAAGATATAAAATATATTTTTATTTTCTGTTTTTATATAAAATTTTAAAAATTTACTATATTTTTTATGTTTTGTAAATTTATTTTTATTCTATTTTACCTTCTTCAATCCATTTAATTTTATTTTATAGTATACATTTTAAAGGTTTTAAATGTTTTCTTACTTTTTTTTCTCTTTTCTTTTCTTTCCCTTTTTTCTCTACTCAATCCAGCTTCTTTCAACAAGCAGACCAAAATATACCTAGGATCTAGCTTCCTTTGTTTGATTTTTTTTGTGTGTTGTTTTTAATCTTTTTAATTTTTATTTTATTAATTATTTTTCTTCCTCCAAAATAACAAAAAGAAGGAATTCACCCTAAAAGAAAGAAGAGGAGGAAATGACAGCCAAGGACTTAAACCTCACTGGTATAAGCAAGATGTCTGAATTAGAATTTAGAATCACGATAATAAGAATACAAGCTGGGATGGAAAAAAACATAGAATCTCTTTCTGTGGATATAAAAGAAGTAAAATCTAGTCAGGACAAATTAAAAATGCCATATCTGAGATGCAATCTTGAATGGATGACATGGTGGCAAGGATGGATAAAGCAGAACAGCGAATCAGCAATATAGAAGACATAATTATGGAGAATAATGAAGGAGAAAAAACAGAGGGAAAACTAAGGCTAAAGAGCACAATATAGGAATTATAGAACTCAGTGACTCACTAAAAAGGAATAACATCTGAATCATAGGAGTCCCAGAAGATGAAGAGAGAGAAAAAGGGGTAGAATGTTTATGTGAGGAAATCATAGTGGAAAACTTTCTTAGCCTAAGGAAAGACAGACATCAAAATCCAAAAAGCACAGGTAACTCCCATTAAATTACACAAAAATAGACCATCAACAAGGCATATAATAGTCAAATTCAAAAACTACAGACACAAGGAAAGAATTATGAAAGCATCAAGTGAAAAGAAGTCCTTAACCTGTACAGGAAGACAGATCAGGTTCACAGCAGACCTATCCACAGAAACATGGCAGGCCAGAAAGGAATGGCAGAATATGTTCAATGTGCTGAATAAGAAAAATATGCAGACAAGAATTCTTTATCCAACATGGCAGTCATTCAAAATAGAAGGAGAGATAAAGAGTTTCCCAGAAAAACAAAAATTAAAGGAGTTTGTGACCAGTAAATGAGCCTTGCAAGAAATTTTAAGGGGGACTCTCTGAGGGGAGTAAAGACAAAACAAAGCAAAAAAGACCAAAAGCAACAAAGACTGGTATGGATCAGAGAACACCACCAGAAGCTCCAATTCTATAGGCAACACAAGGGCAGTAAGTTCATATCTTTCAGTACTCACTCTAAATGTCAATGGACTAAATGCTCCAATCAAAAGACATAGTTTAACACAATGGATAAGAAAACAGAATTCATCTATATGCTGTTTACAAGAGACCCATTTTAGACCTAAGGATACCTTCATATTAAAAGTAAGTGGATGGAGAACCATTTATCATGCTAAAGGTCACCAAAAGAAAGCTTGGGTAGCCATACTTACATCAGACAATCTAGACTTCAAAATAAAGACTAACCAGAAATGAAGAAGGTATTATATCATAATAAGGGGTCTTTCCACCAAGATCTAACAATTGTAAACTTTTATGCCTCCAACATGAAGTACCCAAATGTATAAATGAATTAATCACAAATATAAAGAAACTCATCGATAATAATATAATAGTAGGGGGCTTCAACACCCCACTTACATCAATGGACAGATTATATCTAAACAGAAAATCAGCAAGGAAACAATGGCTTTGAATGACACACTGGACCAGATGGACTTGACAGATATATTCAGAACATTTCATCCTAAAGCAGCAGAATATACATTCTTCTCCAGTGCACATGGAATGTTCTCCAGAATAGACCATATACTGGGACACAAATCAGCCCTAAGTAATTATAAAAATATCAAATCATATTGTGCATATTTACAGACCACAATGCTATGAAACTCAAAATCAACCACAAGTAAAAATTTGGGAAAATAACAAATACTTGGAGATTTAAGAACATCCTACTAAAGAATGAATGGGTTAAGCAAGAAATTAAAGAGGAAATTAAAATTTCTTGGAAGCCAATGAAAATGATAAGAGGGAAGTATATAGCAATCCATGCTTTCCTAAAGAAGGAAGAAAGGTCTCAGATACACAACCTAACCTTACACCTTAAAGAGCTGGAAAAAGAACAACAAATAAATCCCCAAACCAGCAGAATACAGGAAATAATAAAAATGAGAGCAAAAATCAATGCTATCAAAATTAAAAAAAAAAATTAGTAGAACAGATCAAAGAAACCAGGAGCCAGTTCTTTGAAAGAATTAACAAAATTGATAAACGCCTAGCCAGTTTGATCAAAAAGAAAAAAGAAAGGACCCATACAATTAAAATGAAGAATGAATGAGCAGAGATCACAACCAGTGCTGCAGAAATACAAATAATAATAAGAGAACATTAGGAATAATATACCAATAAATTGGGCAATCTGGAAGAAACACATTCTTAGAAACATATAAACTACCAAAACTGAAACAGGAAGAAGTAGAAAGTTTGAACCGACCCATAACCAGTAAATAAGTTGAATTAGTAATTTAAAAAATCTCCCAAAAAAACAATAGACCAGGGCCGGATGGTTTTTCAGGGGAATTATAACAAACGTTTAAAGAAGACTTAACCTATTCTTTTGAAGCTGTTACAAAAAATAGAAATGGAAGGAAAACTTCCAAACTCATTCTACAAGGTCAGCATTATCTTGATTCTAAAACTGGACAAAGACCCCACTAAAAAGGAGAACTATACGCAAATTTCCATGATATACATGGATACAAAACTTCTCAACAAGATTCTAGCCAAGAATTATTCACCAGGACCAAGTGGGATTTATATCTGAGATGCAGGGGCGGTTCACTATTCACAAATCCATCAATAGATACATCACATTAATAAAAGAAAGGACAAGAACCACATGATCCTGTCAATAGATGCAGAGAAAGCATTTGACAAACTACAGCATCCTTTCTTGATAAAAACCCTCAAGAAAGTAGGGATAGAAGGATCATACCTCAAGATCATAAAAGCCATATACAAAAGACCCACAGCTAATTTCATTCTCAATGGGAAAAACCTGAGAGCTTTCTCCCTAAGGTCAAGTACATAGCAGGATGTCCACTCTCACTACTGTTATTCAGCATAGTATTGGAAGTCCTATCCTCAGCAATCAGACAACACAAAGAAATAAAAAGCATCCAAATCAGCAAGGAGGAATTGAAATATTCACTCTTTGCAGATGACGTGATACTCTATATAAAAAACCCAAAAGATTCCACCAAAAAACTTCTAGAACTGATCCATGAATTCAGCAAAGTGGCAGGGTACAAAATCAATGCACAGAATTGGTTACATTTCTATACGCCAATAATAAATCAGTAGAAAGAGAAATCAAAGAATTGATCCCATTTACAAGTGCACCAAAAACCATAAAATACCTTGGAATAAATCTAACCAAAGAGGAAAAAAATCTATACACTGAAAACCATAGAAGTTTTATGAAAGAAATTGAAGAAGAAAAAAATTGAAAAATATTCCATGTTCATGCATTGGAGGAACAAATATTGTTAAAATGTCAATACTACCCAAAACAATCTACATATTCAATGTAATCCCTATCAAAACAACACCAGATTTCTTCACAGAGCTAGAACAAACAATCCTAAAATTTATATGGAACCAACAAAGAACATGAATAGCCAAAGCAATCCTGAAAAAGAAAACCAAAGCTAGAGGCATCACAACCCCCCCACTTTAAGAGGTATTACAAAGCTGTAATCATCAAGACAGTATGGTACTGGAACAAAAACAGACACAGATCAGTAGAACAGAATAGAGAACCCAGAAATGGACCCACAAACGTATGTACAACTAATCTTTGACAAAGCAAGAAAGAATATCCAGTGGAATAAAGACAGTCTCTTCAGCAAATGGTGCTGGGAAAACGACAGCAACATGCAAAAGAATGAACCTAGACCACTTTCTTACACCATACACAAAAATAAACTCAAAATGGATGAAAGACCTAAATGTAAGACAGGAAGCCATCAAAATCCTAGAGGAGGAAGCAGGTAAAACCTCTTTGACCTTGGCCACAGCCACTTCTTACTCAACATGTCTCTGAAGGCAAGGGAAACAAAAGCAAAAATGAACTATTGGGGCCTCATTGAGATACAAAGTTTCTGCATAGTGAAGGAAACAATCAGCAAAACTAAAAGGCAACTAACAGAATGGGAGAAGATATTTGCAAATGACATATCTGACAAAGGGTTTGTATCCAAAATCTATCAAATTCAACATTCAAAAAATAAATAATCTAGAAACAAAACAAAAACAAATAATCTAGTGAAAAAATGGTCAAAAGACATGAATAGACACTTTCCAAAGAAGACATCCAGATGGCTAACAGACACATGAAAACATGTTCAACATCATTCATCATCAAGGAAATACAAATCAAAACCACAATGGGATACCACCTCACACCAGTCAGAGTGGCTAAAATTAACAACTCAGGCAACAACAGATGTTGGTGAAAATGTAGAGAAAGAGGAACCCTCTTGCACTGCTGGTGGAAATGCAAACTGGTGCAACCACTCTGGAAAACAGTATAGAGGTTCCTTAAAAAATTAAAAATAATTAAAAATTAAAAATTAAAAAAAAATGTATATATACACACACACGATGTAGTGTTACTCAACAATCAAAAGGAATTAAATCTTGCCATCTGCAACTGCATGGATAGAACTAGGGTGTATTATGGTAGTGAAATTAGTCTGAGAAAGACAAATATCATATGACTTCACTCATATGTGGAATTTAGGATACAAAACAGATGAACATAATGGAAAGGAAGCAAAAATAATACAAAAACAGGGAGGGGGACAAAACATAAGAGACTCTTAAATATGGAGAACAAACAGAGAGTTGCTGGTGGGGTTGTGGGTGGAAGGATGGGCTAAAGGAATATTAAGGAAGACACTTGTTGGGATGAGCACTGGGTGTTATGTGTAGGGCATGAATCATTGGATTCTACTCCTGAAATCATTATTGCACTATATGCTAACTGACTTGGATATAAATTAAAAATAGAATTAATTAATTTTAAAAGTTTGAAAAAATAAAAAAACTTCATACTACTACTACTAATAAAAACAAAATTCAATAACAGTAGTTTCTATTGAACCCTTACTACGTGCTGGGAGTTTGACTACCTCATTTTTCCTTCAAATCATCTCTGTGAGATGAGTACTGTAATTATTCTGCAATTTACAGATAATGAAACTGTAATTCAGAGAGATTAAATAACTCACCCAGTCAGGACCAGCTACATAATTTGTAGGGCTCAGTGCAAAATGAAAAGGTGGGTGCTTTGTTAAAAAAATTATTAAGAATTTCAACATGGTGACAGGAGAAAACTGGATCTAGAATGGGACCCTTTGGAGCATGGTCCCTGGGTAGGGGACCCACATCTACAAAGTCGGACCAGCCCCCAGTCAGTGTTAGACCCAGCCTGGCCTTGTTAAAATGATCCTTTACCAAAAATGTGAAGTGCCCTATAGTTTGCCAATAGTTTAATCTAACAGCATGAAAAGACATTTCTGAGGACTTTCTGTTGCTCTGGACAATATTAAAAAACAAAACAAACAAACAAACAAACAAACAAACACGAAGCCCTCTTCTGGTTCAATCCAAGTATTTCTGAGGTCATCCCTGGGGATAGGAAGCTAGGAAGGGTGCCTAGTTGGAACTATTCCTTTGAAAATGAATTAAGAACTCTAACTTCCAGCTGTGACCATGCAATCTATGCTTCTATGCTTGAAACATGGATGGGAGAAAAGGTGATATCTAAGCTTGATATTTATTTGGGTTGACACTATCTGCCACCAGTGCTAATTTTAAGCTCTTTTGGGTGTTTATTGCCAGCCCTTCTTTTGAGGCTCACATAGACATTACAGCTGTGAAAGCATTTGTTGACTGACAGAAAACTCAGCATTAGGACCAGCAAATTAAATATTCCTTTCTCACACCTGCCTTTATTTAGCTTCATATTCATGAAATATCAAATTTTTCTTTATTTTTCTGGTCAGTCTTCACGGAAGCACCACTGTGCCACTGTGACAGCATTTTAAATTAGTTTCACTATGGTCATCAGCTTTGTGATTAGCTCTGCTTCTTGAACACCTGGTCTGACTTTAGAAATTATTTGCCATCTGGTCAAATACTAAGTAATTATAACAATTTAATGGCAAGATGAAATACTGTTAAGAGACTTGATAGTCTTGTCAAAGACTGCCATCAACTTAATAAATGTTTTCCCTTTTTGACTTTAAAGATGTTACGTTTAAGGGCATCTTTGGGGTTTCCTTGGTAGTAGTCTTTGCAGACATCATGTTGGTCAGAGTCCTGTGGGTCCCCTTTATTCAGCAATTTCCATCACATATTAAAACAGAAGCAATTTGTAGCTCCTGTCTGACAAACATAAAACTAAAACCACACACCACACTCAACTCATCATTTGTTATTAGGATCATTGGCTTGCCTGGAATCCTGAAGCCCTTACAACATGGAACATTCAAGAGCATGGGTCTTGTTCATATGCACCATTTTGCTGTGACGGGTGTCTTCTGAGGATGTATTGGAAGGCAGAATGTATTTTAATGCCATCGTGTACTTTGAGATTGGATGTCATTTGGATGATTCAATGGGAGAGATGTCCTAATGCTTAAGAGCATTTACTCTGGAGCCACACTTCTTGGTGTGGATCCCATTCTTCCACTTCCTACCTTTGTGCTCTTGGCCAAGATATTATTTATATCTTTTCTATCATCTATAAGGCAGAGATGATGACAGGAATTACTTGATAGGGTTATAATAAAGACTGCACACAATAGTATTATTAAGTACTTAGTGCCTGACATATAAGAAGTGCTATGCAAGTATTATTAAATAAATGTGACTATAGGTAACTATACATACATAAAATGTAAAAGCAAATAGAAATTCTTATTAACTGGATGAGATTGGGGCACCTGGGTGGCTCAGTCGGTTAAGCATCTGACTTCAGCTCAGGTCATGATCTCGCGGTTTGTGAGTTCAAGCTCTGCGTCGGGCTCTGTGCTGACAGCTCAAAGTCTGGAACCTGTTTCAGATTCTGTGTCTCTGTTTCCCTCTGCCCCTTCCCTGCTCACGGTCTGTCTCTCTCTATCTCAATAATAAATAAATGTTAAAAAAATTTTAAAAAAAGAACTGGATGAGATTAAGTCTTGGATAGATAAAAAGGCTCTAGGTATGGGGGCACCTGGCAGGCCCAGTTGGTAGAGTATGAGACTCTAAAGCTTCAGTGTGTCCTTTTGGGAGACAGCAAAACACCTCTTTCACTCTGGACATCTCCATGTCAAGTATTGACATTTCATGTTGGAGTCTAGATGCCAGGAACTCTTGTGAACATATAATTATATATGTATTATGTGTAAACCAAAGCCCATTATTTCAGGAAGCTGCGAGCCTGAAAATGTATTTTAAGTAACACTTACTAACAAGCCATGTCTTCATATGTGCCTTTTTGAGAAGGTTAAGAGCTGTCAGGATGAATGATACCCATCCCAGAGCTGGCTTGACTGTTATCAAGCACATCGGTGAGGGCATTTGGTCATCTGTATCTGGACACTGATACAATTTACTTAACATTAGAAGGGGACCTTCCTCCTAATGGCTAACACAGCCAACTGATGACCTGCTTTCATCACAGGGACTTCTCTAAGTATTAAGCTTGGGGCTGTGCATCAGAATGTAACAGCCCATCATTTTGACTGAGATGAATGATACAATTGTACATGACACTGGCTAAAGCAAGTGACCTATAATTAACAAACTAGGAGTGAGTATCCACCAGGCAGCACACAGCTATGTTGGAACAGCACATCTGACTTGAGTTGCAAGTGCTGGTTGGTTACTTAGCCAGTCGCGAATCCAATGAGGTATGACCACATTCAGCAGTGCCAAGGTTCCATGTGAGGGCATGACTCAGCAGCCAGGTATGTAGACCACAACACCGAGACGTGGCCCAATTGGGAAGCGTCTGCAGATTTCCTGCCAAGAGGCAGAAGGTGCCAATGGACTGTATTCCATGGCACTGTGTAATGGAATCCTTTGGGTTAGTTATATCAAACACTTGGAGTCTGTTAATACCAAGTTAATAGAGCACATAACTGTCAGATTGCTATAATTAAAGAAAACACACGCTATATTTACTGAACTTCTACATTAGTGAATGCTTTTCAAGAGTTTTATCTTAATTATCAGAGTGCCAGTATTTCATTTTTCTGACATCTGGCATTTTGATAAGGCAAACTCTGGATTGGCGTGGTCTGACAGGACAGAAGTGAATTCTCTATGAAGAAGACTAAACAGTTAAAGTGCCACTCTTAGAAGAAGAACCATGACTTGATAATATAAGCAGGATCCAAGATTGTTTTTTAAAAAATTACCTGGTAGGCACGGCCACTTATAACACCCCTCTGTGGCTGTGCACAATTTCTTTATAAGCCATGAATACATTAATGTTTCCCCCCAAGAGTTCCAGGCAGCTATATTTTATATTCAGCCTCCTTATAAACTTCACAGTGTGGAGTTTCTTGACAGGTTTTAGCATATACACTATCAACACACTAATATATTCCAGTAAATTCCCAGAGCAAACTCCAAATCAAAGCTTCCCAGGGTTAAGAGGCACTAAGCACTTAAATGACCATCTGACCATCCGTAGGCCACAGAGGGAAGATGCAGACAGCTGGCTGCTGACAAGGAGGCTGCCTGCAGCTTTCTGATGCACAGTCTGTCACTGCAACTGGTGTGGATGCCCCTGATTTAATATCTTCAGTGACAGCCACACTGTAGCCTTAGCATACACATCTTATGAGGAATATGACATTACTGGGAAAAGATTGCATAAAAGTATCATTATGGGCTGAATCTGACCCCACTTCAAATTCATAAGTTGGTACCTTAACCCTAATGTGATGGTATTTGGAAATGGGACTTTTGGGAGGTATTTGGGTTAGCTGTGGTCATGAGGGTGAGGCCCTCATGGGATCAGTGCCCTTAGAAGAAGAGAGATCAGAAGGCTTGCTCCCTCTCTTTCTCTTTCTTCCTACCAACAAGAAAGAAGAGGCCAGGAAGAGAAACATTCCAGGAACCAGTCAGGTGGCACGTTGATCTTGGACTTCTGGACTCCAGCACTGTGAGAACTTAAGTTTCTGTTGTTCAATGCCCAAGTATGGCATTTTCTCATGGCAGCCTGAGCAGACTCAGACAGCCATGTTTCATGCCGAATATCACAGCTTTTGATATCGTTTGTAATTAAAACAAAGTCTGTTTTCACAGGCACTGTGTATGGCCCTTTGGAAAAAGGAGCAGATAAGATGCACATAGTTTGGCAGCTGTCCTCATGGCCCTTATTATCTAGGACTTACTACAGGGATCTGACCTTGCTTCCCCACCTATGTGACAACAGACACACTGTACCCATATTAGCTCTTAGAAACTTCAGTGGACAGATTCTCTTTTTGCATTCTTCACATTCCACTGTTTTTTTTCCATGTGGACTCCTTACCACAGACAACATAATAAGTAAAACAACGCAACACAAATATGAAGAGAATTACTTTGTGGCACTAATAGAAACATGGGGGTCTTAATATTAATGGAGACAGTAGACACTGTGGTTAAGAATGTGGGTTCCAGAGCCATGCCACATGGGTTTACATCCAGGTTCTGCTATTTACAAGATGTGCAACTTTGACCTTTTTCTTAACCTCTCTGTGCTTTTGCTCCCTTGTTATGAAAATGAAGACAATAATGGTATTTCCCTCCTGTTGTGGTTGTGATCTTTGGATGAGATAAGATATATGAAGTACATGTCCTGGAACAATAAATGTTAGCCTTTATTACTTACTTATATTTTATCTGTATTTTATCATGGCACTGAAAGGGAAAATAATTGCACTAGAGAAGCAGGCTGTCATTCTGAGATATAGGTCACTCATAATTAGCTCTTGAATCTATTGTACCAACATTTGGAAGCCCCACTCAGCACAGATCACAGATGGGCTTCACTTGACTTATATATAGCAGTGCTGTGAAATAGGGCAAGAAGGATATTTGCTGGTGATAATGATGCTAATTGAAATTGCACGTAATGTGTTAACCAGTTGCAGTGTTGTTAGAGCTGCCCAGATAGGGAAAAAGACAAAAAAAAAAGCAGTGAGAAGGTTTATCCTCTGAGGTAGACAGGAAAGAAATACTTTAATTTTTTTAATGTTTATTTATTTTTGAGAGACAGCGACAGAGAGCGAGCAGGGGAGGGGCAGAGAGAGAGGCAGACACAAAATCTGAAGCAGGCTCCAGGCTCTGAACTGTCAGCAGGGTCTGATGCAAGGCTCAAACTCACAAACTGTGAGATCATGACCTGAGCTGGAGTTGAGCACTTAACAGACTGGGCCACCCAGGAGAAATACTTAAAAAAAATTCAGTGTAAGTCTTGGCAGGGGCAACTTATAATTCTCCAAATTTGCACTTTCCCCTCCCCACCCAAACTCTCTATTTTCACCTATTTTGCTAATTGCATTTTCACTACAATAAAAAGATAATAGGAATTAGAAATATAACAAATATGAGCCCAACCTTTATGTCTGAAAAACATAGGTTCAAATCATGACCGTGGCACTTGACTTGTTTTAACTTTGGGAAATTTAATCTGACACTTGCTAGCTTGTGGCCAAATGTCTGACTTTAGCTAGTCCTATGAAATAAAGACTGGCTGGCCTAAGTCCTCAGTTCCTGGGAGGGAGGTAGCCTCTAAATCCTTGGAGCTTCCCAAGTGACATATATGTGTGTAATTCATTGTGGACCCTAACAGTTTATTTGCAGGAGGTGACTCAGGATGGCCTGGGTGGGCTGGAAAGTTGGGCTATGTGATTTGAGGGTAGGGGTTTTGAGCCGCATGATAGCAGTCCAAACCTGGGGGATGGGCAGGGGCTGAAGAGATTGAGTTCAGTCACATTCAATGGTTCAATCATAGTTACATAATGAAACCCCCAAATCTGGACACCAAAGCTCAAGTGTGCTTCCCTGGTTGATGAGACTCTGTGGTACTGTTCACATTGATGTGATAGGAAGGTGATGTGTACTGATTCCTCAGGAAGAAAACACTTGAAGCTTTGTGTTTAGGAATTCCTAGACCTCACTGCAAGCATCTCTTCTCTTCAATGGTCCTGAATTGAATTCTTTTCCATATAATAAAGCTGTAATCACAAATATAGCACTTTCTGAGTTCTATGGGTCATTCTAGTGATTCACTGACATCAGTGAGTGGGAAAGCCTCCATTTTCTATCCTGTTGGTCAGAAGTGAGGCTGTCCCTGAAACTCTCAAGCTGGTGGCTGGTGTCTGAAGTGAGGGTAGGCTTGTGGAAGACTGTGACCCTAACCTGTGATGGGTTTATTCTCAGAAGCCACTTTATCTAGTTACAGCTTCACTACACAATTCAGAAGGCACATTTAAAAAAATCCGGTAAACAATATAGTCTAGTAGAGAGGTTCTCAAAGTGTGAGTCCTGGAGGAGTGAGAATCATCTGAGAGCTCGTTAGGGATGCAAATTCTGAGGTACCACCCAGGCCTCCTGCATGAGAAGCCCTGGCATGAGGCCTAGCACTGTGTGCTCTCACAGATCCTTTGGTTCTGATATAGGATGCAGTCTTTGGTTTGAGAACAAACATTCCAACAACTAGACACAGAATCTAGAGCTGGATATAGCTTGGACTTGAATCCCTCCCTGCAGCCCCCCCCCCCCCCCACACACACACACAATTTATTAGCTGTGTTACCTTTGGCAAGTTGTTGAACCTCTCTGAGCCTTGCTTTCCCACCTGGAAATATGAAAATAGTAATAGAATACCCCATGCAGTTTTCTTGAAGGATAAGTGGGTTAATATATATAAAGTACTTAGAATAGGACATGGAACATTGCTTTATAACTATTGATGGCCATTATCTATAAAACAAAGGTATTGCTATTTGTTCTGTGGTGAACATCAAATTATATTACATATATTCTGTGGTACATATCCCACAATCAGTGAATAATCATTATTTTATTATGTTCAACTTCAATTCATTCTAGGCATGGAGTAAATATCACAATTATTTTGCTGAGGAGCAAGTGGAAGTTATAATCAAGCTGCTTGGAATTTCCTTCACAAGGTCGAGCTGTCCCATCTCTGACTCCTTGCTGAGCCAAATATCAGTGATTTTATTGGAAATGCCTTTCTGGGCACTGACTTCAAACTAATACTGAGGAGAAAACTACAATTTTTTTCTCATCAGACTCAACTGGTTGCTCAAGATGGAGAAATTTCAGTATTTTCTACTTCAATCATCACTTACGATACTTTGTGACATTTTGTGATGATTTTAAAATCAGAAGTATTCTGGTTAATTCATTGATTTTTAATTAAAATGATATTTTAATTTCATTGTAGACCTGCAGAAATGCAGTGTTTCTCAAAGACTTTCAGAAATACATCTGCATCAGAATTGTCTGGGGTGTTTATGGCTAAAAATAAAACAAAAGAAATCTGAATGAAAACCTCAAGCATGGATATTGAGCTTTGAGAGGTACTGTTCTCAGAAATAAAAGAACATCAGAAACAAAACAAAATTAAAAATCCCTAAAATTCCAAGAGGTATTATAAACCCAGAAGGGGTAGTTGAAGATGTAGGTTCAGAAGAGGGACTTGATGGTATCTGAGGACAAGGGAGAGGTGAGAAGAAAATACAACAAAGAGTCTCAGGAGCCAGGACCAGTTATTATGGAGATGACACAGGCAGCCTTTTTTTAACTGAAAACAGAACCACAAGCTCTTTATGACTGAGACATGATGAGTTTTTCTGTCTTTCTGCAGCATGGACCTCCATAACCCTCTGATTATTTCTGTGCTGAGCAGGGCCCATCAGGGTCAGGGCTCACCATTCCTGGAGGGGGGGGGGGAATTAATTTTTTAATGACATGGTATAAGTGCAACCACATATCATGTGCCCCAACTGTCATTTCACACTTTCAGTCACTTTATATAAATAGAGTACAAAGGGATTTCATTGTTTCTACAGGTCTCCTCAAGGCAAGGCATATGTTTGCAATCCAAGGTGACAGTGACTCTTCTCATCTCAATGCATGGAAAGCAAAGATAATCTGTTTGCTGTTCTCATGGGTCCATTAATGAGACATGTTTTTTTTTTTTTTCTTGTACAGGTGCAATGAATAGAATAGAGAGACACACAAGCATAATGAAAGATTTACCTATGCTAAAGAGATTTAGTGATGTCTAAATAACTTAGAGCTAAAAATAAAAAAAACTAGATGACTTTACCTGTAGATAATTTGCCAAACTCTTGTTCAAGTTCTGGTACCTTTTTTTTTTACTTGTTCTGCTAAAATGAGACTTGTCAAGGATTATATCTTCCTTTCTAATTAGTCTTCTAGAGGAGGTATCAGTGAACTATAAAATGGAAGTATATACAGAAAAGGAAACTGTCTAAACAATGCCTAAGATGGATGATTGCTCATTGAATAAATAGAAATTATTTCTGGGATGTCCTACCATCAGAAAACACAGAGTAAAGATGCAACAGCGTGGGTCAAAGGTGTGTGTGTGTGGGCGGGGGGGGGGGGGGGTTGGGAAGAATGGTAGGGCAACAACATAAGCAAGTTGGCCAGTTAGGTAATCTGAAACATTCCTGCTACCAAGACACCTAGAAGTGCTGGATGCAATGCAGCAAATATACTTTTTTTTTTTTTAATTAACATTTATTTATTTTTGAGAGAAAGAGAGAGAGCAAGCAGGGGAGGGGCAGAGAGACAGAGACACAGACTCTGAAGCAAGCTCCAGGCTCTGAGCTGTCAGCACAGAACCCGGCATGGGGCTCAAACTCACAGACTGTGAGATCATGACACGAGCCGAAATCAGACGCTTAACCAACTGAGCCACTCAGGTACCCCTACAATACAGCAAATATAATTTTAAAGGCAGAGGTGAACTTGTAGAAAAGTAAAGAGGAATTCCCAAGGGCCCAAAGCAAGGAGAAAACTACAAACAATGGTCAGTGGGTACCAAGCCACAGCTGCCCTGGGAATTTTGTCATTTCAATAATCAGGAAGCATATACTTAATGGCCATTAAAAAAAATGTGCACAATCAAAATGGAGGACTGTAACTTAGAAATTTGCATTACCCCAGGCCTTAGAATGGAAATCTTAAATAAAAAGAAATTGCTCATTGATGAAAGGAGAAAATGTAGGTTATTGGGGTGCCTGGGTGTCTCAGTTGGTTAAGTGTTCAACTCTTGATTTCAACTCAGGTCTTGATCTAACGGTTGTGAGTTCGAGCCTGACATTGGGTTCCATGCTGGACATGAAGACTGATGATGTTTTGGGGTGATGGGTAGTCTGGAGCTGACAACCAAGAAAAAAATTCTCGTAGAGGTCTTTGGTGCAAAAAGGTAAATCATCTTATTAAAGCATGGGGACAGGACCCATGGTCACAAAGAGCTGCACTGGGGTTATGAAGAATGGCTCCTTATATACTATGAAGTTGGGGAGGTAAAGTCAAAGGGAGGCCTCCAGAGGGACTATGATATGCTAAAGAGGACTCCTAAGATACCTGAGGCCTTGCTCTTGTCAAGCCAAGGTTGGTTTTCCCTCTAGTAACACATTAAAAGTAAGACAGTAGGGAGTTCCTGGAGAAATGTTTTACTTTGCCTGCCTCAAGTATCTGTCAATGGGCTGCAGGTTATAAGGAAATTTAATTTTACCTGCCACTTTCTTCTTGCCTGTGTTCCCCACATCACTATGGAAGGGTGATGTTGGGGCTCCAGGAAATTGAGTCTACAGGTTTCTGGAGATTAGGCTATTGGTAAGACTGCCTTTTTCTTATAATTTACTAAGACATTTGTAAACTGATGGCGACTCATGCCCTGTATGTATGACTGTGATCTCTATCAGTTAGTCATTTGTTTTCTTTCCTTTCCTTTGTCCTTGGCAGCCAGGAGTGCCTGGGGAATATCACACATATCCCACTTGGGAGGGGGGGATGGTGTGCTAACTCGTATTTTGCCCTCAGCTTGCTTTATGTTCCCTTATCAAAGACTACTTAAAAAGAAATAAAATAAAGATTAAAAAAAAAGCCTCATGATTTAAAACAAAAAGAAAGAAAGGAGAAAATGCAGAAGCTTATTTATTTTTCATAATATGAGTTTGGTGAAAAAAAAATTCATATTCTACCTAAAATCTGTAATCAAAACTTTTCCATAAAGATAGGTTTAAAGTTTGAATTTATATTATCTTATAATCTCAAATCTCTCAAATGAAAAGGTAATATAAAAGGCTAGAAACACCACTGAGGTGCCTACAAAGAAAAATACACAATTTATTTGGAGCTGTACCTTTTGAATCCAGGGGGCATACGATTCCACAAATACGATTTTACTGAAAATGTATTCACAATCCAAAATTATAAAACGTGGGGACACATAGCACAATAAGCAAGAATCATCACAAAAGACAAATAACAGGAGGTAACGTTCCAAGAATTTCAGATAATGAAAATAATGTAGACAGAAACTATAAAACAAGCGTGTTTAGAAATAACAAAAGTTAAAAGTAAATAACAACATGAGAAATAAATAAGATGCTATCAGCCAAGACCAGGCATAATTGAGAAGAACAGAAGGTGAAGAGGCAGGCAAATTGGTTTCTGGAATTTCTCCACCACTTACTATGAGCTTTATGTCTTTGATTAAGTTATTTAATCTGTCTAAACTGATCCATCTTGAAGATATACTCTTAATTTTTCTGTCTCAAGACAGAGGTTATTAAATCATTTTCTCATTGGCTTGAGAGGACAATAATGTTCACGCACGTGGCGCCCACAGAGGGAACTAGGACAGCCCAGAGGGCTGGTGACAGCTAGGTGGTATGGAGGCAAAAGGTTGTATTCACCCCTTTGGTCAACACCAGCTTGCAGGTGGAGGGCCCAGTGGGCATTCTAGCTGGCATCACTAACAACAAAAGTACCCAGATCAGCAAATCTCACATTTTGTTTGCTAGTGTTATTATCTTTTTTGATCCAGATATTTCCACTTTCAGAATGTGGATTTCATTTGTACAGATTAGAGTTCTTTGTTCAATACAGGATTAAATATTAGCACAATTATGAAATTGAATTCTTTTTACCATAAATCTTGATTTCAGTGGAAATTAGAGTCAGAGTGGGAGCAAGGAATGGTGGCTGGTGGAGTTCACTGGCAGATAAGGTTACTGACCATACCTACTGTGGTGTACACCATGTCTGGGTCTGTAGGTATTTATCTCCAGGCATTTACCTAAAGGAAATTACTGGAAATCAAAGCAAATCCAAGCAACATTCATGTAGGTACAAATGAACCTCCAGTAATCCTGTAGACATATATTTATTTCAGGATGTTTTACCAGTACCAATCATTTTGGAAGAAGGAAACAAGGATATAATTTCCTTTCCCCATTTGTCTGCAATTAAAGCATTTAGTATTGTGCATGGACACCAGCCACTATTAGCACATTTGAAAAGAAAGGCTGTGAAATCACTTCTCCAATAGGAAGTTCATGTTGGATGACAGGGTACCTTTTTCTTGCCTGAGAAAATGACACTTCGCAGAAATGTGTAAATACATGAATTGTCACGGGGAGTTACTTCCCTAGTAATTGTCTTTGTAAGAGGTCAGGCTGAACAACTTTTAATAGACTCAGTCATGGTGGGAGAAGATGTTGCCGAGAGGATTCATACTAAATCAACGCAGTATTTTATGAAGGATATTTGTGAGCCTTTCAGCAGTGAATTGCTGATTTACATTAGCTCAGCTTAAAATAAAAGTGCATTATGAGAAAACCTAGATGATAACGTGGGAAAAATAATTTTCATATTCTTCCTTTGTATGGATGTCACTGGAAGCTGTTTGAGAAAGTGTTGCTATTTTTTTTAAGATGCTGCATGACTTTGTAAGAAAAATCTGGTTACATATTTCTCAACGTTGAATGTTATGTAGCCTTCAGCATGTCCACAAATTACTCAGACAAGATAGTAAATTTCACAAAGTAATCCTTGCATAAAAGACATTGGTCTTTTCTTGCCCTCCAACTCCAAATGAGGGATGAAAGTATGATTAAACACCTGCAAATCAATCAATATGATAAAGCAAATTAACAAATATGAAGAATAAAAATCATGTGACTATCTCAATAGATGCAGATAAAGTATATGACAAAATTCAACATTTATTTAATATAAAAAATCTTAAACTAGATACAAAGGTAATGTACCTCACTTTAATAAAAGCCATATATGGGAAGCTTACAACTAACATCATACTTTCTGAAGAGAAGCTGGCAGCTCTTCCTCTAGGATAAGGAACAAGACAAGGATGCCCACTCTTGCCACATACATTCAACATAGTATTGGGACATACATTCAACTCCTAATCAGAGGGACTAGGCAATAAATAAATAAATAAATAAATAAATAAATAAATAAATAAATGGCATCCAAATTAGAAAGGAAGAAGTAAAATCGTCATTTGCAGATGACATGATATTCTATATAAAAATCCTAAAGACCTTACCCCAAAACTTGTAGAACTAATAAATGAATCCAGTAGAGTTTCAAAATACAAAATCAGCATTCAAAAACCTGTTGTGTTTCTACATACTAATTGCAAACTATCAGAAAGAGAATAAAGAAAACAATTCCATTTTCAGTTGCATCAACAAAATGAAATATCTAGGAATAAATTTAACCAAGGATGTGAAAGATCTATACACTGAAAACTATAAGACCTCAATGAAAAAAAAAAACTGAAGAAGACACAAATAATGGAAAGATGTTCCATGCTTATGGATTTGAAGAATGAATATTGTTAAAATGTCCATACGATTCAAAGCAGTCTAAAGATACTATGCAATCCCTATCAAAATTCCAATGGTATTTTACACAGAAGTAGAATAAACAATCCTAAAATTTGTATGGAACCACAGAAGACCCTGAATAACCAAAGCAATTTTGAGAAAGAACAACAAAACTAGAGGCATCACACTCCCTGGTTTTATTCTATATTACAAAACTATATTCAGAATAGTATGCTGTTGGCAAAAACAGACACACAGATCAATGAATCAGAATAGAGAGCCCAGAAATAAACCTTTGCATATATAGTCAATTAATTTATGGCAAAGTTGAAGGAATATATAATGGGGAAAGGACATGATGTTGGGAAACCTGGGCAGCCACATGCAACAGAATGAAACTGGACCACTGTCTTACACCATAGACATTATCAACTCAAAATGACTTGAATATTTGAAAAAAATGTAGGTGAGTAAGCTCTTGGTGATGAATTTTGGATGTGACACTAGAAACAAAGGCAACAAAAACAACAAACACGTGAGATTACATCAAACTGAAAAGCTTCTGCATGGCAAAGGAAACCAATGACAAAATGAAAAGGCAGCATAATGAATGAGAGAAAAAAATTAGCAAATAATATATTTGGTACAGAGTTAATATCCAAAATATATTAAGAACTCCTATAACTCAATACCAGAAAATCCATAAAATCCAACTTAAAAACGGGCAGAGGATCCGAATAGACATTTTTGAAAGCAGACATACAGATGGCCAACACGTATATGAAAAGATGCTCAACTTCACTAACCATCAGGGAAATACAAATCAACCACAATGAGAGATCACCTCACATCTATCAGAATGGGCATCATCAAAAAGACACCAGATAACAAATGCTGGTGAAGATGTGGAGAAAAGGGAACATTTGTGCACTGCTGATGGGAATTTAAATTGGTGCAGCCATTTTGGAAAACAGTATGGAAGTTTCTCAAAAAATTAAAAGTAGAATTGCCATATGATCCAGCAATTGTACTTCTGGTTATTTATCTGAAGGAAATGAAAACACTAAATTCATAACCATATAAACATCCTTTTATTCATTGCAGTATTGTTTACAATAGCCAAAATATGGACATAGGTGTTCATCAATGGATGAACGTATAAAGAAATTACTTACACACACACACACACACACACACACACACAATGGTATACTATTCAGACATAAAAAAGAATGTAATCTTGCCACTTTTAAAAACATGGATGGACCTTGAGGACATAAAACTAAGTGAAATAAGTCAGACAGAGAAAGACAAATACCATATGATCTCACTTATATGTAGAATAAAAAAAAAAAACCCAAAAACCAAAAACATGCTCATAGATACAGAGAACAGATTGATGGTTGCCAGAGATGGGAAATGGGGGTTGAATGAAATGGATAAAGGGGTCAAAAGGTATAAACTTCCAGTAATAAAAGAAATAAGTCCTGGGGATGTCATGTACAGCATGGTGACTATAGTTAGTAATACTGTACTGCATATTTAAGAGTTGTTAAGAGAACATACCTTAAAATTTCTCATCATAAGATAAAGCAGTTCCATAATTATATATGGTGATGGATGTTAACTAGATTTAAGGGTGATCATTTTGCAGTATATACAAATATTAAATCATTATGTTGTACATCCAAAACTAAAATGATGTTGTTTTTCAATTATGCTTCAGTTAAAAAAAACAAAAATACTAATAAAATAATTTTTAATATAAAAGTACTGCTAACTTTTAAAAGTACTAACACATTAAAAAACAAGTTGTGTTCATACAAAATGTTAATAAGTTCCTTTTATTTGTCCCCATGGCCAAAGTGGCCTTACAGCAATGAACCCTAATGGAATGTGTTACTTGGGGTCAGGAGTGCTGCAATTTTGCTTCTATTTATTCTTTCTTGTCCATTGAAGTATGTGATGCAAACTGTCCCAGCAAAGTGAATTAGTTATAGATAATTTGCCACCCCCAATTTCTCCATTGAATAATCCCTTCAATATGATTGGCCACTTCTTTTCAGTATATTTCTGGTTTCCTTTTAGCATACAGACCACACCTTTAACTGGTTTCTCTTCCTCTACATAGCATTTACATCCTGGAGTCCTCATGGCTCATTTCCGGAGTCTTTCTTATTTCTATATGTACTCTTTCTTTAGACTCACTTATTCCTAGACTCAAAAGTCCATTCATATATGCTGGAAATTCCCTGGTATATGTCTTCATCCAGACCTCTCGTCTTAGAACTAAATGGGGTAACAAACCTTTTACTTGAGATCATTATTTGT
This sequence comes from Acinonyx jubatus, assembly GCF_027475565.1. NCBI lineage: Eukaryota > Metazoa > Chordata > Mammalia > Carnivora > Felidae > Acinonyx > Acinonyx jubatus. The sequence continues at coordinate 51,864,004 of NC_069388.1, forward strand.
GGGCTTCATGTAAGGCTTTCAGGTTCATGGCTTCTTTCCACAAACCTGCTCACCTTCCAGTTGTCTCACTGACAATAAAATGTATCACCATCTTCCCAGTGTTTCAAACCCAAACATAGGAATCCCCTTCTTTCTCTCATTTCGCACGTCTATTACATACAGGTTATAGCAATTCTACTTCCAAAATGTTTCTTAATTCTATCAATCTTCTTCATCTCCATGGCCACTCCCTTTATCCAAGCCATCGACTACATTTACCAGTCAGGTATGACTGTGTTCTAGTAAGTGTTTTGTTGTTGTTGTTGGTGGTGGTGGTGGCTTTTTTGTTGTCATTGTTGTTTACCTGCAAACCATGCCCAACTCCCAATCAATTCTCCATAAAGCAGCTAGAAATAATTTCCCCATACATAAATCTAACCATGTGGTTTCCACCCCCAGTTTCACCAAGAAATTTGTATGATGGTCATGTCCACATGTTCCATATTGTATAGAAGATTCAATATGTAGGGGATATGTCTTTGAACATATTTGAGCTTATTATATTTATAATCTTAATATCCTCTTTCTAATTATCTTTTCATAAAGGACAAGGAAACACTTGCTTCCATGACAAGGGAAAATATCTTATTTTTTCAATGTCCTAGATTACAAATTCTTTGAGGGCTCAAATAACCTATAATTCCTTGCACATTAACTGTGCCTTTCTATTGAGGAGAATCTAGTGTGCTAGTGTTTGAATGGAGCTTACACACTGTACAATAGATATCCAACTGACATGTGACAGTAATTCTTCGGTGTCTCTCAGCATACCATATTTAAGAATATACAGTTAGCCCTTGGGGCGCCTGTGTGGCTCAGTTGGTTGAAAGTCCACCTTCAGCTCAGGTCATGATCTCACAGTTAGTGAGTTCGAGCCTCCCGATGGGCTCTGTGTTGATAGCTCAGAACCTGGAGCCTGCTTCGATTCTGTGTCTCCCTCTCTCTCTGTCCCTCCCAAGCTTAGTCTCTCTCTCTCTTTTTCAAAATAAATAAACATTAAAAAAATTTAGTGGTGCCTGGGTGGCTAACTCAGTCGGTTAAGTGTCCAACTTTGTCTGAGGTCATGATCTCACAGCTCACGAGTTCAAGACCCAGGTCAGGCTTTGTGCTGACTGCTCAGTGCCTGGAGCCTGCTTCGGATTCTGTGTCTCCCTCTTCCTCCACCCCTCCCCCATGCATTCTCTGTCTCTTTGTCTCTCTCTCAAAAATAAATAAACATTATATATATCTTTAATTTATAAAAAAGAATATACAGTTAGCCCTTCAGCAACATGAGTTTGAACTATTTGGTTCCATTTATATGCAAATTCTTTCAATAAACAAACCGGAAAAAATTTTTTGACATTTGAAACAAGTTAAAAAAAATACACAAATCGCATAGCTTAGGATATCAAAAAAACTTAAGAAAAGTTAGGTATGTCATGAATGCACAAAATATGTGTGTATTCTAGACTAATAATTTATTGCCATAAAATATACACAAGTGCATTTCAAAAATTAGTTTATCTAAACTTATGCACACAAACACAGATCTTATATATGGCATCATTTTCAGTTGAGAAAAATGTAAACAAACACAAAGGTGCCATATTAAATCATAACTACATAAAATTAACTGTAGTTCATAGTATCCTACTGTGATAATTTTGCAGCCACCTCCTGTCATTATTGTGGTGAGCTCAAGTATTGTGAGTAAATGCTTAAAATGCCCTGTGACATTCATCATCTCCATGTGAGCAGTTCATCTTTCCAGTAAATTGCATAGCACAGTAAAAAGTGATCTCTTGTGATTCTCCTGTATTTTTTTAGAGTGTTTAGTGTAATATTGTAAGCTTTGAATAACATTATGGGACCCATATGAAGTGCCATTAGTGATGCTGTAAGTAGTCCCAAGAAGCATAGAAAAGTCATGACATTACAAAAAAAAGTTGAATTGCTTGATATGTATCATAGATTGAGGTCTGTGGCTGAGGTTGCCCACCATTTCAAACTACATGAGTCCAAAGTAAGGACCACTGTAAAAAAAGGAAAAGGAAATTTGTCAAGCTGTTGCTGCAGCTATACCAGCAGGTATAAAACCTTGCACTTTTTGCAACATAACTTTATATCTCAAATACAAAATTCAGCTTTCATGTGGATGCAGAATTGTTACAGAAAAGGCATACCTGTCGACTCATATAATTTGAGAGAAAGAAAAGTCAAATGAGAACTTAAAGTAAAAGGCAGGTGAATAATCTAAATCTGGGGAATTTAATACCAGTAAAGGATGGTTTGATAATTTTAGAAGGAGGTTGAGCTTAAAAAAATGTCAAGATAACAGGAGAAGCATCTCTGCCAGCCAAGAGGCAGCAGATGAGTTCCCAGACACCATTAAGAAAATCACTGAGGAGAAAGGATGTCTGCCTGAACAGGTTTTTAGTGCAGATGAAAAGTGCCCTATTTTGGGGGAAAAACGTCACAAAAGACATTTATTAGTAGGAAGGAAGCAAGTACCAGAATTTAAGGCAGGAAGGGATAGGCTAACTCTACTGTTTTGTGCAAATGTAGTCAGGTTTATGATCAGGACTGCCCTTACTATAAAGTTGTTAACCCTTGAGCCTTGAAGGGAACAGATAAATACCAGTTGCTCATCTTTTGACTGCACAAAGAGAAAGTTTGGACAATGAGAACACTTTTTCCAGGTTGGTTCCATTCATGCTTTGTCTCTGAAGTCACGAAGTGTCTTGACAGTAAGAACTTCCTTTTTAAGTTCTTTTGATATTAGACAATGTTCCTTGCCACCCAGAACCCCATGAACTCAACACTGAAGGTGTCAAAGTGGTCTACGTGCCCCCAAATGCAATATTTCTATCTCAGCCTCCAGATCTGGGGGTAAAGGCTCATTACACATGGTACTCTGTGGAAAGGATTGTCAAAGATATGGAAGAAAATCCCAACAGAGAGAACATCATCAAAGTCTGGAAGGATTACACCATTAAAGAAGCTCTAATTATAGAAAAAGCCGTGAAAGCCATCAAACCTCAAACAATAAATTCCTGCTGGAGAAAATTGTGTCCAGATGTTGCAAATAACCTCACAGGATTTATGACAGGGACGATCAAAGAAATAATGAAAAAAAGATTGTAGATATGGCCAAAAAGGTGGCAGGGAGAAAGCTCTCAAGGTATGGATCTCAGAGAAATTCAAGAGCTAATAGACACAACACCAGAAGAATTAACAAACTTGATGGTGATGAGTGCATCCAAACCGGTGCCTGATGATGAGGAATAAGATGTACAAGAAGCAATCCCAGAAATCAAATTGACATTAAACAATCTGGCAGAAATCTTTCAATTATTCCAGACTGCTTTTAACCATGTTTGTGACCTGGATTTTTATGATATGGGTACTGGAACCAAAGCAAATTGTGGAAGAAGAGTTGGTACTGTATAGAACCACTTTTGGAGAAATGAAAAAGCAAAAACTTCAGACAAATTATAGCATATTTCTGTAAAGTTACATCAGGTGTGCAATGCATCTTCTGCCCCTCTCTACCTCCTCCACCTCTGCCACCCCCTGAGACAGCAAGACCCACCCCTCCTCTTCTTACTCAACGTGAAAAAAACAAGGAAGACCTCTATGATGATCCAATTCCATTTAATGAATAGAAAATAATCAACATTCTTTGTAGTTAATAAACTTATCTGGTGTGTATGTGAGTGTCTGTGTGGAAATCTAGTAAGACTCTATGGGAATAACTGTACAGGACACTTTGTGTCATACATCATTATCATTGCCTAAATATTCATCATGCAGAACATCGTATGCAAGAGTCTTGTGGAAGAGAATAGACTATCCTTCCATAGGGATGAAGGTGAATGATGCTTAATACAAAATTAATAATGTGTTAGTTTTTTATTAGTTTTATAACTTTGCTTTCAAAGAATTACTTTACCATATGCCTTACTCCTTCATAATTAAAGAAACCGTGGATCAGCCTATTATACCCACAGGTTAGGGTTTTTTTTTTAATGTAACAGTGTTTGCAGTGCTGTGTTATGAATATTACTGTAATACTGTATGTCATAAAAATCTTGTCATCATTCATTTATTAGTGTATAGGCTAGGGAACCATGAAGCAATTGTATGAACTACATTAGGTGACCATAAAGCACTGTATTGCTGCTTCTTCATGACCAATTTGTAAATCATTATACCTGTAAATAAAATGGAATTTTTTTCTTTTTCTTTTTTTTTCCAATATATGAAGTTATTGTCAAATTGGTTTCCATACAACACCCAGTTCTCATCCCAAAAGGTGCCCTCCTCAATACCCATCACCCACCCTCCCCTTCCTCCCACCTCCCATCAACCCTCAGTTTGTTCTCAGTTTTTAAGAGTCTCTTATGCTTTGGCTCTCTCCCACTCTAACCACTTTTTTTCCCCTTCCCCCCCACCATGGGTTTCTGTTAAGTTTCTCAGGATCCACATAAGAGTGAAAACATATGGTATCTATCTTTCTCTATATGGCTTCTTTCACTTAGCATAACACTCTCCAGTTCCATCCACGTTGCTACAAAGGGCCATATTTCGTTCTTTCTCATTGCCACGTAGTACTCCATTGTGCATATAAACCACAATTTCTTTATCCATTCATCAGTTGATGGACATTTAGGCTCTTTCCATAATTTGGCTATTGTTGAGAGTGCTGCTATAAACATTGGGGTACAAGTGCCCCTATGCATCAGCACTCCTGTATCCCTTGGGTAAATTCCTAGCAGTGCTATTGCTGGGTCATAGGATAGGTCTAATTTAATTTTTTGAGGAACCTCCACACTGTTTTCCAGAGTGGCTGCCCCAATTTGCATTCCCACCAACAGTGCAAGAGGGTTCCCGTTTCTCCACATCCTCGTCAGCATCTGTAGTCTCCTGATTTGTTCATTTAGGCCACTCTGACTGGCGTGAGGTGATATCTGAGTGTGGTTTTGATTTGTATTACCCTGATGAGGAGTGACGTTGAGCATCTTTTCATGTGCCTGTTGGCCATCCGGATGTCTTCTTTAGAGAAGTGTCTATTCATGTTTTCTGCCCATTTCTTCACTGGGTTATTTGTTTTTCGGGTGTGGAGTTTGGTGAGCTCTATATAGATTTTGGATACTAGCCCTTTGTCTGATAAGTCATTTGCAAATATCTTTTCCCATTCCGTTGGTTGCCTTTTAGTTTTGTTGGTTGTTTCCTTTGCTGTGCAGAAGCTTTTTATCTTCATGAGGTCCCAATAGTTCATTTTTGCTTTTAATTCCCTTGCCTTTGGGGATGTGTCAAGTAAGAGATTGCTACGGCTGAGGTCAGAGAGGGATTTTCATGCTTTCTCCTCTAGGGTTTTGATGGTTTCCTGTCTCACATTCAGGTCCTTTATCCATTTTGAGTTTATTTTTGTGAATGGTGTGAGAAAGTGGTCTAGTTTCAACCTTCTGCATGTTGCTGTCCAGTTCTCCCAGCACCATTTGTTCAAGAGACTGTCTTTTTTCCATTGGATGTTCTTTCCTGCTTTGTCAAAGATGAGTTGGCCATACGTTTGTGGGTCTAGTTCTGGGGTTTCTATTCTATTCCATTGGTCTATGTGTCTGTTTTTGTGCCAATACCATGCTGTCTTGATGATGACAGCTTTGTAGTAGAGGCTAAAGTCTGGGATTGTGATGCCTCCTGCTTTGGTCTTCTTCTTCAAAATTACTTTGGCTATTCGGGGCCTTTTGTGGTTCCATATGAATTTTAGGATTGCTTGTTCTAGTTTCGAGAAGAATGCTGGTGCAATTTTGATTGGGATTGCATTGAATGTGTAGATAGCTTTGGGTAGTATTGACATGTTGACAATATTTATTCTTCCAATCCATGAGCAGGGAATGTCTTTCCATATCTTTAAATCTTCTTCAATTTCCTTCATAAGCTTTCTATAGTTTTCAGCATACAGATCTTTTACATCTTTGGTTAGATTTATTCCTAGGTATTTTATGCTTCTTGGTGCAATTGTGAATGGGATCAGTTTCTTTATTTGTCTTTCTGTTGCTTCATTGTTAGTGTATAAGAATGCAACTGATTTCTGTACATTGATTTTGTATCCTGCAACTTTGCTGAATTCATGTATCAGTTCTAGCAGACTTCTGGGGGAGTCTATTGGATTTTCCATGTATAATATCATGTCATCTGCAAAAAGTGAAAGCTTAATTTCATCTTTGCCAATTTTGATGCCTTTGATTTCCTTTTGTTGTCTGATTGCTGATGCTAGAACTTCCAGCACTATGTTAAACAACAGCAGTGAGAGTGGGCATCCCTGTCGTGTTCCTGATCTCAGGGAAAAAACTCTCAGTTTTTCCCCGTTGAGGATGATGTTAGCTGTGGGCTTTTCATAAATGGCTTTTGTGATGTGTAAGTATGTTCCTTCTATCCCGACTTTCTCGAGGGTTTTTATTAAGAAAAGTTGCTGGATTTTGTCAAAGGCCTTTTCTGCATCGATTGACAGGTTCATATGGTTCTTATCTTTTCTTTTATTAATGTGATGTATCACATTGATTGATTTGCGAATGTTGAATCAACCCTGCATCCCAGGAATGAATCCCACTTGATCATGGTGAATAATTCTTTTTATGTGCTGTTGAATTCGATTTGCTAGTATCTTATTGAGAATTTTTGCAACCATATTCATCATGGATATTGGCCTGTAGTTCTCTTTTTTCACTGGGTCTCTGTCTGGTTTAGGAATCAAAGTAATACTGGCTTCATAGAATGACTGTGGAAGTTTTCCCTCCCTTTCTATTTCTTGGAATAGCTTGAGAAGGATAGGTATTATCTCTGCTTTAAACGTCTGGTAGAACTCCCCTGGGAAGCCATCTGGTCCTGGACTCTTATTTGTTGGGATATTTTTGATGACTGATTCAATTTCTTTGCTAGTTATGGGTCTGTTCAAGCTTTCTATTTCCTCCTGATTGCGTTTTGGAAGAGTGTGGGTGTTTAGGAATTTGTCCATTTCTTCCGGGTTGTCCAGTTTGTTGGCATATAATTTTTCATAGTATTCTTTGATAATTGATTGTATCTCTGAGGGATTGGTTGTAATAATTCCATTTTCATTCATGATTTTATATATTTGGGTCATCTCCCTTTTCTTTTTGACAAGCTTGGTTAGAGGTTTATCAATTTTGTTTATTTTTTCAAAAAACCAACTCTTGGTTTCGTTGATCTGCTCTACCGTTTTTTTAGATTCTATATTGTTTATTTCTGCTCTGATCTTTATTATTTCTCTTCTTCTGCTGGGTTTTGGGTGTCTTTGCTGTTCTGCTTCTGTTTCCTTTAGGTATGCTGTTAGATTTTGTATTTGGGATTTTTCTTGTTTCTTGAGACAGGCCTGGATTGCAATGTATTTTCCTCTCAGGACTGCCTTTGCTGCATCACAAAGCATTTGGATTGTTGTATTTTCATTTTCATTTGTTTCCATATATTTTTTAATTTCTTCTCTAATTGCCTGGTTGGCCCATTCATTCTTTAGTAGGGTGTTCTTTTTTTTTTTAATTTTTTTTTTCAACGTTTATTTATTTTTGGGAGAGAGAGAGACAGAGCATGAACGGGGGAGGGGCAGAGAGAGAGGGAGACACAGAATCAGAAACAGGCTCCAGGCTCTGAGCCATCATCCCAGAGCCCGACGCGGGGCTCGAACTCATGGACCGCGAGATCGTGACCTGGCTGAAGTCAGACACTTAACCAACTCCGCCACCCAGGCGCCCCAAGTAGGGTGTTCTTTAACCTCCATGCTTTTGGAGGTTTTCCAGACTTTTTCCTCGTGGTTGATTTCAAGCTTCATAGCATTGTGGTCTGAAAGTATGCATGGTATGATTTCAATTCTTGTATACTTATGAAGGGCTGTTTTGTGACCCAGTATGTGATCTATCTTGGAGAAGGTTCCATGTGCACTCGAGAAGAAAGTATATTCTGTTGCTTTGGGATGCAGAGTTCTAAATATATCTGTCAAGTCCATCTGATCCAATGTATCATTCAGGGCCCTTGTTTCTTTATTGACCATGTGTCTAGATGATCTGTTCATTTCTGTAAGTGGAGTATTAAAATCCCACATTCTTATCAATAAGGTTGCTTATGTTTGTAATTGTTTTATATATTTGGGGGTTCCCGTATTCAGCGCATAAACATTTATAATTGTTAGCTCTTCCTGATGGATAGACCCTGTGACTATTATATGATGCCTTTCTTCATCTCTTGTTACAGCCTTTAATTTAAAGTCTAGTTTGTCTGATATAAGTATGGCTACTCCAGCTTTCTTTTGACTTCCAGTGGCATGATACATAGTTCTCCATCCCCTCACTCTCAATCTGAAGGTGTCCTCAGGTCTAAAATGAGTCTCTTGTAGACAGCAAATAGATGGGTCTTGTTTCTTTATCCATTCTGATACCCTATGTCTTTTGGTTGGCGCATTTAGTCCATTTACATTCAGTGTTATTATAGAAAGATACGGCTTTAGAGTCATTGTGATGTCCGTACATTTCATGCTTGTAGTGATGTCTCTGGTACTTTGTCTCACAGAATCCCCCTTAGGATCTCTTATAGGGCTGGTTTAGTGGTGACGAATTCCCTCAGTTTTTGTTTGTTTGGGAAGACCTTTATCTCTCCTTCTATTCTAAATGACAGACTTGCTGGATAAAGGATTCTCAGCTGCATATTTTTTTCTGTTCATCACATTGAAGATCTCCTGCCATTCCTTTCTGGCCTGCCAGGTTTCAGTAGAGAGATCCGTCACGAGTCTTATAGGTCTCCCTTTATATGTTAGAGCACGTTTATCTCTAGCTGCTTTCAGAATTTTCTCTTATCCTTGTATTTTGCCAGTTTCACTATGATATGTTGTGCAGAAGATCGATTCAAGTTACGTCTGAAAGGAGTTTTTGTGCCTCTTGGATTTCAATGCCTTTTTCCTTCCCCAGATCCGGGAAGTTCTCAGCTATGATTTCTTCAAGTACACCTTCAGCACCTTTCCCTCTCTCTTCCTCCTCTGGAATACCAATTATGTGTATATTATTTCTTCTTAGTGCATCACTTAGTTCTCTAATTTTCCCCTCATACTCCTGGGGTTTTTTATCTCTCTTTTTCTCAACTTCTTCTTTTTCCATAATTTTATCTTCTAGTTCACCTATTCTCTCCTCTGCCTCTTCAATCCGAGCCGTAGTTGTCTGCATTTTATTTTGCAGTTCATTGATAGCATTTTTTAGCTCCTCCTGGCTGTTCCTCAGTCCCTTGATCTCTGTAGCAAGAGATTCTCTGCTGTCCTTTATACTGTTTTCAAGCCCAGCAATTAATTTTATGACTATTATTCTAAATTCACTTTCTGTTATATTGTTTAAATCCTTTTTGATCAGTTCGTTAGCTGTTGTTATTCCCTGGACATTTTATGAGGGGAATTCTTCCGTTTTGTCATTTTGGATAGTCCCTGGAGTGGTGCGGGACTGCGGGGCACTTCCCCTGTGCTGTCTTGACTAACTTGCATTGGTGGGCGGGGCCGCAGTCAGACCTGATGTCTGCCCCCAGCCCACTGCTGGGGCCACAGTCAGACTGGTGTGTGCCTTCTCTTCCCCTCTCTTAGGGGAGGTATTCACTGTGGGGTGGCATGGCCGTCTGGACTACTTGCACACTGCCAGGCTTGTGGTGTTGAGGATCTGGTGTATTAGCTAGAGTGGATCGGCAAGGTGCACAGGGGCAGGAGGGGCAGGCTCAGCTCGCTTTTCCTTTGGAGATCCGCTTCGGGAGGGGCCCTGCAGCACCTGGAAGGAGTTAGACCTGCCAGAGGGATGGATCCGCAGAAGCACAGCATTGGGTGTTTGCCAGGAGCAAGCAAGTTCCCTGGCAGGAACTGGTTCCCTTTGGGATTTTGGCTGGGGGATGGGCGAGAGAGATGGTGCTGGTGAGCGCCTTTGTTCCCTGCCAAGCTGAGCTCTGTCATCCGGGGCTCAACAACTCTCCCTCCCATTGTCCTCCAGCCCTCCCGTTCCCCGAGCAGTGCTGTTAGCCTATAACCTTCCAGATGTCAAGTCCCGCTTGCTGTCGGAACACACTCCATCCGTCCCCTCCGCTTTTGCAAGCCAGACTCTGGGGCTCTGCTTGGCCGTAGGGCCGCCCCTCCACCCCGGCTCCCTCGCGCCAGTCTGTGGAGCGCGCACCGCCTCTCTGCCCTTCCTACCCTCTTCCGTGGGCCTCTCGTCTATGCTTGGCTCTGGAGACTCTGTTCTGCTAGTTTTCTGGTGGTTTTCTGGGTTATTTAGGCAGGTGTAGGTGGAATCTAAGTGATCAGCAGGAGGCACGGTGAGCCCCGCGTCCTCTTACACCGCCATCTTCCCAGGATCCTTCTGGAATTTTTTTTCAAATTACCTTTTCATTTTTGATGTGTAGTGTTAGTAACATATATAGCATCTACAATGTTTTGCATTATTTAAGACAATATTGGCATAGGTGCTGACAATTTGTCTTATAAACAGATGATGTAAATTTACGGTGCTGATAAACCCAGTACAGTAATGTAAATGTATTTTCTCTTCCATACGATGTTCTTAATGACACTTTCTTGTCTCTGTTCTATTTTATTGAAAGAATACAACATATATTATGTACAACATACAAAGTATGTGTTACTCGACTGCTCATGTTATTGGTAAAGCTTCCAGTCAACAGTAGGCTATTAGTAGTTAAGTTTTTCAGGAGTCAAAACTTATACTCAGAATTTTCAGTGGCATGGAGGTAGTGGGGGTCAATGCTCCCAACCCCACATTGTTCAAGGGTAAGCTGTATATTTTTTTTAATATATGAAATTTATTGTCAAATTGGTTTCCATACAACACCCAGTGCTCATCCCAAAAGGTGCCCCCTCAATACCCATCACCCACCCTCCCCTCCCTCCCACCCCCCATCAACCCTCAGTTTGTTCTCAGTTTTTAACAGTCTCTTATGCTTTGGCTCTCTCCCACTCTAACCACTTTTTTTCCCCTTCCCCCCCACCATGGGTTTCTGTTAAGTTTCTCAGGATCCACATAAGAGTGAAACCATATGGTATCTGTCTTTCTCTGTATGGCTTATTTCACTTAGCATCACACTCTCCAGTCCATCCACGTTGCTACAAAAGGCCATATTTCATTTTTTCTCATTGCCACGTAGTATTCCATTGTGTATATAAACCACAATTTCTTTATCCGTTCATCAGTTGATGGACATTTGGGCTCTTTCCATAATTTGGCTATTGTTGAGAGTGCTGCTATAAACATTGGGGTACAAGTGCCCCTATGCATCAGTACTCCTGTATCTCTTGGATAAATTCCTAGCAGTGCTATTGCTGGGTCATAGGGTAGGTCTATTTTTAATTTTCTGAGGAACCTCCACAGTGCTTTCCAGAGCAGCTGCACCAATTTACATTCCCACCAACAGTGCGAGAGGGTTCCCGTTTGTCCACATCCTCGTCAGCATCTATAGTCTCCTGATTTGTTCATTTTGGCCACTCTGACTGGCGTGAGGTGATATCTGAGTGTGGTTTTGATTTGTATTTCCCTGATGAGGAGCGACGTTGAGCATCTTTTCATGTGCCTGTTGGCCATCCGGATGTCTTCTTTAGAGAAGTGTCTATTCATGTTTTCTGCCCATTTCTTCACTGGGTTATTTGTTTTTCGGGTGTGGAGTTTGGTGAGCTCTTTATAGATTTTGGATACTAGCCCTTTGTCTGATAAGTCATTTGCAAATATCTTTTCCCATTCCGTTGGTTGCCTTTTAGTTTTGTTGGTTGTTTCCTTTGCTGTGCAGAAGCTTTTTATCTTCATAAGGTCCCAGTAATTCACTTTTGCTTTTAATTCCCTTGCCTTTGGGGATGTGTCAAGTAAGAGATTGCTACGGCTGAGGTCAGAGAGGCCTTTTCCTGCTTTCTCCTCTAAGGTTTTGATGGTTTCCTGTCTCACATTCAGGTCCTTGATCTATTTTGAGTTTATTTTTGTGAATGGTGTGAGAAAGTGGTCTAGTTTCAACCTTCTGCATGTTGCTGTCCAGTTCTCCCAGCACCATTTGTTCAAGAGACTGTCTTTTTTCCATTGGATGTTCTTTCCTGCTTTGTCAAAGATGAGTTGGCCATACGTTTGTGGGTCTAGTTCTGGGGTTTCTATTCTATTCCATTGGTCTATGTGTCTGTTTTTGTGCCAATACCATGCTGTCTTGATGATGACAGCTTTGTAGTAGAGGCTAAAGTCTGGGATTGTGATGCCTCCTGCTTTGGTCTTCTTCTTCAAAATTACTTTGGCTATTCGGGGCCTTTTGTGGTTCCATATGAATTTTAGGATTGCTTGTTCTAGTTTCGAGAAGAATGCTGGTGCAATTTTGATTGGGATTGCATTGAATGTGTAGATAGCTTTGGGTAGTATTGACATGTTGACAATATTTATTCTTCCAATCCATGAGCAGGGAATGTCTTTCCATATCTTTAAATCTTCTTCAATTTCCTTCATAAGCTTTCTATAGTTTTCAGCATACAGATCTTTTACATCTTTGGTTAGATTTATTCCTAGGTATTTTATGCTTCTTGGTGCAATTGTGAATGGGATCAGTTTCTTTATTTGTCTTTCTGTTGCTTCATTGTTAGTGTGTAAGAATGCAACTGATTTCTGTACATTGATTTTGCATCTTGCAACTTTGCTGAATTCATGTATCAGTTCTAGCAGACTTTTGGTGGAGTCTATCGGATTTTCCATGTATAATATCATGTCATCTGTAAAAAGCGAAAGCTTGACTTCATCTTTGCCAATTTTGATGCCTTTGATTTCTTTTTGTTGTCTGATTGCTGATGCTAGAACTTCCAGCACTATGTTAAACAACAGCAGTGAGAGTGGGCATCCCTGTCGTGTTCCTGATCTCAGGGAAAAAGCTCTCAGTTTTTCCCCGTTGAGGATGATGTTAGCTGTGGGCTTTTCATAAATGGTTTTATGATGTGTAAGTATGTTCCTTCTATCCCGACTTTCTCGAGGGTTTTTATTAAGAAAAGTTGCTGGATTTTGTCAAAGGCCTTTTCTGCATCGATTGACAGGATCATATGGTTCTTCTCTTTTTTTTTTGTTAATGTGATGTATCACATTGATTGATTTGTGAATGTTGAACCAGCCCTGCATCCCAGGAATGAATCCCACTTGATCATGGTGAATAATTCTTTTTATATGCCATTGAATTTGATTTGCTAGTATCTTATTGAGAGTTTTTGCATCCATATTCATCAGGGATATTGGCCTGTAGTTCTCTTTTTTTACTGGGTCTCTGTCTGATTTAGGAATCAAAGTAATACTGGCTTCATAGAATGAGTGTGGAAGTTTTCCTTCCCTTTCTATTTCTTGGAATAGCTTGAGAAGGATAGGTGTTATCTCTGCTTTAAACGTCAGGTAGAACTCCCCTGGGAAGCCATCTGGTCCTGGACTCTTATTTGTTGGGATATTTTTGATAACGGATTCAATTTCTTCGCTGGTTATGGGTCTGTTCAAGCTTTCTATTTCCTCCTGATTGAGTTTTGGAAGAGTGTGGGTGTTTAGGAATTTGTCCATTTCTTCCGGGTTGTCCAGTTTGTTGGCATATAATTTTTCATAGTATTCTTTGATAATTGATTGTATCTCTGAGGGATTGGTTGTAATAATTCCATTTTCATTCATGATTTTATATATTTGGGTCATCTCCCTTTTCCTTTTGAGAAGCCTGGCTAGAGGTTTGTCAATTTTGTTTATTTTTTCAAAAAACCAACTCTTGGTTTCGTTGATCTGCTCTACCGTTTTTTTAGATTCTATATTGTTTATTTCTGCTCTGATCTTTATTATTTCTCTTCTTCTGCTGGGTTTTGGGTGTCTTTGCTGTTCTGCTTCTATTTCCTTTAGGTGTGCTGTTAGATTTTGTATTTGGGATTTTTCTTCTTTCTTGAGATAGGCCTGGGTTGCAATGTATTTTCCTCTCAGGACTGCCTTCGCTTAAGCTGTATATTCAAGACTTTCTTACTATAAATCAGCAAAAAGGGCTGGATAGTAAGTAAATGAGAGACTCCTCTGCATCAGAGATACTTCTAATTTTGTTTAGCAAAAGCACACATATAGTTCGAAAAATCTGGGATATAGTGATGCCCAAAAGATTCCTTTTCACTTTGTTCCATAAACACTTAAATTTTTTTGCTTATCTTCCAAAGTGTTTAACCTCCAGACCTTTATTGTGGTACTCTGAGAGATGCCTTTAGGTACTAATTATAGATGCTCAAACAAAAGGAATTCCAGTAGCGATTTAGGGCTTCAGTTGTGGATTATACAAGTTAATCATTATATAAGTAAATTGAAAATGAGATAACTATTTTCTTTAAAGATGAGACTCACTTTTTTTTATGGCCAGCTATAGTATTGCCTCTATTGTTTCTGACTTTAACACTGTGATTTCCCCGAGCCTTTGGCTGGAAATTATCTAACTGCCAACTTTTTCTGCTGGCTCAGTTCCCAAGGGAAATCTCATACATGTAAGATGACAGGACCTGTATCCCAGCACATGAACAGCAATTAATGGTGACCCCATGTTATTCCATACCGATGACAGGTCAAAAGAAGGTGACTAAACAGAACAATCTGGGGATGGAGGGTGGAATTTAAAATTTTTCTTTTGGGCACATAGGTGGCTCAGTTGGTTAAGCATCTGACTTCAGCTCAGGTCATAATCTCATGGTTCATGAGTTTGAGCCCCACATCAGTATCTTTGTTACCAGTGCAGAGCCCACTTCAAATCCTGTCTCCCTCTCTCCCTTCCCCTCCCTGCCTCACACACTCTCTCTCTCAAAACAAATAAACATTAAAAAAAATTCTCTTTCATACAGACTATAAAATGAAGCATCAAAAAGTTTGAGTACTAGAGGTCACTGTCCTTCTTGTCCCAACAATTTTGGTGTTAGCACTTCATGTTTCTGGATTCCATCCTGTGACTTTCCTTGTTGGTTTTTCAACTTCCCTTGGTTTCATTTGTGGTAAAGCAATAATACCCCAAAAAAGTACAAGTTGAGAAGCAGTGGGATTCTTTAGTTTTTAGATTCAATGTATACTTAATCTGTTAACTTTATACCAACTTAATGAGTAATTGATATATTTACATAATTGTAATATTATGAGGTGTATGTATAATTCTTCCGATTGAAAATCTCACAACACTATCTTTAGATATCAGGGCACTTGATAGTCAGATCTATAAACATAAAATATTTATGAATTAGATGAAAAAATATTTTCAGAATGTGGACTTCTGGGACTCTTGTCTACTTTATGGTTCATTAAGAAATTGATTCATTTGGAAACAGGTTAAATTTAGGCAAAAAAAAATCCCTTGATAGTTATATAAGCTTTGCATTTTGAAGATGCTTTCTTATGTATTATATCTTAAAATTTAATCTTTATAGCTATTAATGTTGACTTAAAGGCACTGAAATAGGCACCCTCCATGCACACACAAAATAGCACACGCTCTTCACAATTTTTACCAAAAAAAAAAAAAAATAGATGCCACCTGAAATGAAATAATTTGTAATCAGAATCATATGGCTGGAGGAGCCATATTATAGGCAATCACTTTGATGGACTTTTGTGTTGTGGTTAGGGGACTGAAAAGGTGACTCTAGTCTAAAGAGGTGAATCAAAACTTGGATGGGATGTGCAACTGGTTAGTAGTAGAACCATTGCTCATCCCCCTTCAGTTTGTCTTCTGCTTTGTGCTGGAAGTTTGATGGAACTCTTATGAAGGATCTGGAAGTGGTAGATTGACTAGACAAACATTTCTTTCCACCCTTATTTCTTCTTTCTCACTTTTTCAGGGGACAGTTAATTTCTTAACTCTTTTATGGAGGAAATACCTCATCAGCATCACTAATACATTTTCCCAATAATTTTTTGTACCATTCACTCTGCAGGCAGAGATTCCTGGCTGGCTCAGTCAGTAAAGCATGTGATTCTTGATCTCCAGGTGATGAGTTTGAGCCCCATGTTGGGTTTATTTAAAAAAAAAATCAAAGTTGTATTAGCATAGAGCCTTATCTGGGTACATTAGCCCCTCAGTGAAGAGACTGATTCTAATCAGGACAATTCTGACTGGATTTAGACCAATTTGAGGAAAGAGGCAGGGACACGTAGGTGATTAATGTAAAATACACAATAAACTTTAAATTCATTTTGAATTTAAAACAATCCTACAATGAAGGTCAGTTCCAATGAATTCTGGATAGTCATTATCACTTTAGTGATAATAGTAACTAACATCAGTGATCAATAGTGGCCAAACTTCTTTCTGGATAGCCATGTGGAATAATTGGGTTCACTTCTTTTTCTACAGAAGGTTATTGGGGTGTTTGGGTGGCTCAGTCAGTTAAGCATCCAGTGTCAGCTCAGGTCATGATCTCGTGGTTCATGAGTTTGAGCCACGTGTTGGGCTGTGTGCTGACAGCTCAGACCGTGAGCCTGCTTCAGATTCCTTGTCTCCTTCTCTCTCTGCCCCTCCCCTACTCACACTCTCCCTCTCTATCAAAAGTAAATACAAACATTTAAAAAATTAAAAAGGGTTATTAACAATTTAACCTAAAGACTCAAACAAACAAATAATTGTGAATACTGGGGAAATTTTGGAAGGTTAAATTAATGTATAAGTTCCAGAAAGATTGTTAATCCTGATGGTTAGGGAGCTGGCAGAACACAGAAGAGAAAACACTGAAGATAGGCTGAAGAATGCAAGAATGTCACAGAAAAGGGAATTAATAACGGTCAGGTCTTAACTTAGGAAAAACATCTTTTCCAGTGATGGCATATTTAGTATCTGCCAGCATTGTAGCTGGCACCTTATATACACTATTTCATTTTATGTCAGTGAAGTGATGTTTACCTCCTTTTGCAAATGGTTATACTGAGGCTTGGGGAGATACCTGGCTGGTAAGTGCGAGCAGATGTCTGAACACTCATCTGCCTACTCCAGAGCCTGTACTCCTAACCTCTGCCTCTTTCTGTATTTGTCTCCTGGCATTGAGGGACTTCTCTTCAGTGATAACATCCACCTGTAACACACTGTCCCATGTGAATGACCCACCCAAGACTCCAGACTCTCCATTCCCTTGGCACCCCATCCCCAGTGACCTTTACCTTTGCCCCTCCTCATTCATCCATTCCCACTGTCATAGTTTGGACCTTAACATCATCTGGACCTGCCCCACTTCTGGAGCTGTTCTGTTCAATTTAGGTCTTAATTCCTGACCCCAACCTACTATTTTATATATGTGTTTGCTTTTTAGCTCTTTGGCTAATTTTGCTCCAGTGATGCCTCTGAACCCATGAATATCTATCATTTCCTGTTTATAGCTTGCCTTTTGCTTTTTTGCTCTAACTCTGCAGTATTTTATGGCCCCTCACTCCAACCACTGACATGTCAATGTTGCAATCCCCTTGCCTGGTTGTGTATTATCTTATTTATCTTGAGAATCCCCAAGTTTGGATGAATTCATAAGTTCAAGATCAATTTGCCCACCCCTGGATTTCTGATTGCTGCTAGAGAACATCAAGTCACTGCTCAAATTGGAGCCATAAAATTCATGGTGTCCCTCAGCATTGTCCAGCAACACTTATGCTTTTCCCACTCTCTGCAGCTAATTTTACACATCTTATAGGCTTTCTTTAGCCTTCTTTCTTTCCCATTCAGAGGGCCTCTTACATCACAGAGAAAATGGCAGCATTGACTGGAAACCCAACTACAAATGGACAAACCACAACTAATAATCACCTTCTCTTCTTTCCCTTCAGGTATGAGAGTAAAGCTATTATTTTACCTGTGAAAAGTGGACTACTGGACCCTACCCATCCCTGACTTCTACAACCTCTCAAGCTACTGATCCCTCCACTTGCCTGTACCTTTACATTTTTCCTGCCTACTGGCCTTCCTAGCACCATTTCAAAATTAATTTTCATATTGTTTTCCTTCGACTACAACTCCCAACTTTGTTCTCATTCCAGGACCCCCAGGGGTGAGTAATGTAATCAGTCTGGTGAATTGTTTCTGCCCTCTTTCTTCACATTTACACATAACATATGCAGGGGCCCATGGAATAAATATGTGTTGTGTGTGTGTCTGTAGCTAAGAATCTATGTTTTACATGATTCATATTATGAATTGAATCATACTGCACTTAAAAAATCGGGGCGCCTGGGTGGCGCAGTCGGTTAAGCGTCCGACTTCAGCCAGGTCACGATCTCACGGTCCGTGAGTTCGAGCCCCGCGTCAGGCTCTGGGCTGATGGCTCAGAGCCTGGAGCCTGTTTCCGATTCTGTGTCTCCCTCTCTCTCTGCCCCTCCCCCATTCATGCTCTGTCTCTCTCTGTCCCAAAAATAAATAAACGTTGAAAAAAAAATTAAAAAAAATTAGCACACATGGATTTATCTCCCTTATTTAGTCCTATTCCATAGTCTAGATAAATGACCATTTATTTAACTGCTTCCCTAGGGCTGGGTATTAAGGCATTAATTTTCTCTGTAGTTCTGTAGTGGTTATTCTTGTATACACCTCATTGTGCGTATATGAAAATGGTTCTCTAGAGGAGATACCAAGAAAAGAAACTCCTGAATTGTACTCTGTTCACTTGAAG
This sequence comes from Acinonyx jubatus, assembly GCF_027475565.1. Lineage (NCBI taxonomy): Eukaryota > Metazoa > Chordata > Mammalia > Carnivora > Felidae > Acinonyx > Acinonyx jubatus. Next base: position 51,882,710 of record NC_069388.1, read on the forward strand.
AGATTTTTAGGTGGGATTGCCATGCTGCTGCTCCTAATTTATACCCATAGCAGTAGAAGACAGAACCTAGTTTTGCACATACCACTACTTATTAGTTTTGAATTTTGTCAGTCTAATGAGGGAAAATTTTTTATCTTATTGGTTTTAAAATTGGTTTTCTTGATCATTAATCTAATCTCTTTCACATACTTATAAAGAGGCCATCTAATCTTCTTGTTTGTGACTTGTATGTTTCTGTTTTGTTCACTCCTCCAATGGGATTTTTGCCTTCCTGTCAATTTTTAAGACTTGTTTAAATTGTGGATCTACTCATTTGTTATATATATTATACAGATGTGTTCTATCAATCTGTAAATCTTTTAATTTTTCATCTGTTTAGAAACATGATTTATCTTTAATCTCATAGTACAGTGAACTATGTTAACAGATTTCATAAATTAAAATAGGCTTTTTTGGCTTTCCAAAACCTTCCAACCACTATTTCTATGTTTGGGGAATTTCTTACCCTGTGGCTCCTGCCTGTTCTAGATGGAGTTCAGAAAGTCACCCTTATAACTTCCTTGCAGCTAGGACACAGGTGCATGACTTCCTCAGCCAATCATAAACCCAGGGGAAGAATACAGTCACCAAGAGGAGAAGAAGAGGCTATGGAGTATGTCAGAGAGGGCTTTCAGGCGAAGTAGTGGGTGAGTTCCCAGGGTGTGGGGGCCCACTCCCCGGCTTGTGCCAGCTCCAAGCGTGCATGCCCAAGACTATATTACATTTTCCAGTGGAGCAGTCTGGGGTTATAACTTGGGAGTTGTTCCTAATGGTGTAGACTCAAAGCTTGATTCTGGGAATTAAAGAATATCCTTTAATAAATTTCTAAATAAATAATAAATGCCCTAACAAAGTAAAGTAAGTCTGGTATTTGTAATACCACGCCTTAATACAGTTAGGGATTGTATAATATGTGATGTATTATTATTTTAAAATACAGATTGATTTACTTTACTATTATAATATTTCTTCCTTCCTTCCTTTTTCTTTTATTTTTCTATGTTCATGAGTTCTATTCACCAATAGTTTTTTTCTTTCTTTTCCTTGAACTTTATTAGTTCACCAGATTGTGCCTATCTACACCTACCCTGTAAAATAAGTTTTGTGCCTTGTCATCTTCTGAAACAATTTGTGTAACTGGGAACAATCAATTCCTTCAGAATTTGGAAGAAATATCCCAAGAATTCTCTAGAACAGTTCCTTTTGGATGACAATGATAAATTCTGATTAACATTTTAATTTTGCCTGTTGTTACTGATCTACTTAGGTCCCCATTATCTAAAATTTTTCAATTTAATATTTTAAATTTATTGGTATTAAGTTGGACATAGATTTCTTATTAATTCTTAAATCTCTATTATAACCGCAGCTGTTGCCTCACTCCTTGATTTTTTTTATTTATAGCTTCTTTATTTTTTATTTTCTTTATCAGACTTGCTAAGTAGTTTTTAATTTATTAATCTTTCTGCTAGCTGTATAATATTGGGCAATTCACTTAAATTCTTGGTTTCCTTATTTAAAAAATACAGTATAATAATGGAATCTATTTGTAGGGCTGTTAAAAGATTAATCCAGTTAATATATATAATGCTCAGAATAGTACCTGGGAAATAGTAAGCACCATATAAATGGTAAAAAAAAATGTTATTTAAGGACTCATCTTTGCTGAGTAATGATTTCTTCTTTTAATTTTTTAAGTTAAAAAAATATTTTATTTTTAAGTAATCTCTACACCCAACATGGGGCTCAAACTCACAACCTGAGATCAAGGGTCATATACTCCACCAACTGAGCCAGCCAGGCTCCCTCCCCTACTATTTCTCTTTTTTAAAAGATTTCTATTTCTTTAAGCATCTGTTTTCATCTTTAATTTTTTTTTTCTACTTGATTTGGAGGGGTTTTTTCTCTCCTTCCAAATTTTTAAGTTTAAACTTTTGTTCAATTCCTTTCAGCCTTGTTTACTTCCTAATACCTGCTTTAAGGCTCTGTATTTTCCTCAAAGGATCACTTTGCCATATGGTGAAACTCTGTGCATGATGACCTTAGTGTTTTGGGGTCTGGAAGGTTTGCAGCACCTTTACCGTTTCTTCTCATCTTTTCTCCACTGTATGAGTCCATTGTACACTAGGCCTGGTTGCCTCCACCTCCTTGGCCCTCTGGCCTCTGGCTCTGCACTGCCTCCCTCTGGCCACTGCCTTCTCGTCTTCCTCTGCAGGACCACACCACCCTCCTAATGTCCCCCTGACCTTGAGTTTCCTCTCCTCCATGTCATCATCCATGCACCTGCTGTGGGGACCATTTTAAAAATGCAAATTTGATCATATGACCCTTCTGCCTAAAAGGCATCATGGCCCCCTTCCAGTCACACAAAAGTACTTGTGTGTTCCACACAGAGACTTCATCATCTAGGATTTGGACGCTTATCCAACTTTATTATTACTATTGTTGTCATTATTTGGCACTTTCCTCTATGAAACCACTATTGTTGTGTTAGGCTTACTTATTCTCTGGGTCCCAGAAACAAAACATATACTTTCACATATCTTTGCCCACATTTATATATATATATATATATATATATATATACACATATACACACATATATATATGTATATATATATATACACACACACACACACATATATAATACATATGTATATATGTATATAAAATACATATGTATATTATATATATTATGTCTATATAATATATATAGACAATTTTCTTGTAAGGATGTGCTTTGTCATTCTTCTCTTCTATGGTAAAATATAATATAATCAATATAATCAATATAATCAATGTAATCAATGCAATCAATAATATAATATAATATAATATATAATAAATATAATATAAATTATTTTTTCTGGAGAATTCCAAGTTATATTTTAAGTCCCAGGTCTAGTTAGGATTATCCCGTCAGTGAGGTTCTTGCTAACCATTGATTTCCTCCCCTCATTTAGGATTGGGTGACCCTGCATGCCCTCCCTGTTCATTAATCATAATGTGTCATATTACTACAGATATATTCTCATATGCTTTCTCCCACAAAAGTTTGTGAGTTTCTTGTGGGCAGAGACTGGCTCTGATCATTTTTGTAGTTCTAGCACCTAGTACAAATGTCCAGGTACCTAGTGAATGCTCAATAAATATTAGCTGAAAAATTATCAAATAATGAGCAAATGAGAATGCCATATTTTTTTCTGTAAACATTTCAAGTAATGAATGAATTTGATCCTTTGCCTGGGTTAGGTTAGGTTTGTTATGATTAAGAAAATTAGTCCTCATCCATAAATAACATTTACTGAACTGTGCATTGCTATAGAGCATTACATTGTCAGATAAGTCACATGGTTGTGTTTATGAAGATGAGATCATTTGACCTACCCCATGTATCAAAACCAGTAACCTCATAGTTTTTCTATTATTACTTAATTAACAATATTTTTCTCATACTTCATGATGATGATGAGGAAACCTACTAAATTCAGGAATGGAGGGAGGGATGGTTGCATTTGACATTTTTTTAGCTTCCTCGGAGTGCTAGTAGTTAGAGGTTAAAGAAGTTATATAGATTTTGCTTTTGAACTTTTCATGGTCTGTAGAAGATCTTTCAGTTAGTTACCTGGTCCTGAGTCATTAGAGCCCTGCCTGGATTTGCTCATCGTATACATAGCTCTGCTCTCATGGTATCCACTTTCTCTAAAGTACCCCTTTAAAGGAGTGAGGCATTTCATATCTGCTTCTGTCCCGCTCTCTGTATTTCCTTCTAATAGCTTTAGGAAAATGTCTGAAATCCATGCTGGTATTTGTTAAATAAATGTTAAGCGGAGCACAGGGTGCCAGATGGTGAGTCTTGGTTCAACAAAGGACAAGAGAAATTGAAATAGAGTAGTTTATTACTCACAGGTCCTGGAGAAAGTGCATAACATACCTCTATGGGCCACATGGGGAGGTCAAGGCAGAGTGTAGACAGAGAGAGGCAGGATCTGGGGTGCATGCCTTTGTTAGGTCTGTGGGTTAAATGCTCTGAGGCTTCTGGGCTATAGTCAGGTTGGTCAATACAAACCAAAACAGCAGGGTTTTGGTAAGACTGAGGGGGTTTTATCTAGGATGCAAAGAAGAGGAAGGCTCTGGGGAGCAGGGGAGACTTTATACCAGGGCTGTTGGGGAAATCACATCAGGAGCTCACATTTACTTGTGACTCTGTGGCTGTTGTCTAGAACATGAACTTTCACAAGGGCCTAGTGTCAGTGTAAGGTCCCTGTAAGCTACTTAGCCACACAGAATTGATGCTGAGGCAGCAACACCATGGAGGAGCTGAGCTAAACTGACAGACATCTACCGAAATAAAGCCACAAGTATACTGACCTATTAGAGAAAGCTTGATTGTATGTTTTTTTTTCCTTCCACTGGTATTTTACTTGTGCATTTTTTACTATACATAGTCGGCATATTATTCTTCCAAGAGGACCCCAGAATGGAAGACTTTTGTCATATTTTCTTAGTAACAATTGTCTTGTAAGGATGGGCTTCTTCATTCTTCTGTTCTATGGTCAAATTATTTTAGTTTTCTCAGGAGAGAGCAGGTTAGTTATAATAGGGTACATTCCAATAAGCTGAATTGCTACATGGATTCAAAGCCTTTCATAACAAAAATTCTCTGCAGTTGAAAGACTTCAAAACCTCAGGAACAGATATAATGCTTTCAGCACAGTGCCTGGTACATAGTAGGTATTCAATATTATTTTAGAATCGTATGGATAGTTTGAAGGTACAATCACTTAACTTGAATCGGAAGAGCTCTCTCAAAATTTAGCTGCTCATTCTCTGCACGAATAAATGTGTCTTTAAAAATAGAAAACATAAAATCATAACTGAGAAGTGTCCTATTAGTCATTCCCTGAATCCTCAAGGACCCCCTTCGTCATATGTGTGACATTTTTGTGGTCAAAAGGCTGCTGGTGGGCTGGCAGATATGCTGTCAGACTGGAGGTTGGAAGGTTTCCCTGCAGGCTGTTATAAAATGTCAGAACTGACACATTTCCAGAGGAGATTTTGAAGTAAATGCAAAAAAACTATTTTTCAATTATAAGGCTTAAAAACACCTTGAATTTATACATTTTATGATTTTAAGATCCAAATGGTTCATTATGAAATGTGACTTAGAATATTATTTGTTTAGCCAGATACAAGCTGCTGTTTGTTTTTTAAATTTATTATCATTATTTTTTGTTTAACATTCTCTTTATTGCTCCTTTGCTTCCAAACCCTTAAATAGAAGAATGAATTCATATACTCTAGGGTACAAAGGAAGTAGTTCATAGGGACCCTTTTCAAGTCAGTAATTATTCTGAAGTTTCATTTTTTTGTCTTAAAAATTCAGTTGGATATATGATTTTCCCTAATATACTGCTTATTTTAATAGTAATGTTTTAAATTGCTTTAAATCAAATAAAAGTAGGACCTTAAAAATAATTCAGGATTCTCCAGTGGTCTCATGTTCTGCACCCTCTGCTCCCAGCCCATAGCTGAGCAGGACAAGAAGTATGCATACTTCAGAATACCCAGCAGAAAGGAGACAGAATAGCAGATTAGTATAAAGACCATGTTTTGTAGAATGCAAAACATTATTCTTCTTTTCTAAACAGCTTACCTCCTGATCTCTCCCAGGACCAAACCATCAAGAAGTCCCTGTCTTTGGAGCATGCACTGTGTCATACCTTGCCAGCAGCTCCCAGTGTCTCCCACTCCACTGCAGCCTGGCAGGCTGTCTCTTGGATGACCACCTGTCATCCATCCTATCTGAAGAGGAGAAATGTTTAGATTTGGGGTCTGTGGTGGTCTAGATCATGTTCTGCCACCACCTCACAGTTAAACATCGAGGGAACCAATTGCTTCTGGGACTCTACTTGTCTCTTTTGCAGAATTAGTGCATGGGTTGAAATTAACATACAAAATCGCTTTCATGCACACTTTACATGATTTCCTCTCTAGTTACTGACACTGTAGCCTTAAAAACTTCTACAAACAAGAGTGGGCAGCCAGAGCTGTGGTGAATGGCTGAGGAAAAAGGTGGGCTTCATTAGTATAAAGACAGAGAACTGGAGGAGTTGAGATTTAGTGGCTTTAGAAATTGAATGGAAACAAGCAATGTAAACACAAAAGAATAGCCTCTCTCTCAAAAGGAAAGGCTGAATAAATGTTTCTGGCAACTCTAGTTGCATTCCCATTTCAATGTTGGCATATTCTGTAATTTCAGAGAGTCAACCTGAAAGGTGCCCAGGACAAATTTGAAGGAATAAGGAATTCAATTGATCAGTGGGCAAAAATATATTCTAGGGATGATGAAAAACTACTGGTTGGAATATTTGGCAGAAAATGCCAATACAGGGGCTTGAAAAATGTTAATGTCATGTCTTCTAAAGAGATGGGGGTGGGAAAGGGAAGGAGGAAGTGAACGAGTTTCCAGAAACCAATGTCTTATTCTTGTAGTAGTATTTATCTCAGTGGCATGATACGATCTCCAACTATATCAAATTACTGTTCATTATTTATAGGAGAAAGGATATAAAAGTGAAAATGGTATTTCTTAATTTGCCACAGAACTTGTGACTTGAAACAAAAGGTGCTGAACGTCCCTCCATTTTGTCCTGTTTTCTCTCTCTTCTGTTCGTAATATCTCTTATTTCGCATCTTAGAAACAATGAGAAGCAAAGACATAAATCCTCCCCACCTTCTTTTCCTCTGTAGTAGGTCTCCCTGGTCATTCCTGCCCCTCTTTTCAATCTATTTTCTTTTCAATTCCTTTTTGTCCTTCACCTTCTCTTGAACTCATTAATCATATTGCCCTATTGGTGTTTTTGCTCTTATATAGTTGTTCTTCTTTCAACTTGAAATCCCCCATTCCCAACCCCTGTCCTGGCTGTGCCCATTTCCCATGGATCAGGTCTCAGCTCAAGGTGACTTCCTCGGAGGGACCCTCCTTGGCTACCCAGTGAATTCAGCCCCAGTCACTTTCTGTCCCACTCTGACAACAGGTTTGGTTACACACAGACCCAGGTTAGGGCTGTCAAGATTCTCTGTAAGATACTGTAAGACTCTGTACAGTAAATGCATCATTATCTGGATCGGATGGGGTTTTTGACCCTGCACCCCTACCCCCTGTCCTGGCCCTGATTTTGGCTTGTTGAACAGGCCTCTACCCACCCAGCTGTCTGCACTGACCACTATCACCCCTATACACACACTCCCCAGTACCAATCTCCGACCTTTCATAAACCAGCCTGGCTCTCCTGGGGAAGAAGTAGAGATGAGGCTCTCACCACTGGATCCTGGAACCTGATTTCTTGGCATTCTGCTTATACCTCCTCCATTTATGCTGAGCCCCCCTGTTCAGAGGCCCCAGTCATATATGGGTCCATGATTCAGGCTTCATCAGGGCAGATTTATTCTGTCTTTGCAGGCAGCAAGTGTCAGGGATGACTTCTGAACTTGTAATGAATTAGGGTGACCTTTTACTCAGTTTCATCACTTTCTCAGAGACTTAGATTTCCTTAACCATGGTCATATTATAAGTGACCTCGGAACAAAATCAGACTGGAGATGGTGAGGAGGAGGAGTCCCAGGGGGCTTGGGTGAGGGGAATGGCTCCCTCCCTAGGCAGCCCATAAAAGGCTGCTCTGCTTTTAGCCAGACAATGTTGCAGAACTCTAAAAAATTCCCAATGATTAATTAGTCATTGTTTCATCCACAGCTCTTAAACCAGTGAAGCCCGTATAGTGCCCTGGCTTCTGCTCAATGAAATACTGCCCGTGGCATTTATTACAAGCATTAACAGTAATTTACCCTTCATTAATCAGAGCAGTCAGCTACAGCTCTTTTCAGTCATGCATAATACTTACTTTCCTAGTTGGCTGGAATATTTTATCCATCCATTAGTTTCAGAGGCTCTGCAAACAGCTTGTAAATTTAGACAGGGCCCCAAATCCTGAACAGTGAGGTGCCCTTTTTATGGCTAATTTATGGCCCATGTTTATATTTGTGCCAAGACTCAGGATTTCCCACTGATCAAGGTTTGAAATATGTAGCCATAAACTCTGCTTTTGTATTGGCCCATCAGATGAGAGGGAACCTGTCGTTTTCTCCAACACTGCCCTTTATGGTGTTCTTCTTCAGAGCTCATGTGATCATGTGTAAGAGCAGCATCAGTACTAACTTCCCTGGAATCAGATATTCAATTTAATAGGCTACGGGGAGAAGTCTTCTCTGTTCTGTGTATTTGTTAATTGGATTCCTATTGAGGGGGTGTTTGTGGAGAGTTGAAGACATCTTCAATTCCATAGCATCATTTATACATGGAGATTCATTTTTTTCAAATTCATGTCCTCTTGCATATATCCTTATGGGTTTATCTGGTTTAAAAAACAAACAAGCCAATGGGGTGCATGGGTGGCTCAGTCGGTTAAGCCTCTGACTTCAGCTCAGCTCATGATCTCCTGGTTCATGAGTTCAAGCCCTGTGTCAGGCTCTGTGCTGACAGCTCGGAGCCTGGAGCCTGCTTCAGATTCTGTGTGTGTCTCTCTGTCTGCCCCTCTCCTGCTCGTGCTGTCTGTCTCTCACTCTTTCTCTCTCAAGAATAAACATTAAAAAAATTTAAAAAGTAAAAAATAAAGAACAAACAAGCCAAGTTTAAAAATGGGCATTAAGAACAGTATGCACAAAATTACTGAGAAGACACTAAGCACAATTTTATGGAATTCAGCAAGATATTGCTTCTGGAACTTGGGCCTAACTGGGTTGCATTTATTGTCACGATCTTGTGTTCTGAGATGTACAGAATTGTTCACCTCCTCTAATTTAGATTTTCTATCTTACAGAGTTTTAAATTGCCCTGGGTCCTCACCAGTCACTCTAATTTAATGTGTATTAAATTGCACTCTCTAAGCGCAATCTCATGTGGTTAAAACCAAAATGTAAACCAAAATGATTTATTTCAGTTCTATTGCCCTCCTGATTGATTCATTTGGATTCCCATTTTTTTAAATGCAGAATTGAAATCAAGATAGAGACTTGAATCCAAGAAAAGTCTAAAAGAAGTATAAGTAATATGACCTGTGTTCACATAGAAGAATCAAAGAAATCTTTTTTATTTAAAAATCCTGCATAATACTAAAATTTTCAGTTGCAATGTAACATGCACTAATTTTAGTAAAATGGCACCAGGCAGTGGATTCTTGCTTGTTTTTGCTACATGAATAATGTGAGATATTCTGGAGATTAGTGGCATACAATGTGCCGTAGAATGTGTAAGGGAAACTACATATGTTATGTTTTCCTCTAGGAGTTGCATATAAGTCATCACCTGGACAGCAAGATGAAGCAGATCCCAGATGGTTAGGTCAACAGTTGTGAGGACTGCCCCCACTGAGGAGCCTGACTAAAGACAGATGCCTTTGTTGGTGAACTGTGGTTCTTGTTCTGTATCTCTTAAAACAGACAGGGGCCAAATGTGGCCAGTCATAGTCTTGGAAGTCCCAAAGGCTAGTTAAAATAAGAAGGCCATGGTGGGTGCTGCAGCTGGTCTAAGAACCTGAAAGTCTAACCATTATGAAAAAATGGATTTCAACTCACATAGCAAAAGAATTTTCAAAGGAAATATTTTACAAGTTATTTTGGAATGAGTCTTTGCTAATCCTGTAGACTTTTTATACCAGTATGTCTCTATGCTCTGTGATCAGCACATATCTTTTTACAAAGATGATGGGCAAGGTTGTTCCCATGTACAGGCTGTGTCATTAACTGCCTGTAATTTTCTTTCCTTTTTTGGTTTCTTTGGCTTTCAACTTTTTGTTTTTTTCATCTACATTCTGAATTCATAAAGATGGCTTATAGTAATGACTACATCCATTTTATTATGTTATAAGATATGCAGTCAGTTCTTGGACATAGTCTACTGTTTTATGGGTGAATTCAACAGCTATAGCATGAAAAAAATTACTTGGGATTTATTAGCAAAGAGACAACTGTAGCTCCTTTATCATAAGTTGAAAAATGGAAAACCTTTCTTAATGAATCTAGATGACACATTAAAGAACCTTCAGGAGAGATGTCTGCTAGGCCTGTGGGTGAGAGTAGCAGGAACTGGAGGCCTGACCTTGAATTGCTACTGTCTTCTCTCTCCACAAAATATAGTCTTACACCCTCACTAATATCTGATTTTGCTTTTTGGCAAAGTAGAGATGTAGTTTTAAGTGGTTTTAAGACAAGAGGCTACACAGAGATTCAGAGAAGAGTGTGGATTTTACTAGTTCCTGTAAGAGAGAGAAATCATGTAACAAGATACAAAGGATTTCATAAGGGAACAGTCTGGGTTGACTAAAATCGTTTGCATTCTTCCAAGGTGGCTTGCAGTCTTTTGGATGCCCTTATTCAAAAAAGATTTGAGTGTGTAAATGCAGATCATGGCTTTAGAAATGATCTGCACAAGGCTCCATGTCATCCTCAATTTTGCTATCAAGCAGTTCATTGATACTTAATCATCGTGCTTCCACAAAATACTATTTACTTAACATTCCCAAAGTGTTGTGAGTATTAATGAACAACCAGCTGACTACCATAGAGGTAGATTTTGGGTTCCTTGGATTTGGCTTAGCTTGTGTTTTTTTATTTGTTGCCTAAATTATTATGTCACATACATTCAAAAGCCCCAACACTTTTGTCCAGTTTCTTAAGCTGACTGACATTCTTTCAGAACTCAGTTCATAATGAAAACTTCTACATAGTTTATGTGCAAGTAAATTAATTTTACTGTTAAATCCAAACCTCAGATTAGGTCAGGTTTTCTGCATTTGCTCTTCCAAATAAAATGTAAATACCTGACTCCTTAACTAATTTTGATAACACAGTTTCCTAGGGACCAGCAGGAAACACAAAAACGACAGTAATGGTAACATTAATAACTGTAGACTGACTTTGTATTTAGAGCATTTTCCATCGGGACATATAAAATGTATTTTTACAAGAAAGATCATTTTCGGATCCAATTTCAAAACATCCTGATTCTGCCCGTGTAATTTTACAGAAGCATATTGTTATTCCCAGAGATTTAACCTTCTTTCAATTTTATGTGTTTTTCCCCATAAGCTGTAATATTTCTTTAAAAACTCATCAAAAGAAAAGAGAGAAAGAGGAATCATAGGAATTATTGGAAAAACCTGTTTATTGTATTTTTTTGAAAAAGACTCTATTTCAATATTATTGACTACTGCTATTGGTTATACTGATACATTTGTGTTTTTTGCCATTCCATTATAATCTATGTTCAATGCTGTTTATGAATCTGCACACAGATATTATTATGAATTATTTACTTAACAAAACAAGTAAAATTTATGCCTATTTTACACTAAATTTGCATATTCCTCACTTTCTGGAATATTAATTCCTATGTTTCAAGCTCTTCAGAATTAAATATGTGGTAAAATATATTACTATGAATGTCATGACAATATCATTTGTCAGTGTACATTAGTCTTATTCCCAAACTTCCTTCTAGGAAAGTGTAGGCTGCTGGCAATTACATATAATATAATTTTGTGTTTCATCGATTTAGCCAGCCCAGCCTTAACTTTATTCAATTTGCTTTCTTACCATTAAGTTCTATCCTCATTCTTTGGGACTGTCTTCCTGTCTCCGCCTTAATTCTTCAGGCTCCTAGGGAATCCTGAGGTGGTTTTTTTCTTCTCTCTCTTGGCCCCTGTGCATTTTTTCTCACTCAGTTTCCATGCCCCATGTGTTATTGACCCCAGTGACAGTGTAAATCATGATCTCTCTCCATGATCGTTTTTCTTTTCCTTTATTTTAACCCTGAATGAATGGCTTTATCACTTTTAAGGATTCTTGAACTAACACATCAATCAATCATCAAATATTTATTAAATTTTATTATGAGCTCAGCGCTTTGCTGGAACTTTACAAGTATATAATAATATTTCATCTTATACCTTCTATTTACTTTTATATCTTGGGGAGCCATTTGTTATTTTTGTATGGTATGATATGATAAGTGCCTACATTTTATAGATTGAGTACTAAAATATAGTGGTATAGACTTTACCCTCAGCTCTAAACTTTATCGCTTTCTAAATCTTCTTAGTTTTTCTTTCTATGTATGCAGTCACTCACTACATTAACATCCATCCCTCTTTTTCTTTTGTTTTCTGGCCAAATGCAAGGGATCATGCTTTTTTATTTCTACCTGAAAGGGCTCTATTCAAAGCCTCCCCCTCCCCAGCCAAGTTACAGACAAAACTCACAAGTGTGGCCCAAACTCTTTGTTTTTCTAGGTCATGGTGCCCCTCATCCTCAGAAAATAGACCCTAACTGCAAAACATATTCTTCTCTAGCCAGACCACAATCCACATCCCAGATGAGCTCCGGACAGAGCCCCTTGAGAAACCTGCACCTCCTACTCTCCCTGGCCAAGAGTCAACCCCCTCCCCAAGAGTCAACCCCCTCCCCATACTCCCATGGGTGCAACTGCAACCCTCTAACACTCTTAAGAGGAAAAAAAAAAACAAAAACGCAAAAAAATAAAACAATCAAACCCTTAAAAGGCCCAGCCCCACAGAAGCTCAGGGCCCACATTTCTCCTGATGTCTGGCCCCTCTCCTCCCTGGGAGAGTGAATCAACTCTGTCCTGCTTGCTGCTCTATTCTTGGTGCAATTACTTGCTGCTTGTGTCATCTACCACCCTAACATTTTGGTGACCCTTATGTATGGGGACTGGCCATTACCTGCTGACTAGAATCCAACTCAACTAGATTGTTTTGTTGACTAATCTTGGGTGATTAGTCTAATTTTCATTTTTAGGAGGGCTCTTTGAGATCTTGAGCACTGGGAACAATCAACATGTGTTGGCCAATTCCCCATGACACAGTTCAAGCCCTAGTACTGGGCTCGGTCAACAATCAACTGATCAATCACTAGAAGGACGCCTCCTCTGGGTCTTTCTGCACTTTTGGGATCCTTGATCCTTCCCCCTCACATGGACCCTTGAGATTGGGTTATGCCCCTTTCTCTCAGGCTCCACATTGGTCAGGGTTTCATCTTTTCTTAGAATGCTGAGTCAAAATGTCTCTCTTCATGGTTTTTCCCTTTGTTTCCAGTCCTCAAAACCTCCCTTCTTATTTTCCTAGATTTCCAAGTGGTAAAAATCTTGTCCACCCTTCCCAAGGGCTCCCTTCTGGGATGTCTCCTTAAAATCTCAAAAGACTAATTAAAATAAGGTATTTGGCCCAAATGTCTTATTTTCTATTATAATACAGCCTAGCCCCAGTTTTAATTAGTGACCAAGGGGTCTGGCCAGAGAATGGCTCTCTTAACCACAATACTCTTTTCCAATTGAGTTTATATTTTTGTCACCTGGGTAAATAGTGTGAGGTTCCTCACATCCAAGCTTTCTTTGAACCTGCTTATCATTCTGACCTTCCTGCTACTTGCCTTATTCTCCTTCCATCTCCCCAAGAGACCCTGCTCTCTCCCCAGTTCTCCTGATTTGGACTTCCCCCTGTCGACCAACCTCTGACTTTCCACCTGCCCACATTGGATCTTCCCTTGACACTTCCACATAGTCCCCCCTCCTTCCCCTCAAGAGCCTTCAGCATCCCTTTCCCTTGCAGCCGTTGCCTCCACATCCCGATCCTTCTCCCACCCACACTCATTCTGGTCACCCTTATCAACAGATGCTCATTGTACCCAATTCCCTCTTTGTGAGGTGATTGGAGCAGAGGGCATTGTTCAGGTCCACATTCCCTTCTCCATGCCAGATCTTTCTCACATAGAATCTAAGCTTGGCTCTTTCCCAACTGATCTCTTTAGGTTCACTAAAGAATTTGAAGATGTCACTCTTTCCTATGATTTATCATGGAACACCTATATCTTATTCTCTTCACCTGTAGCACCCCAGAAGAAAAGACCAGAATTCTGTCCAAGGCTATTGAATATGCTGATGATTAGAACTACAAATAGTCTACACAATATGCCCCTGGCAATGAGGCAGTTTCCTTAGCTGAACCCACTTGGAATTACCAACACTCCTCTGAAGACAAGGTCAAATATGACCACATGGTCACCTGTCTTATAAAACGCAGCTTCTAAACAGGCCAGTTATGAAAGGTTAAAGGAAATCACCTAGAGATCAGATTAAAACCCCGCCCTTTTTCTCACTCACATCTCTGAGGCTTTTCAAAAATTCACGAACCTTGATCCTCACTCTTACGAAACAAAATTGATCCTGGCTATGCATTTCAGCTCCTAGTCAGCCCCTGACTAGAAAGAAAGTTCAAAACCTGGATAAAGTTTCTCAAACCCCTCAGTCTGAGCTATTGGACCTGGCCTTCAAGGCCTTTAACAACAGAGAAGAGGAAATCAAAGAGGAAAGGAGACCAAGAGATCAAAAATGATCTCAGGCTTATCAGCTCTTGGCTATTGCCCTTACTGGAGTTATTCTAGAGAAGTCTTACCCTGCTGGCTCGACCCATACATTCTACAAACCCCCTCCAGGAGCTTGTTATCCTTTCAGTAAGCCTGACCAATGGTCTAAACAATGTCCCAATAAAAACCTGCCACCCAAACCCCATGTAAGGAGGCTGGCCCCTAGAAAAATGACTGCTCCACCCTCAAAGTAGGAGGGGGGGCCCTCAACTCCCAAAACCTGCCTTTGGAGCCCAAACAGGGGGTATCAGACATATCGCCAATGGAAGATCTCTTGGGACATCTTCAGGACACAGACTGACACACCCCAGGATTGGCAAAGGCTCCTGTCCATGTCATCTCTATGGCCGAACCCAGGGTAACTCTCTCCATTGAAGGTAAAAATATATCATTTCTTATAGACACAGGAGCTACCTACAATGTCCTCCTCAAATTTTTAGGACCCTCTTTTCCCTCCCCCATCTCTGTTTTCAGGGTTGATGGTGTTGTTTCTCACCCTTCTGTTACCCTGCTCTTGTGATGTGTTTTGGGAGATAAAATGTTTAGCCATTCCTTTCTTGTTCTGCCACACTGTCCTGTCCCTCTCCTAGGATGAGACATTATGACCAAACTAGGGATTCACCTTCCTCTGGACCCCATACTTCCCTTAATCCAAGTTCTTGGGAATCTTTACTTAACCTACATACCCTGCTTCCACTTCACTCTCTCCAGTAATGACTTGGGTTTCCTCCTCTGTATAGGACATCTCCAAACCAGTTAAGGCTACTCAAGGATCCTACATTTTTCCTTTCAAAACCCCAATATCCTCTCAAACCTGAGGAGTTGCAAGACTTACAAACCTTAATTTTGAAATTCCTTTCCTCAAGTATATTAAAACCTACTAACTCTCCTTACAATACTCCAATTTTTCTAGTCAGAAAGCCAGATGGTTCTTATAGACTAGTTCAAGATCTCAGAATTATCAATGCCCCAGTTTACCAAAGAAACTTTCCCCCAGCTCTTCCTCAGGGCTTTAAGTGGTTATTCCATGTCTTAATCATAATCTTTTGCTCCAGGCATCTGTGGATTATTAGCCTTCAGTATTTTTGAGCAATGCCCATAACTTCTCCAGCCTGAGTGAATTCCGGGTTTGGTGACACTGAGATGAGTACCTTGTGTACGTCCTTCAAGTAGTTCGTAGGTAGGTTAGAACAGATATGTAATAATTTGCTAATAAGATCTGCTCTACTTTTTCCAGAACCAGAGACAAAGTCCTACATACACTGGGAATGTGGGTGCCATGTCTTCTCTCCACCATTCTACCCCACTCACACACACACACGCACAATGTATTTTCCTTTCTTAGATCTTAAGGATGTGTTTTTCACTCTTCCCATCTTCCTCAAATCCCAAGAGCTTTTCACCTTCTCCTGAACTGACCCCAACACCAGACACCCCTAACAGTTTTCTTGGACAGTTCTCCCACAGGGTTTTAGGGATAGCTCCAACCTCTTTGGATGAGACATCATATCTCTCTAATCTATTCTTTACAAATAGTGCCCTTCTGCAACATGTAGATAACCTTCTCCTCCATAGCCCTTCTTTGTCCACTTCTATTTCTGATACCATCACTCTCCTCACTTGTCTAAATAACAAAGGTTATAGACTCTCCCCCTCTGAAGCCCAACTTAATCAGCAATCTGTCACATACCTAGGAGTTTTTCTTATCCCAGAAAAACTGATCGCCCTGCATATAACCCAACTCTCACACCTATTTTCTCTGCGGAATACTGGCCTTTCTCTGCTTATCCTCCACCTAGAAATGATACTGCACCCTCATATACCTAATTACTGACCTACACTTTCCCAACTCACTAGTCCTCATACCCCTAATGCAAACTGTAACAGGCACTCAAGGAAAACTCAGTCTTTTTTTATCCCACCCCCACAGAGCTCATCTTCCTCAGCATCCTTACAGAAATTGGGTTAAGCACAGGAAGAACAGCTTATTCCATCCATACATGGGAACTCTGTTTCCTTGAGTCAACAAGTAGTTGACTTGCTTTCCACACTCCAAACAGTATAGAGAGAGATTGATTCCCTGGAGGGAGTAGTTCTTCAAAATCATCAGGCTTTAGACCTGTTGACTGCTAATGGGGTGGGGGAAGACTTATGCTTTACTAAAGGAAGAATGTTGCTTCTACGTAAATGAGTCTGGCCAGGTCGTAAGCTTGATAAAATCATCAAAACAGAAACAATCTGGAACAATGTAAAAACTAGGGAGCTGATTGGTTTTCCTGGAAACTAGATATCTGGTCTTGGTTGTCATGGCTCACTCCTTTCCTAGAACCTTTGACAATTATTGGACTAGCCCTTATTTTGGGGCCCAGTATCTTAAAATATTTAAATCTCTTTCATCTAGGACCAAATGTCAGCTCTTGGTAGTTCTCTAAGGTCTCAGCAAGGTCATAACTCAAGCCTTTCCTTTCAGGGCAGTTCCTTACCAGCATGTCCCTCCACTCTCATCTTTCTTGCAGCTGGATAGGGCAGCTCTACATCCCTACTCATCAGGAAGTAGTTACAGAAAAAATGACCTTCGCCTGTTTTCCCAATTAAGAATAATTTCAAATAAAGAGAGAAGGGAATGAAAGGGTTCTATCAAAGCCCTCTCCCAGCAAGCTAAAGACAACACTGCAGGTGTCTTTACTTGGCCTTAACTCTTTGTTTTTCTAGGTCATGCTGTCCCTTGTTCTCAGAAAATATATCCCAACTACAAAACATATTCTTCTCTAGCCAGACTACAAACCACATCCCAGACAAGCTCTTGACAGAGCCCCTTGAGAAAGCTGCCACCTCCTGCTCTACCTGGCCAAGAGTCAACCCTGTACCATGGGCACAGCTGCGACCTTCTCACACTCTTAAGAGGGAAAAAACCCAGAAAAACCCTTAAAAGGCCCAACCCCACAGAAACTCAGGGTGCACATTTCTCATGATGTCTGGTCTTTCTCCTTCCTGGGAGAGTGAATCAACTCTGTCTTGCTTTTTGCTCTACTCTTGGTGCAATTCTTTGCTGTCTGCATCACCAGCCACCCTAACACTACCTAAATGTGAACTTTGATCTTGGGGCATTGGTCAGTATCCATCTTGAACTTCTAAAACACTCTCTTCTGACAATGTTTAGAATTTTATTCCATGTCCAATTACACTCTTCTAATTTTGCCTGTTATTTTACAGCTGTCATACTTGAAATGTAGTTGGAAGAATTAGGCAAGAAATAAAATGCACATTTGTGTGTCTGAGAGACAGAATAGAGATGGGGAAAGGAGGGAGAATTGGGGAGAAAGGAAACTAAGTGGCAGCATAAGCTGAGCTGGCCAGTATTAGCTATTCCTTTTATATTCAAGGTGTGCATATTTGTATTTTGGTCAATATTTTTGCACTTATGCATTATGTAATTCAACAATTATTTATTAAGAGCATGTTATATGTTAGGAATTGTATTAGGCACCCCCTAGAATGAACATATGTAGTAATAGGGACCAACTTCATCCATGTGAAAAAGAAGTTTCTGACGAGCTATCAAGCCATGAAAAAACATGAAGGAAACTGAAATGCATATTACTAAATGAAAGACATCAATCTGAAAAGTCTTAACACCGCATGATTCCAACTATATGGCATTTTGATAAAGTCAAAACTGTGGAAACAATGAAAAGACCAGTGGTTGCCTGGAGCTGAGGGAGAGGGATGAGTAGGCAGAACACAGAGGATCTTTAGGGCAGTGAAGCTACCTTGTATGATATTATAAGGATGGACATATGCCATTATACAATTGTCTAAACCCATCGATTGTACAACATTGAAAGTGAACAGCAATGTAAACTATGGATTTTAGGTAATTACTATATCTATGTAGGTTCATAAAGTGTAACAAAGGTACCATTATGGTGGAGGATGATGGTAGTGGGGGAGGGCATGGATATGTGGGGATAAGGGGATATACGGGGAATCTCTTACATTTTAATTACTTTTGCCGTGAACCTAAAAATTCTGTAAAAATAAAATTCTTCATAATAATAACAAAAATTTCTTCAAGAATTTTTAAAAACCTTTATATTTATATATCACACAATTTACCATTTTAACCATTTTCAGTGTAAAATTCAAAAGCCCTAACTACATTCACAATATATGTATCTATCACCAATATATATTTCCAAATTTTTCATCACCTCAGACAAAAGTGTCATATACATTAAGCAATTTCCTTTTTTTTCCTGTTTTTAAAGATTTTATTTTTAAGTTAACCCCACACCCAATGTGGGCTTTGAACCCACAATACTCAAGAGTTACATGCTCCACCAACCAAGCCAGCAAGAAACCCCCACATTAACGAATTTATATTTTTTAAATAATAATCTATTTTCTTCACCTGATTTCCCATAACTCTTTGTCCATGTTTTCCATTAGCTCTTTCAATATATTTAAGATAGCTGATTAACATGTGCCCCTATGAATCAGCACTCCTGTACAATTTGGATAAATCCCTAGTAGTGCTATTGCTGGGTTGTAGGGTAATTCTATTTTTAAGTTTTTGAGGAAACTCCACACTATTTTCCAGAGTGGCCACACCAGTTTACATTCCCACCACCAGTGCAAGAGCATTCCTGTTTCTCCACATCCTCACCAACAATGTTTATAGCAGCACTTTCAACAATAGTCAAATTATGGAAAGAGCCCAAATATCCACCAAATGATGAATGGATAAAAAAGATGTGATTTATATATACAATGGAATACTACTTGGCAACGAGAAAGAATGAAATCCTGCCATTTGCAACAATGTGGATGGAACTGGAGCGTATTATGCTAAGTGAACTAAGTCAGTCAGAGAAAGACAGATTTCATGTTTTCACTCATATGTGGAACTTGAGAAATTTAACAGAAAACTACGGGGGGGGGAAGGAAGGGGAAAAATAGTTTCAAATAGAGAGGGAGGCAAAGCATAAGAGATCTTAAATACAGAGAACAATCTGAAGGTTGATGGGGTTGGTAGGGGAGAGGGGAAAATGGTTGATGGGCATTGAAGATGGCATTTGTTGGGATGAGCAGTGGGTGTTGTATGTAAGCGATGAATCACAGGAATCTATCCCCGAAGTCAAGAGCATACTGTATATACTGTATGTTAGCTAACTTGACAATAAATTATATTTAAAAAGTATAGCTGGTTAAAAAAACTTCTCTAAGTCTGATATCTGGGTTTCCTCAGAGGCAGTTTATGTCAATTTACTGAAACACTACATTGGCACAACTTGATTTGTTCCTCTGAATGGTTCATACTTTCTTGTTTCTTTGTCTTCCTTGTGATCTTTTTATTAAAAATTGGACTTTGGAACATTATAATGTGCTAACTCTGTAAATCAGAATTCCTCCTTCCTTTGGTTTTGCTGTATTTTTTATCCTTGACAACTGTAGTGGCCCCTTTGTTTAGTGACTTTTCCAAACTGTTTTTGCAAAGACTGTGTTCCTTGTCATGTGTGCTATCTGAAGTCTCTGTTTTTTAGCTTGTGTTCAGCTAGTGATTTGACAAAGACTTCCTTAAACACCAGGAGGTTGAGACAGAGGGAGGGAGTGAAGGACAGAGAGAGAGAGAGAGAGAGAGAGAGAGAGAGAGAGAGAACAAACTACTAAAAAAGCACCTACACAAGAAAATAATAATAATAATAATAATAATAATAATAATAAAACAAATATCTCCCAATCTTTTCAGAGTCTGTTCTGGAATGTTTCTTCAATTACTTAGTAGTTTTGCAGAACATAGAGATCAGCCCAATCTGAAAGTTTAGGGTCTTCTCAGGGCTTCACTGAGCATGTGCATGTCTTTCTAAATCTTCTTATACACAGGGGTCTTTTGAGTGCCCCAATTTACCAAAGAAACTTTCCCCCAGCTCTTCCTCAGGGCTTTAAGTGGTTATTCCATGTCTTAATCATAATCTTTTGCTCCAGGCATCTGTGGATTATTAGCCTTCAGTATTTTTGAGCAATGTCCGTAACTTCTCCAGCCTGAGTGAATTCCGGGTTTGGTGACACTGAGATGAGTACCTTGTGTACATCCTTCAAGTAGTTCGTAGGTAGGTTAGAACAGATATGTAATAATTTGCTAATAAGATCTGCTCTACTTTTTCCAGAACCAGAGACAAAGTCCTACATACACTGGGAATGTGGGTGCCATCTTCATGACTGCCACCAAGCCAAGGAAGGGAGGAGGACAAAGGCAAGTAGAAATGTCACTAAACTGGGGTACCTGGGTGGCTCAGTTGATTAAGCATCTGACTCTTGGTTTCAGCTCAGGTTATGCTCTCATGAATTGTGAGACTGAGCCTTGCATCAGGCTCTGTGTGGACAGTATGGACCCTGCTTGGGTTTCTCTCTCTCTCTCTCTCTCTCTCTCTCTCTCTCTCTCTCTCTTTCTCTCTGCTCCTCCTCCCTACCCTTATCTTTCTCAAAAAGAAAAAAGAAAAGAAAAAAATTACACTAAACTGTCTTATCATTTTAAGTTGTCATTTTCATGGTTGTTGCAAACCACTGACTAGTTTCTAGAGTTCTGAAAAAGTTGGTTCTGAAAATTTCTTCCCATTTCTTCCTTCCTTCCTTCTTTTTCTTTCTTCTTTCTTTCTTTCTTTCTTTCTTTCTTTCTTTCTTTTCTTCTTTTTCTTTCTTCTTTCTTTCTTTCTTTCTTTCTTTCTTTTTTCTGAATATACAATTTAGTTAGACACATTGGTAACACACTCCATAATATTTTATTTAACTGTTATGACATTTTAAGAGATAAGTATTATTGCTTACATGGGGCAAATGAATAAACAAAAAATACTTGCAAAAATTTGACAATATATTTAATGAAAGTGCTTTATATAATAATTTATTTTTTAAATTTACATCCAAGTTAGTTAGCATATAGTGCAACAACGATTTCAGAAGTAGATTCCTTAATGCCCATTACACATTTAGCCCATCTGCCCTCCCACAACCCCTCCAGCAACCCTCTGTTTGCTCTCTATATTTAATGGTCTCTTACATTTTGTCCCTCTCCTTGTCTTCATATCATTTTTGCTTCCCTTCCCTTATGTTCATGTGTAAATTATCTTAAATTTCTCATATGAGTGAAGTCATATGGTATTTGTCTTTCTCTGACCGACTAATTTCGCTTAGCACAATACCATCTAGTTCCATCCACACAATTGCAAATTGCAAGATTTCATTCTTTTGGATTGCTGACTGATACTCCATTATATATATATATATATATATATATATATATATATATATATATTTAGATCTATCTATCTATCTATAGATATAGATATAGATATATAGATATATCTTCATCTGTTCATCAACATTTGGGTTCTTTACATACTTTGCCTATTGTCAATAACACTTCTATAAATATTGGGATGCATGTGCCCCTTCGAAACAGCATACCTATTTCCCTTGGATAAATACCTAGTAGTGCAATTGCTGGGTCGTAGGGTAGTTCTATTTTGAATTTTTTGAGGAAACTTCCTACTGTTTTCCAGTGTGGCTGAACCAGT
Organism: Acinonyx jubatus; assembly: GCF_027475565.1. Taxonomy (NCBI): domain Eukaryota; kingdom Metazoa; phylum Chordata; class Mammalia; order Carnivora; family Felidae; genus Acinonyx; species Acinonyx jubatus. Next base: position 51,904,819 of record NC_069388.1, read on the forward strand.
TTGCATTCCCACCAGCAGTGCAAAAGAGATCCTCTTTCTGTGCATCCTCACCAACATCTGATGTTGTCTGAGTTGTTAATATTAGCTATTCTGACAGGTGTGAGATGGTATCTCATTGTGGTTTTGATTTGTATTTCCCTGATGATGAGTGATGTTGATCATTTTTTCATTTGTCGCTTGGGCATCTGGATGTCTTCTTTGGAGAAGTGTTTATTCATGTCTTTTGCCCATTTCTTCACTGGATTGTTTGCTTTTTGGGCGTTGAGTTTGATAAGTTCTTTATAGATTTTGGATACTACCCCTTTATCTGATATGTCGTTTTGCAAATATCTTTTCCCATTCCCTTGGTTACCTTTCAGTTTTGCTGATTGTTTCCTTCGCTGTGCAGAAGGTTTTTATTTTGATGAGGTCCCAATAGTTCATTTTGGCTTTGTTTCCCTTGTCTCCAGAGACTTGTTGAGTAAGATGTTGCTATGGCCAACATCAAAGAAATTTTTGCCTGCTTTCTCCTCAAGGATTTTGATGGCTTCCTGTCTTACGTTTAGGTCTTTCATCTACTTTGAGTTTATTTTTGTGTATGATGTTAAGAAAGTTATGTATGGTGTTAAGAAAGTGTTCCATTTTTCTGCATGTTGCTGTCCAGTTTTCCCAGTACCACTTGCTGAAGAGACTGTCTTTATTCCATTGGATATTCTTTCCTGCTTTGTCAAAGATTAGTTGGCCATACATTTGTGGGTCCATTTCTGGGTACTCTACTCTGTTACATTGATCTGATTGTCTGTTTTTGTGCCAGTACCATACTGTCTTAATGATTGCAGCTTTGTAATACAGCTTGAAGTCCAAGACTGTGATGCCTCCAGCTTTGGTTTTCTTTTTCAAGATCGCTTTGGCTATTCAGGATCTTTTCTGGTTCCACAAAAATTTTAGGCTTGTTGTAGCTCTGTGAACAATGCTGCTGTTATTTTAATAGGGATTGCATTGAATATGTAGATTGCTTTGGGTGGTATCTACATTTTAACAATATTTGTTCTTCCTATCCAGGAGCATGGAATACTTTTCCATTTTTGTGTCTTCTTCAATTTCTTTCATAAGCTTTCTATAATTTTCAGTGTATACATTTTTCACCTCTTTGGTTAGATTTATTGTTAAGTATTTTATGGTTTTTGGTGCAATTGTAATTGGGATTGATTCCTTGATTTCTCTTTCTGTTGCTTCATTTTTGTGTATAGGATTGCAACCGATTTCTGTGCATTGATTTATATCCTGCCACTTTGCTGAATTCATGGATCAGTTCTAGCAGTTTTTGGTGGAATCTTTTGGGTTTTCCATATAGAGTATCATGTCATCTATGAAGGGTGAAAGTTTGACCTCCTCCTGGCCGACTTGGATACCTTTTATTTCTTTATGTTGTCTGATTGCTGAGGCCAAGACTTCCAATGTTATGTTGAATAACAGTGGCGAGACTAGACAGCCCTGTGTTGTTCCTGACCTTAGGGGGAAAGGTCTCAGTTTTTCCCCATTGGGGATGATATTAGCTGTGGGTCTTTCATATATGGCTTTTATGATCTTGAGGTATGATCCTTCTATCCTTACTTTCTTGAGGGTTTTTATCCAGAAAGGATGCTGTATTTTGTCAAATGCTTTTTCTGCATCTTTTGAGAGGATCATGTGGTTCTTGTCCTTTCTGTTATTGATGTGATGTACCACATCGATTATTTTGTGGATTTTGAACCAGCCCTGCATCCCAGGTATAACTCCCACTTGGTTGTGGTGAATAATTTTTTTATGTACTGTTGGATCCAGTTGGCTAGTGTCTTGTTGAGGATTTTGGCATCCATGTTCATCAGGGATATTGGTCTATAGTTCTCCTTTTTATTGGTGTCTCTGTCGGGTTTTGGAATCAAGGTAATACTGGCTTCATAGAAAAAGTTTGGAAGTTTGCCTTCCATTTCTATTTTTTGGAACAGTTTCAAGAGAATAGGGGTTAACTCTTTTTTAAATGTTTGGTAGAATTACCCTGAAAAGCCATTCGGCCCTGGACTCTTGTTTTTTGGAACATTTTTTATTACGAATTAAATTTCTTTACTGTTTATGGGTCTGTTCAAATTTTCTATTTCTTCCTGTTTCAGTTTTGGTAGTGTATATGTTTCTAGTAATTTGTTCATCTCTTCCCAATTGCCCATTTTATGCGTGTATAATTGCTTGTAATATTCTCTTATTATTATTTGCATTTCTGTTTTGTTGGTTGTGATCTATCCTCTTTCATCTTGATTTTATTTATTTGCATCATTTCCTTTTTCTTTTTGATCAAACTGCCTAGGGGTTTTATCAATTTTTTTTTAGTTCTTTCAAAGAACCAGCTTCTGGTTTCATTGATCTGTTCTACTGGTTTTTTGTTTTTTGCTTTTTTTTTTTGGTTTCGATAACATGGACTTCTTCTCTAATTTTTATTATTTCCTGTCTTCTGCTGGTTTTGAGTCTTATTTGCTGTTCTTTTTCCAGCTCTTTAAGGTGTAAGGTTATGTTGTATATCTGACATCTGTCTTCCTTCTCTAGGAAGGCATGGATTGCTATATACTTCCCTCCTATGACTGCCTTTGCTGTCTGTCAGAGGTTTTGGGCTGTGGTGTTATAATTTTCATTGGTGCCCATGTACTTTTTAATTTCCTCTTTAACTTCATGGTTAGACCATTCATTCTTTAGTCGAATGGGTTTTAGTGTCTTAGTACTTGTTATCTTTCCATATTTTTTCTTGTGGTTAATTTTGAGTTTCATAGCATTGTGGTCTGAAAATATGCACGTTGTGTTCTCGATATTTTTTGTACTTGTTGAGGGCTGATTTGTGTCCCACTATGTAATCTATTCTGGAGAACGTGCCATGTGCATTGGAGAAGAATATCTATTCTGCTGCTTCAAGGTGAAATGTCCTGAATATATCTGTTAAGTCCATCTGGTCCAGTGTGTCATTCAAAGCCATTGTTTCCCTGTTGATTTTCTGTTTAGATGATCTGTCCATTATTATAAGTGGGGTGTTGAAGCCCCCTACTATTATGGTGTTATTATCAATGAGTTTCTTTATGTTTGTGGTTAATTGACTTGTGTATTTGGGTGCTCTCACATTTGGAGCATAAATGTTTACATTTGTTAGGTCTTCTTGGTGGACAGACTCCTTACTTATGATATAATGCCATTCTTCATCTCTTGTTACAGTCTTTATTTTAAAGTCTAGATTGTCTGATATAAGTATGGTTAGTCCAGCTTTCTTTTGGCAACCATTAGCATGATCGATGGTTCTCCATCCTCTTTTAATCTGAAGGTGTCTTTAGGTTTAAGATGGGTCTCTTATAAATAGCTTACAGATGAACCTTGTTTTCTTATCCATTCTGTTACCCTATGTCTTTTGACTGGAGCTTTTAGTCCAGTGATGTTTAGCATGAGTACTAAAAGATATGAATTTATTGCCATTATGTCGCCTGCAGAGTTGGAGTTTATGGTGGAATTCTCTGGTCCTTTTTAGTAGTTTTTGTTGCTTTTTTTCCCCCTTGTGTTACTCCCCTCAGAGTCCCCCTTAAAATTTCTTGCAGGGCTGGTTTCGTGGTCATGAACTCCTTTAATTTTTGTTTGGGAAACTTTTTATCTCTCCTTTTATTTTGAATGATAACCTTGCTGGATATAGAATATTGAATCATATCTTGCCACTCCTTTCTGGTTTGCCAAGTTTCTATGGATAGGTCTGCTGTGAACCTGATTTGTCTTCCCTTGTAGGTTAAGCACTGTTTTTCTCTTGTGGCTTTCATGATTCTTTCCTTGCCTGAATATTTTGTGAATTTGACCATGATATGCCTTGTTGATGGTTGGTTTTTGTTGAATCTTATGGGATTTCTCCTCAGTGCTTCCTAGATTTTTATGTCTGTGTCTTACCCCAGGTAAGGAAAGTTTTCCACTATGATTTGCTCACATAGACCTTCTACCCCTTTTTCTCTCTCTTCATCTCTACCCTTATGATTCTGATGTTGTTCCTTTTTAATGAGTTACTGAGTTCTCTAAGTCTTAAATCGTGGTCTTTTGCCTTAGTTTTCCTCTTTTTTTTTCTGCTTCATTGTTCTTCATAAATTTGTCCTCTCTATTGCTGATACACTGTTCTGTTTCATCCATTCTTGCCACTGTGGCATCCATTCGAGATTGCAGCTCAGTTATAGCATTTTTTATTTCATCCTCACTAGCTTGTACTTCTTTGATCTCTGTAGAAAGGGATTCTAATCTATTTTCAACTCCAGCTACTATTCTTATTATCGTGATTCTAAATTCTGGTTCAGACATCTTAATCATATCTGTGTTGATTAAGTTCTTGGCTGTTACTTCTTTCTGTTTTCTCTTTTGGGGTGAATTCCTTTGTTTTGTTATTTTGAAGGAAGAAAAGGGATTAATAAGGTAAAAAAAATAAAATTTAAAAATTAAAGACAAGACATAAAAAATCAAATAGAGGATGCTGGATATTAGGTGTGTTTTGGTCTTTAGGTGTGTGTAGGTTTGTTGAAAAAAGCTTGATAGATTAGAGAATAAAGGGAAAGGTAATAAAAGAAAAAAGGATAAAAGAAAAAAAGAGAACACGTTTGAGAATTTGAAAAAATGAACACAATAAGATAGAATAAAATTAAATTATTGAAGTAAAAAGAATTTAAAGAATTTACCAAAAAAATATAGCAGAAAATAAATAAAGAAAAATATTTTTAGTAAAAATGGAAAATAAAAAAAAAAATGTTTCTCTTCCTGTATTCAAGAATAAGAATTCAAGAATAAGAAAAGGAAAAAAAAAATAGATGGAGCAGTGATCAGACTGAAATATGATTGAAATTACGTCAGTTTCTCCTAGAAATCAAACTATGAAGCACTTTATAGTCCATAGTCTAAGCAGGTGGACAGACTTGTATTCCTGAAAAGCAAGGTTGGCCCAGTTGGGCAGGGCTTAGTGTAATGACTCTATTCTCCACTAGATGGCACTGCTTAGTTTACTTTGGTGGATTGCTGTGACATGTCTAGGCATGTATGCCCAGGCATGGGAAGGATGAAAGTGACATCACCCAGCTACCCAGTCTCTAGTTTTAAAACTCTGCTCTCCTGGACAGGCAATCGAGCACCCCTCCCTTGTCTCTGGCTTCTCTCCACTCCCCACTTTTACACTGTCTGTGACCAAGCCATCAGGCTTCCAGGTGGCACCTCCCTCCTGAGTTTTATCTCGGTTCGGCTGTGTTTCCCAACCCCTCACTTGTGAGGAACTGTGGTTTTGACCTGTCCTGACTCTCTGGGGGAGAGTCTCATTGAACAGTGTCCAGCGGCCAGCCTGACCCCAGGAATGTTTGCAAGACCATGCTGCTGCCAATCGATGCCCAGAAGCTTCAGGTGGGTGCCAGCCCACCCCAGAGAAAGTTCATGCAATTGTGTAGCAGCAGTGTTTCAGGGATTATGGTAAATCACAACACACATCTGGCATCAGGCTTCTCTCTTAACATCCTTGTTCCAACAACAGCAAGTGTGGTTGTTCACACTTGGGATCTTTGCCTGTGGGTTGGTTGCACGGAGTCTACAAATGTCATCACAGCAGGGGAACTGCCTCTCCCTGTGTAGCTGTCAAACCACTTGGACCTTGCTCTCTGCTCCTGGGGATTCACCCTTCCCACCAGAGGTCCACCAGATATTGAGCTGTGGAAGTTCAGACTCTGCACTCCCCCTGTTTATAGACTCTTAATGGAATTTATACCCTCTCCTTTCTTCTTTCTCCCTTTTTTATTCATTTCCTTGCATACTCTTTCCTTCCTCACCAGCTGCTTTGGGTTGGGGGTATGCTTTCCCATACTCTCCTCCCATCTCTGTTCTCTCTCCAGGAGCAAAAACAGCTCCTTGCCCTCTGTGGCTTCTCTCTTCCCCCGTTCATCTCTCCATGCCATGTACCTGCTTAGTACTGTGGTTCAGGTTGTGCAGAGTGTTGTGCTAATCCTCAAATTAGTTTTCTAGGTGTGCAAGATGTTTAGTGTTGATCTGGATGCATTCCAGGGATGAGAGATGCAAAAACACCTTTCATGTTGTTCCGCCATCTTGTCCCCTCCTTTTTCTTTATTTCTTTCTCTTTCTTTTCTTTTCTTTTCTTTTCTTTTCTTTTCTTTTCCTCATGTTTTGTGGAGGCAGGAGCTTGGAGCTACCTACTTGGTCAATTTGCTGACATCACTTCTCCATATTTTGGATTACATGCAGTCTCCATATTAATGGAATCCATTGATGTTTGCAGGATAAGTTTGCCATGGTAAGATGATTTATTAAGAATGTGTTTTATGATTATAAAAAGAATGTATTTTTGATTATAAAATCTTCAGAAGAATTTTTATATGTGAGGAGATGTCAAGTAAATAAAAATAAACTGTAATGGGATGAAACCCAAGAGAGCAGCCCTGTGTTATTCTGTTTATCCTGGTTATATAGTAGAGAAAGCAGCAGAAAAAAACTGGAATACCTCCTAGAACTGCAATGTCTCATGAAAGGATGCAGGTAACTATATGGCAAACACAAAAAAATCCTGTATTACTCATTAGAGCCACCATCATCATATTCTTAAAATGTGCCATCACCTCTCCTGTAGAGCCCTGTGTTAGGCACTGGTAAATACAGAGCTGAAGAAGACAAATTCTTACTCTCGAGTCACTTCAGTGCATGTTGGAAAACAGTATTTCAGGAGTTCCCAATATTCATTATACATTAGATTAATTGGGCTTGTATTTTTAAACAATACTAAAATATAGACACCATCCCTAGAAAATTATATTATGTTGATTTGAATGTTAAGGTGGGCAAAAGTGTTGTGACAAACTTTGGGGCAAAAGCCCCCCAAATTTTCTGGTTTAATTAAAGAAAGTATTTGTAATTCATGAAAGAGACCAAAATTCTATCTCATTTGCCAGGTCTCTCTATATGGAGATTCATGTTTTTTTTTTTTTTTCTAAAGAACCGCGACTAATATAGATTTTGCTAATAATTATTCTAGAAGTAAAGAATCTTAAAGATGAGTTCTCTGAATTGGTTCCAGTGTTTCTGGAACTGGTTCCTTAATCTGATTACATTCGCTGATATTAATGATTTTATTTTCAGTAGTAAAGAGAACACTGATAGTCCATGGAATGATGTGGCAGTAGAGATATACAAGCTATCACCATGGGGTACTCAATCAGATATTTACAAGAAACAGGGTTCTGAGTGACCCGGAATTTGATACCCTAGATGATTTTTATCAAGCTAACAAGCATAATGAGATTGACTAGTTGCTTCTGATTTAACTGAAGAAAATGGGAAAATAAAGGGATGAGCTCAGGGATTTAAATACCCAGCCCCAAAGTATAAATGATTTGAAAGTTTCTATGTCTCCTGGAAAGGAATCTCTATATCCTGTCACCAAAGAGCTGAAATCAGACGTAGAATTTTATCCTACGAGTGACTGACTTGCAACAAAATGAATTCCACAACTTATCAGGGTATCTACTACTAAAGTGAGAGCATTGTTTGGGATGAAATAGAATCATGATAATGGGAATGAGGATACATGGGAAGATCCTGATGACACTGAGGAATCTGTTAAATTCTGCTGAATCATTTTTGCCAGTAGAAATAGTCCTCCATTCCTGTTTGAGTAGATTAAGGCTGCTTTGCATGAGGAATATGCAATGGTCTCGCTTGAGGTAGTTTCCTTGAAAGACACTGCTGATTCTCCTCAGGACCCACCTCTACCATCCTTCTTTGCTTCTAGACCTGTAACTGGGCTGAAGTCCCAAAAGGCTCTGAAAGGTGAGGTATAAAGTGTGACCCATGAAGAGATGCACCACACTCCCTAAAGAACTATCTTATTTTTCCCATTTATATAGACAGATAGCCAAAGAATAGGAGTGAGAATGGATAAGATTGTGGTCTAATGGTGGAAGAAACACAAAGTTAGATAAGGACTACTAAGCAAAGATTCTAGATTTAATATTGCAGCTTAGAGGGCTAGAAAGGGCTCTAAGGTTTGTTTAGTTGGCCGAAATATGGACCAAAAGGTGTTCTATACTAAATTAAGTTGAAATAAAAAACCTGCCTTAATATGTCATAGCAGAATATAGCCAAAGTCTTAGGGAGACTGAATTTTTAAAGAGAATTTATCATGTGAAAATCATTCACTTGCCCTAAGAGAATCCAGAAGACACACCTTTCACTAAAACCATGAGAAATACATTGCGAAGTGGACTCTGCATCTTTACAGAGCTCTGTGACTCTTCTCTGATTCCACTGGTTCTGTTTTTCTGGAGATTCTTGACTAATACAACATGTGATTAAATTTGGTTTAGTTGCAAGAAATCAGAAACAGAAAATTAGAAGACAAAGATTGGATTTGGATCCCAGTTTTGCCATTTATTGTGTGACCCTCTGTCAGTATTCCTCACTAAGCCTCAGTGTTCTCATCTGCTTATTGGGGATGAAAATACCTGACTAGTGACATTGTGTGGATATGATGTTAAGTTATGTAACCTGAGAAATGCTCTTAATGAGTGCAGTTATATGCAAAAAATTATCTGTTTTACTTTACTCGAGTACTGATATCTAATTCTCATATTGTGATGTTTATTTGGGGCCATTCCAATAAGTTTTTGAGGCACTTCATGAATTCATAATTTAACAAGACCAAGAATTGTAAGTTGTGAATTATTTAAATGAAGAGAGCATGGTCCATGATAAGTGTCCAACAGAAATATAATGTGATCCATATTAGAAGCAAAGCAGGTAAAATTAATTTAATAATATATTTTATTTGACCCAATATATCTAAAATATAATTTCAAAAGTAATAATAAAAACAAATTAATGAGATATTTTTTTATTTTGTTTTCCATACAATATCTGCAAAATCCAGTGTGAATTTTATATTTACAGCAGATCCCAACTTGGACTGGTCACATTTCAGGTGTCCCACAGTCACATGTAGTTAATAGCTATTGCATTAGCACAAGCCTAGGCTATTCCACAAGGCAAATCTCATTGTTCTTTACTCTGCACAAAGCACTATACCCATCTAAATTTATGTAGAACAGACATAACTTGTTCCAAATTCCATGTAAAATCACTAAATGTCTTACCATGAGAGGCAACAGGGGACTAGGGGAATCATACTCAAATATTACTGTTGCTTTTGTCACTTCTGAGTTCAAAGGGAAGAGAGAGACATTTTTCTCCCTCTCTTTCTTCCCCTACATTACATATTGGGTTTATCAATCCTCCATATCACTTTTTTCTCTAAATTTTCATGTGACTCCTTTTTAAAAATGCTGTAATTACTATAAAATAGTCAATTAAACTGTAATTTGATTTTGGGTTTTAACATGAAGCATAGAATATAATTCTTGTGTAATGGCCCCTTTTCTGGTCATATGCTTTCATTTATAAAGAACAGCTATGCAATATCTGTGTCATCACACATAAGTGACTATAATCACCATTGATAGGTGTGCTGAAGTTAATCGAATTGAAAAGCAATTTTTGCATGTCCCAATTTAGCAAGGAACTGTTTCTTGGGAATGATGCAATATTAAAACAATGCAGAAAATCTCAATAAAATGAAGTTCCCCAAATCTTAATAAGTGAAGGTATGTAGCTTTAAACGTCCTCACTGTTGTTTTTGAGCTTTCTTAAAGAGATCAAGACCATATTGAAAGAAGTTCTAAGCATAGCATTACTTAACCTTATTGATATTACTTGGGACCAAAGTAGCCAAAGTAGTAAACACAATCCTAAGATTTAGCTAGAAAGAGGCAAAAGGGGAAACCAGTCATTTTTTAATTCACTGGTTTAGTTAATAAGTGTTTCAATAAACATTTACTACATATAAGCCAACATTCTACAAACAGTCAGTGGAAGTTAGAAAAATATTATATAATTTTCCACAGAACTTGAGATCACATAAGAGAAAAAAAGAAATCAACACAAATAACTGTAGTGCAAAGCAGTATGAGAAATGTGTCAATAAGAACTAGGTTGTTCAGAAGGAGGAGAACACATTCTTTGCTTAATCAGGGGAGATTTCAAGAAAGAGGAGCATGAGAAGTGGGTTATTTCAGATGGGTGAGAATTGGAAAATATAATTTCATTTTGGTTGGATTATAGGGTTTAACTAGAAAGGTAGGTTTATAACAAACTAAAGGGACAGGATGGGATGGTTGCATACTAGACAAGGAAAGTTGAGCCTTATTTGGCAGACTAAGGGAAACTAAGGCTAAAAGCAGTTAGGTTTCTCTGGAAGGTTTGTTTTGTGCCATGACTGACATGGTGATTTAGGAGCATTTTTTTTTTCTAGTAGTGGCATCCACAATGAAGAAGGTGGTAAACTCTTTGACATTGGTCTGAGCAATATATTTTTTCTTTGGATCTGTCTCTTCAGGCAAGGTAAAGAAAAGCAAAAATAAATAAGTGAGACATTAAACCAAAAGCTTTTGCACAGCAAGGGAAAACATCAACAAAATGAAAAGGGAATCTACAGAATGACAGAAAATTTTTGCAAATCATATATTTTATGGGTCACCTGGTTTGCTTGGTCAGTTAAGCATCTGACTCTTGATCTTGGCTCAGGTCATATTCTCATGGGTTGTGAAATCAAGCCCCACATCAGGCTCTGTTCTGACAGTGCAGAGCCTACTTGGGATTCTCTCTCTCTCTCTGCTCCTCTACCCCCAAATAAAGAAATTAAACTTTAAAAAAAGAATGAAAAAAATCATATATCTGATATAGGGTTAATATCCAAAATATAGAAAGAACTCATACAATTCAATGACAAAAAAAAAAACCAAATAACCTAATTTTAAAATGGGCAAAGCATATGGACAGGCATTTCTCTAAAGAACACAGAAGGTCAATAGGCAAATGAAAAGTTTCTCAACATTACCAATCACCAAGGAAGTGCAAATCAGAACTACAATGAGGTACCACCTGTCAGAATAGCTAATACCAAAAAGAAAAAAATAGTGAGTGTTGGTGAGGATATTGAGAAAAGTAAACCCATGCATAGCGTTGGTGGGATGTAGATTGTTGCAGCAAGTATGGAAAACAGTATGGAGTTTCCTCAAAAAATTAGGAATAGAACTACCATAAAATCCAACAATTCCACTTCTGGGTGTTTATCCAAAGAAAACATAAGCACTAATTTGAAAGATACATGCACACCCATGTTCACTGCAGCATTATTTACAGTAGCGACAATATGGAAGCAACCTAAGTGTCCATTGATAGAGGAATGGATAAAGATGTGGCATATATATATTTCATTCTTTTTTCATGACTGTAATATTGTAATATTGTAATATTACAGAATATTGGAATAGTGGAATATTACAGAGCCATGAAAAAGAATGAAATTTTTGTCATATGTAACATGGATGGATCTAGAAGATATTAAGCTAAGTAAAATGAGTCAGGTCTAGAAAGACAAATACTGTATGATTTACTTATATGTGGAATCTAGAAAAATAAACAAACAAAGCAAAATAGGAATAAATACAGAGGACAAACTAATGGTTGTCTGAAGGAAGGGTGGAAAAGGGATGGGTGAAATAAATGAGGGGGATTAAGACATACAGACTTCAATTTATAAAAGCAAATATGTTATAGGAAAGTAAAATACTGCTTAGGGAATATAGTCGATATTATTGAAATAATATTGCGTGGTGGCAGATGGTAACTAAACTTATGATGATGTACAGAATAGTACATCTGAAACTGATATAATATTATACATCAACTATATTTCATTTTTAAAAAAAGAAAAGATATCCACATACTAATTCCTAGAACCTATAAATATTACCTGGTATGGTAAAAAACAAAAAAAGTTATTTATGGATGTTGTTAAGTTAAAAATACTGAGATGGGGAGGATGATCAAGATGGGCTTTTATGTGTCCTTATAAGACAGAGGCAGGAGAAGGAGCACACACAGGAAAGAAGGTAGTGAGACCAGCTTAACAGAGAGATTTAAACATGCTCTCTGTAGGCCATGAAGATGGAAGAAGGGGCCATGAGCTCAAATCTGGGTCCCTAGATACAAGACATGCAGCTCTAGATGCTGGGAAAGACAAGATGGTGGATTTTTCTATACCAGACTTCTGGCCTCCAAAACTGTAACAAAATAAATTTGCATTTTTAAGCAACTTAGTTTATGGTGCCTTAGAAGACACTCTCAGAATGTTGGAAAGGCAGTGCTGGATCACAGAGGAAAGACTAGGGTCTAGGAAACAAACAAAGGTCTGGGGAGTTAATGGTATGTGTGCAGGAATGAAAGAGAGGAGAAGGGGAAAAAGAAGTGAGCTTTAGGAGGTGTCCACATGAGGGCTCAGAGGGAGGAGAAGGGGGCTAGCAAGGGACACTAGAAGTAGATGTTGAAGACTGATGAAGAGAGCCAATGTGGGTGAGAGTTTCATGAAGGATCAGATTACCAAGGTTTAAAAACAAGAAAAACCAAAACAAAGAGGAAAGATCTTTAAAATTTTTTGGAAGATGTAGCTGTGTGGAAAGCTGATGGACATTCCTAGAGAGAATTCACACAATATCCATTCAAAGTAGCTGAAGCTAAGGAGAACATCTGCTGTTGGAACATAAGAACTAGGACAGAATTGCTGCTGCCTCTGGTATTTCAGAGGGATCTTCCAAGTGATAGCACCTAGTTGGTTCTTTTTATCCGTAAAAAAAGCAGGATATTTGATACAGTAAAACAAGAGGCATTTTTAAAATTCAAATTGAATCTTTAAGTAAAATCCATGCTTTTCAGGAATAAGATTTTAGTGAATTTGAGCCCACTTTGTGGTTTTGAAAATCAGGTTCGGCAAGTAAAACAGGTTAAAGAAGGCTAAACGTTTTCCCTCATTTCTTTTCTATTTCAGATTATTTCTATTTCACCCTATTTATTTTAGAACGTGTGATAGCCAACATTACATCCAGCTGGAGGTGATACCAAAACAAAAACATCATTTATATGCCATTTGGCTTGAGCTAAGAATTCATCTTTTTCTACAGAAATCTTACTATGAATAATTGTTGGGGTACCCAGGCCAGCACCCTCAAATCTTAGCACACATATAGTAAGATGAAAGTGAGAATATGTAGTATAGCCCAGAGCTGGGAGTCCCTGGAAGCTCTGAACACCCTTGAGCTCCTCTTGATCCTTGATGGAAATTCCACAGTCTGAGCACGAAGCTCTGTCCCCCTAAATACTAGAAGACAAAGGAGTTGATTCAGGGCCATACAAAACTCCCACTGCAACAAAGTAGAGTTCTAAGATGAAATCTTACAAAAAAGCAGATATATCCTATACCAGGGGTCTTATCAGGACTCTGGCTGCAGTAATTCTATCACTTAACCAGGAGCCAGCAGCTGCTGGGAGCAAGGGGGTGGTCACCATCAGAGATGTTGTTCATAGTCCAGAGTGCATATCCAGTGCCCTCTGTATTTTCCTTCAGAAGAATTCCTGTGCTGTTCATTTTCAAGATCAGTTGGAGCTCTGGGCCCAGGTATAGTCTAGGAAGGGCAATAAAAGAGAAAACAGCAACAACAAGGGATTCTACTACACAGAATAACATTGGTCATTACTGAAGAAACCATTTCTGGCCAAGTAGAAATATTACTGTGAGAAGGGAAACGTTTGTGTGAAAAATTCTGTTTGTTTGCACCTCCACTCATTCCTTACTCCGCTGTCCCTGCTCTGTGCCCTGGGAGGCTGACCTCTGCCCACTGTGTTACCCAGGCTGTCTTGCCAGTTGGCTACTGAGAAGCATGGGCAGAGCAGTGAGCAGCGGAAGAAGTAGAGGCTCTTTCCTCCACACTGTTGTGTGTATGGATTCTGGGTGCCTACTAGTGGCTAGGTCTTTTCTTGATTATAGCTCCTGCTGGGCAGTCCCCACTCCAACCACCCCTGCTCTCCAGTCAAACTATTTCCTCCCATTGTGCTACTGCATAAGGAATGGTAACTGCTGGTCACTGGATGTCCCATCCATTATTTTTTCCTTGAACCTACTCACAATTCCATATCTAGTGTCTAGTCATTTCATTAGCATCTCTTCATTTGAACCATTTAGGTTAACATATGTTTCCTGCTGGCGCCACTCATAATCTAATGGTTAAAGGGCCAGTGTTCACAGACTTCATCCTCCATCCTCTACCAACCCATCAAAGAGAACCCTGAAATGTTCCTTCTTCCCCACCTCCTAAATGGAAGATATCCTTTCATGCCTAAGAAAGGTTACTCTGAGCCAGGTAGCTAAAGAAAAGAGAGGGAGAGAGGAGAAATGTTTTCCTGGATTTTAATTTGTAGGACAAAATAGTAATGTGGTAGGAGGGGGTGGGAAAGGAAAGGACATTTTGGGGGACTTGTTATAGACTCTGAAGCAAGATACCCTCCACAGATTCTTAGAAAACCATACTAAATCTCTACGTATCTTGGTTGTTGATCTGTTTCTTTGTCTAAAACTCTGATCCCTGAGTAAATCAAACAGATTTGGAGGTGTTTATGGAATTGCATCTTTCTCTCTCTCTCAAAAGTGAAGCTTTTTCCTCAACAAAGTTAGGTTTCTTAAATCCCTCCCCGCATTCCATTCTTTATCTCCCTGCTCCCAAGAAAAGAGCATACTTTGATTGCTATTACAGAAACTTACACTTCCTCATAGTAACCCTTTCTGAATTAATGGGGTGGTGCCACAGCAGGCCTGTTTTCCAGAGCAGTCCATGGGCTCCAAATGCCATGCTTGCACTACCTATTTAGCAATGATGCCCTGACATTTAGCTGACACAAACTGAAGAAATTCACATCATTATTCATCTCCTCCAGCATCACCTTTGGTTTAATTTCACGCTCGTCCATCACTCAGTGCTTTTTTTCATTGCTTGATTTTTGACGTCCATCAGGAAGGATCTTATTCATTCACTCCCTCAGGCAGTTATTTCCTAAGCTCTCACCATTACTGCCTTCTTATTCTAGGACTCCAGATGGGATCCTATCATTATCAACATTTGGTGACAAAGTAATTTTTGCTATCCTTTAATGCCTTTTTGGCGCCCTTTTATTTTTGCAGGCATGCATTTCTCTTATTGTCATTCAATTTGTTTTTTTTTTTTTATGTTACAAGTACAACTGTAGAGTTGAAAACATCATTAAAGCTCATCAACTGACCCATCCATTTACTCCCCTGAATTAGTATCAGAAAAACTGAGTCTCACATTAGTTGAATGATTTTCCCAATGTAGGACAGTTAATCATTGAAAAATACAAAACTGGAACCTACTCTAGAGAAGGTTTTCTCCAAGAGAAAAACACCTTTCGAATGTAGGATTTTTTCATTTCTTTCAGAGTTTGATTTATTGTACCTGCATATATTCCTTTAACAATACAAACAACAACAACACAAAATCTGGGTATTAAATCTCTGGGAATTTGTTTTGTATTCAGAAAATTTACTCTGATCTTTTCATTTCCTATGAACTGTATTTAGAGTAAAAATAAACAGGTTTCTACACTTTGTCTCACCCATCTCAAATAGAAGTCAGAGATCAAGTAAGTGATGGATTTGGGAACCAGAATAGGCAGGATACGTTAAATGTGTACTGAGAGTTTCAGTAAACGAGTCAATCTGTAGAAATTTATTGTGCGGCTATGAGACAGTAGCTCAGTGCAGAAAGTACAGAACTGCTAGATATGATGCATTTTCTATGGTTTTGTCTTCCATGAGCTTAAAGTCCAAAAAGAGCCCAAGTGTTAATTACATCAATTTGATATCCAAAAGGACAAAAAAGCACATGCATATACAGGCTTAAAAATGTAATGGATGTGACTAAATATGTGTGAGGTGTGATAACTTATTTCTTAACGAAACCAAGCTCTTCCATTTAAATTACATAAGGAAATATTAAAGAAACACAATGACAAAATATTTAATATATCTAAGGTATACATATTATAGATGTTTAAGTAAACATTTACATATAGACCTGTCATCACTGACATCCTTTTGACCCTGTTTTGACCTAGACCTGGGCCCTAATCATTCTGCATTTCACCCTGTCTTGTCAGGGGGCACCTGGGTGTCTCAGTCGGTTAAGCCTCTGACTTCGGCTCAGGTCATGATCTTGCAGTTTGTGAGTTCAAGCCCTGCATTGGGCTCTGTGCTGGAAGCTCGGAGCTCAGAGCCTGGAGCCTGCTTCGGATTCTGTGTCTCCCTCTCTTTTTGCCACTCCCCCGCTCACATTCTGTCTGTCTGTCTCTCTCTCTCTAAAAAATAAATAAACATTAAAAATTTTTTTAAAAATAAAAGAACATAATCAGTCATGTTCTGACCCCTGCGTTTTGTTCTTGGCTGGAGACAGCACCAAGCTAACTTCCAAATGCCTATCTGGATTTTTTCGATAGGGTCTTACTAAATAATAGAGGAATTGAACAAGTGTTTGTCGATACAGTGATTTATTATTACACTATTATCTGAGAATAACTCTACCCCAAACACAGGTAATGGCAGGAACTCCAAAGGACTGAGACCAGATATTAATCTCACACATCTTTTTCACTTCTTGCTCAACCAAAAACTGTCCATTTGTAAGGTTGCCTGTAGGTTCTACTAGTGAAATCACATTTTTTAGCCTCTCCATATCCACCTCCAGACTTCTAGCCCTCCATTTTTCTCTGGAAGCCTCACTGGATGGATACATCACTGGGATCCCTTGTCTTCCAGTTTCTGGTCTACTCAAACAATGGACAGTCAGCCGATCAGAGAAAAAAAGAGAGTGAGGCTAGGATACATATTCCCCTAGGCTCATTCCTGTAGGGTTGCTTTGGGTTGTTGAATCCTTTGGTGAACATCACTGCCCAATTCTGCTCCCACTATTGTAAATAGTGCCTTATTAAACCTACCTCAAATTATCCTAATCTGAGTACATCATGTTTCTCACTATGGACATGGCTAACACACCTCTCTTAAACTATTGTAGCCCACACCCAAAAAGTCATTGTTTCTCATATCTTTCAGTTTTCATGAATTCCCAGAATGTT
The DNA here is from genome assembly GCF_027475565.1 of Acinonyx jubatus. Classification (NCBI taxonomy): domain Eukaryota; kingdom Metazoa; phylum Chordata; class Mammalia; order Carnivora; family Felidae; genus Acinonyx; species Acinonyx jubatus. The sequence continues at coordinate 51,921,907 of NC_069388.1, forward strand.
TTGAGAAAATCTTTATGCTGGCTGGCTTTAGGTAAGAACTTGTGATTTTTTTTTTCTGTTCTCTAGTTCTCTTGGTGGAGAAATAACTCCATAGAAATAACTCCACTATGGAGACACCACTATAGCCCACTGATACTCTAGACATTTGAGGGTAAGACAGTGGTGATTCAATATTTAGAAACTACTAAATCGTGTGCTGGAAAAAGTGGGGTGAGTAGATACAGGTAAATGAACATTAAGAATATGATTCAATTTTCCTCAAGTCTTTGGCTACTTCATAAATCTAAAGACAAGTTTTTAGAAATTACTCCATTAATAAGCCAATAGGAGTATCTGGTTGGCAAATATGGAGTGACATCTTGAATAATTAGAAACCTATAAAAGCCAACTGGCCCATCTCTTCTGTCAATGTGATGAAGGGAGTTCTGAGAGGTCTGCATGATCTTTTCATTTTGGTTGTTTTCTTGAAAACATTGGGGCAGAATGGTGATGAGACTTAGTCACAGGTTCCTTAGAATGAGCTACAGTAGATAAAGGTCCACTGTTTGGAATAATGAAGCCTGTGAGTCTTTTAATTAACTCCTACAAAACTATGACTGCCACAGAACTTCAAGATGGACTTGGTAACTCTTTGAGGAGATGTCTATTCAAGTGGGAGGTGAGGAGCCAGGCGTCATCAGTTGAGGGATGAAAAGCCTACCCCACCTGAATGCCTGGGCAAGGTGACGTGAGAGATAGAGGAAAAATAAACTTAAACAGTACTTAAATGGTACTTAAACAGTAACCCTTGGCAGTGTTTTTCCTAGACTGAAAAAGACTTGAGACATATTGAAAATTAGCTTGTGTGACACCCTCATCCTGATCCCTCCCCACTTCCTTCTGAAAGTAGAAAGTAGAGATCTTGCAATGGAATCATAAATATTCTGGAATGTCCATTTAGACTACCCTAATTAACTTCAATAGATTTTGTGTGGTTTGGTAGAAATCAGAATAAATTCTGACTAATTGAATGTACAACTTCATATAGGCTTCACTTTTGTATTTTTAAAAGATGCATCTCATTTAATAAACATGTTTGTGTTTATCAAAAAGGAAAAAGAAAAAAAATTCCCCTTAAAGAATCCTGAAAAAATCAATATGGAATCTTAGTTAAGTTTTCTTAATTATTTATCTTGAAAGAAATGATGACAGATTATGCCAGTTAACTGTGTATATAGTACAATTGTGGATATGATTTTCAATTCTAGAATTAATTTTCAATTGAAAAAATTAGTTTTTATTATTTAGAGAATTCATGGAAATAATTCTAGGATGGACCAATATACAAAATACAAAATTTGCATGATAAATACTTTCTGAAATAACAATATTTTGCAATGAAATAAGACATTGTCTGTGGATGGATACTATTGACTTCTGAATGGTTTGAATGTCAGGCACCTCTTCCACAAACAATGCAAAATATGCAAGTGTGAAAATATATATATGAAAATTCACACAACTTAATTTGATTATCTGAAGAAGCGAATCAAGAGGTTCTTCTAAATTAAAATGTCCAGTGTAGAATTAGCAGAGGCAAATAGCACCATGAATAAGCATTTTGTATTTCTTCTTTAGATTCACAGGGAGGTTTTGATTTTGCCACTGAACACAAGAGTCCAGCTGTATCCATAGGTCAATGGAATTAAAGTTATAGACTTATTCAAATAAAGGAAATCTTCAAATAATGTGAGGACCAAGGATGATTACATCAAGAAAATAGATGTGATTGTGAAAACATTCAGCTCTTCTATTAAAAGAAGATAATTTGTAGGGTGCGAGTTTTTGGAGCCATACATATCTATGTTCGAAAGGTTTTCCTTACATACTAGCTGTGTGACTTGAAAAATTTGCTTTGCATTCCTGATTTTCTGACATCCCAACTATACATAAAGATAATTAGAGTTTCAGTGTTAGGTAGAATAACATCAGTGGGCTTGTCAGAATAAAAGAAATACCATGAATTTACCACGTAAGTATTGGATCCAAAAGTGAAATTTAGAAACTTTAGTGCTGATGGGTAGAAAATGTAATATGCTATAAACTGGTGCAAATGTGATCAAAAGAGGTCTCTGAGGACAGTGGGATCTGGATTCAAGTAACTATAAGATGGAGGGCAGGTTACCTTATAGTCCGCTCCCTTCATCTCTTCCTGTCTCTGTTTCTTTCCTTCTTTTTTATCCTCTCCTCATCCAGTATTCAGAATATCCATTGGAGGATAGGAGAATTTCATCCCCTTTATGGAAGTCATACCAACCCCTCCCTTCCCCCCATATCTCTGTTTTATTTATTTTCTTTAATGTTGCAATTATCTCCAGAAACCCTATCTAGACCATTCTCCTTCTCCTCCCTTCTACTTCATCCTCCTCTTTTTCCTCTTCCTATCCTTCTTCTTCTTCTCCTCTTCTGCCTCCTCCTTCTTCTTTTTTAAAATAGACCCCCCCCCCCCTCATTATTTTCTATCTGGAAACAAATGTCATAATTTGCACCATCAGAGAAAGGGAGAAAAATCCTGTCTCAGTACTATTACACAAAGGATTTGGGCCTTGAGGATGCCCTGAAATAGTTTTGGGGATCCTTCAAGAAGACCATGGACCACTCTTTGAGAACTACTGGCCTAAGACCATTACTCCTGTCTCCTTAGTAAAGTTCCTTTTCTTTGGAACTTTATTGGCATTTCTCCAACATTTTATGGAACCATTACTTTCAAAACAAATTTTGCCTGTATTCATTTTTTTCTACACCTCTTGCATTCACTTTCCTTATACTTACTCAAAATTACTGTCATCTCCTTATTTTGCATTAATATACATAAAACTTCTTTCATTGTTCTTGACATTAAATCACTTCAACCAGATATTTAAGTGACTGGAAATTTTCTGCTATTACATATTTAAATAAATTTTTTTGTTTTATGTGTTGGCTTCCCTTCAGGAAAATTACCACATACAAGTTGGGTCATCTTTACTGTCTGTTTATATTATCTTCTCTCTAATTGCAGTAATTGCTGTCTTTTTCCCACTGCATCTACCATGATTATCTCAAGAATTTCACCTATATCAGAAATTCAATTTTTCAGATGTCTTTTCTGTTTCTTGTTATTTCTCATGTATGTGTTAGCTCAATATTTATGTCACTTGCATCCTCAGTTTGAACCCTTATCTCTGAAATCTTTCTTTTTTGGGGGATGGTTTTATCATTTTTGTCTTTGAGATCACATTTTACTGAATTATATTCTAAGTTATTTTCTGTGTTACTTACTCATGGTAAATTTTATGTGTATTCTTCATCACATTTTCTCTTCCAGAGGTTCTTTACCTGTGTCTTTTGTGTCTTATGTTCTATTCTTTCTTTTTTCCTTTCTTCTCCCCTCCCTTCCTTCCTCCCTCCCTCTGTTCCCACCCTCTCTCCTTCCTTCCTTCCTCTCTCCCTTCCTTCCTTCCTCTATAGTGCTTTTGCATAGTTGGTATGTGTTTCTTTTGGTTCTTTAGCTCATACTTTTAGACAATAATGTTCTTTCAGACAATATTTACTTTGATACATACAGGATTGGCGACTTCTCTTCACACTCTGTCCAAGCTTGTTTTCCTTCCACTCCACATTGTAACTTGGAGATTGTTTCCTTGGGCTCTATTTGCTCCTCTATAACGTGATAGGGTAGGAGCCCAGGATAGCTCAACTGGGCTGTATGCACCTTTCTTCTTGGATGTTCTTGCTTTTCTTTCCCTGAGACGGGATAATGTTTTTCTGACAGGATTGAGATTACAGAGACGTCTATTTTCAAGGGTTTCACTGATAATTTACCTGTAATTCTACTTACCAGTTTAGTCCATTTTTTTCCTGGATTGAGGGATATTAATGCAGTTTTCCAGTGTGTTTTTGTCATATCAGTTTCTTTCCTTATTCTGCTTCTGGGAGGTTTTGGGAGGGAAGGGGAGAATCTCCAGTCTTCCCAGAGTCATTCTGGAATCTTCTTTCTTTGATTACAACTTTTTCTTTAATTCTTTTTAAATCATGTTTCTTTATTTTTGAGTGGCAGAGAGAGAGAGAGAGAGAGAGAGAGAGAGAGAGAGAGAATGAGTGGGGGAGGGGCAGAGAGAGAGGGAGACACAGAATCCGAAGCAGGCTCCAGGCTCTGAGCTGTCAGCCCAGAGCCTGACACAGGGCTTGAACCCAGGAACTGTGAGACCATGACCTGAGCTGAAGTCAGACACTCAACCAACTGAGCCACCCAGGCACCCCCTTTGGTTACAACTTTTAAAAATGATAGTATGGGGTTATATCTAACTTCCTTTCTTGTTGCTCCTAATGAGGTTTTGCTTTTGTTAATACTTTTACTGTTTTGCTTTCTTCTTGTTTTCTACTGATCACCCCATTGGATATTAAGGACAGATAATTTGTCAATCTATGTTTACTCCATCATATTATGTGCCTATTAGTCTTTAGTAGGATTGACACACTTAACTAAATCTTTAAGGCATATGCAACAGTTCTAGGGCAGTGTACTTGATGGGATGTTGAGGAATATTTACCTTGTTTTAAGTTATAGCAGTTGGTTACTTTTTAGGCTTTGAGTGACACATTTCAACACCGATTTACATATAACATTGCACTGTCTTCCTTTTAAAAAGTGTCTCTCATTTGGAAAATACCTTGCAAATGTCTTCATAACTTCTTTATGTTGGATTGACCAACTGAGATAAATATCTAGGGCTATGATTATGAGTACTATAAACCATCTCTTCTCCTGTCAGGCTTTAGAGTCCCTGTATGCTGTAAAAGTTAAGGCTTCCATATGAAAGTCTTATGTGCAAAATCGATCTCATGGAGGGTCGTGAATGGTCTGATAATCCTGAAAACTGCAGACTCAAGCTTTACATAAGGTCTCAGCAGAGGTGGATCAAGGTTTTGCAAGGCCTGAATGAGTCCCTTATTTAGGGACTTTTTATGAAAAAAATTATACATTAAAAAATATGTATAGGGCCTTGGAAGTAGCTCATGCAATTGAAGCTTAAATTTTATTGGCTTCTTTATAAACTCACCTCTAGAGCTCATGGAAAGATTCTCCCAAGAAAACTCAGTCCCAAGTTTATTTCCTGATATTACTTGCAAAGGGTGACAGTGTTTGAGAAATGTTGGACCAATGTATATGTGGGCTCTGAACTTGATTGTTTTACCTTCTTGTTGCGTTCTGATGTGTCTATGCAGCAAGCTTCAGTCTTCTGATGGCCCTACTCTTTTGCTGTTACTTGACTTCTCTCCTGGTTTTCTGATTAAACTCTTATCTATCTCTAGATTTGGAACTTTTTTGACTCAATTGGCTAAGATCTAGACATTGTATTTGGCTTTCGCATCTACAGTTCTTGTATAAACTGGATTCTTTTCCTGTCATTTTATATGGGAAACACTAGCCTGACATGACACTGACATTGAACATGACCACTTTATAGAAGCTCTTCCTAAAGTCTCCTGCTGTTGTATACCAGATCTTAATCCTCTGGGTATGGGTGCTGGTTCTGTTTAAGAGTTTAGGTTCTCCTTGCCTTCTTTGTACAGTGTCATAGGAACTTCTGGCTTGAAGCAAGTCCTATTGTTAAAATTGTATTTCTAGGTAACAGTCTATCTTATCCATACTGTTTATTCTTGTCTACTCGTCCAATATGGTGGCAATTGCCTTGAGATAAAGCACATAGATCAATAACTAGAAGATCCATCTTCACATCACAGCCATTAGTGAATTTCTATATAAATAATATTTTGGCATACCTTATCCTGGGACTTTTGAATATGATAACAAGTCCTGGGATTCCCTGCCATGTAGAGTCAGGAATACCTAATGCCAGATGATAAGAAAAGCCATGACATTTATGAATCATTTTGTGTTGAATTTCAGATTGGCATATTTTTCTCAAGTTATCCTTTATTTTATAGACTCTGAAGAGCAGAGAGTTGGTGACCCTCCAAAGCAGAGTAAGGATTGACTTGCTTAAATTAATCTGTAAATATAGATAAGGCACACATTTCTAGGCTGGCAAAACTCTTTATCTATCTATTATAGAAGTTAGTTGTATTAAAATCCATTTCTTTCATTTTTATAAAGTATAATGATGCAAGTGCAAAGTTTTACGTTAGAAATGATGATTCCAAGGACAGAGACAACATGTTGAACAAGTTAGGCAAGCTTTTCATCTCCATGGTGAAGCATTAAAGAAATAGGTGACAATGTACCCATTTTACTTTTAGGAATAATGTATCCTATGCATACGCCATAATGGACCATTTAAAAAGTCAAGAAGTACCCAACAAAACTCAAAGGGAATACACACAAGTGTTGGAGCCTCTTCTTTAGGAGGGCTCTGTAGCTAAATAAAGGAATTTGGCTTTGCAAATATTCAAGGATATTTTGGTGATGCAATGAAAATTACCTCATGAATCTTTGTCCTCCCATCTGTAAATTAACATATACACACCACGATATTATTTGAATAATGTCTACCAATAATTTGCTGTATAGCAGCTCTGTTTCACATTCCTTTAAAGGAGGCTGGCAAAAATACAAATCAGTAATGAGAAAGTATAAAAACAAAAGTAACTCATCCAGAACTAACAGAGTAAATCACTTAAGGGAACATTAAATCCTAATTGTAGAAATAACACATATTAATCACTTCTCTGGTGCCACCAGGGGATGGGTTTGCCCGTGGGCATTCTATGGCCTGGCACAAGGAAAAATGTGTACACATGCAACCCAAACATCTGAGTTTCTAATGTGAAGTTGTGCATTTGGAGCCTGGGTGGGCATATGGTTACATCATTTTTAAATTTATAGTGGAGAGAAAATCCCAGCAACACAATATTAGAGTTGCAAATGTAGGTGCACATAGAGGAGAAAATTCACCTTGAAAAGCTTTCTTCTGGCATCAAAGGCATTAAACATATGGCAAAGTTCAACTGGGAATTGTTAAATGTTTACAATTACCTTCAGGTTAGGAGGCAAGAAGCTTCAAGTCACTGCAATCACCAACTTTTCAGTAGAGTAGAATTGGCCAGTTATGACCACTGGATCTTATTGTAAAAGACACTCACTTCAACTTTCAAAACAAAACAAAACAAAACTGAAAAACATGAGCAATGAGAACTCATGAAATGTCCAATATCAGAGGTGTCCTTGATTAGTTTTCCAGAAAAAGCAGAGCCCAAGATGACAATTTCCATGCTGGTGCTTTGTTTCCATGCTTGAACTTGATCCAGAAAGCACAGGAATGGGGTACTGGGATGTGAAACAGGAGAAGAGAGAAAGTTGCTGCAAGTACACATTGTGGAACTGATCACTGTGGTCTGTCAGCAATGGGGGTTTTATTTCTCTGGGGTCTTTCTGGAGAGCTATGAATACTGCATCTGTCAGAAAACAACAGGGATAGAAGAGGGGAGCACTCATGTACTAGCTTCCATCTTCCTTTGGTGAAGGGTAAGTGCATGGGTTGTTAGCACCGTGGGCCTTCCAGTTTGAACTTTGTCATTACAACTGAGGGGGTTCTTGGAGGAAATGCACACAAAGGCAGAAAAGTCTGTGGGCAAAAAGCAGGAGAGGCACAGTACCCCAAGGGGAGATGCTGTAGGGTTACACCTGTGTGGTTCAATGACAAGAAGAAGACAGACAGACAGAGGTGTTGTTCGTGGGGCAAGAAAGGAATCTGAGATATGCTGTGGGAGGATCCTCAGGACATGTTATTTTATACATTTTGTTATTTTAAAAACATGTCTTAGTAGTAGGATGGAAAGGAGAGATTTCTCGCGCTACCTATCATGGACTGGACCAGACAGAAGCATTTCATCATGGTTTTTTTGCATGTTTTCTCTGTAAGATAGAGGCTCACCCTGTATATTTGTATATTCTTTCAGCAAAGAAGGTGTGAGGGATCTAGTTTTTCCTCACTTGGTGACCTGTGGAGCATCTCAGTGATTGGTGTTATCTTGCCTCTATGTACGTGGATAAAGACAGAAGGAGAATGGAGAAGGATATTGAACCAGATGGGTTGATGCCATATTCTAGTGAAAAGACACCTGGAGTCTGCAGACTTCTCTCCACAGAGGTAAGATTGTTGACATTTACTGACTTCAAAGGTTCAATAAAGACTTGGAGAATTTGGGTGGCTCAGATTGTTAAGTGTCTGACTCTTGATTTTAGCTCAGGTCATGATCTCCCCATTCGTGAGATTGAACCCTGCATCAGGTACTGTGCTGACAGCAGCGAACCTTCTTAGGATTCTCTCTCTCCATCTCTCTCTGCCCCTCCTCTGCTCATGCTCTCTCTCTCTCTCTCTCTCTCTGTCTCAAAATAAATAAATATTAAAAAAAAGACTGTACATATATACAGATGCACACACACGCACACACATGCACACATATGCACATTCTCTCTGTGACCTTCCATCAGATATCAAAGTTCTTTTAACTCTTTGTACGGACTTTTATGGTGGAATTTGGAGACACTAAATGATAAATCTGTGCTTATCTTTGAGATGTTTACCTTAATGTAAAAGAAAAATCTGAAAGTCTTCTTAGGTGGAGGATGAAGTGGCAGGATGCTACATTTTGTTTTCTTCCTTCCAAAAAGAGAGGGCACTATTTTGCTCTCGCAACCACCTGTGCTAAAACCTGGTTATGAGATCAGTTGTTAGATGCTTTGCATTACTTCTCCCCAAATTGCACATGTCTGTCATTGTAGAAAGAAGGGCTTTCTTCCTTGTTATAATGAATCAGTTCTGCAAAGATAAGGAGGGATAAGATAAGGTTTGTACCCCTGAAATTCTACTTTGTAGGAAATAACCAATTTTGATATGCCACAGGACATATTTAAAAATCGCTTGTTAACTTGGTATGCTGAAATTACCTAGCATGAAGGTGATTACATATTAATTTTGGGAAGCTCAACATAGGTTGGAACAGATTTAATCCTGTATTTGCTGTATTCATTAGTTATCTTGTCTTAGTTGTACAATAAGTTTATTTCTACTTCCTCTAAAACAGGCTATATTATGTGTGGAGTGGGTATGACAGGTTTAGAGTCAGACAGACCTGTGTTTCCATACTGTTTCTGCTGCATACTAGGTGGGCAGCTTATGTATTCATTAGCCTCCATGTCCTCATCTGTAAAATGGAAACATTAATATCCACTAGGCAGGGTTGTTATAAGGATTTCTGGAAATGTATATAGGTATTCTAATATAATATATGGCACTAGAAAAAATCAGTGACAGTGATGAGTTAGCCTGTTAAGGATAATCTACTGTTGGCCTATGGGGGAAGAGAGGCTGGGGCCTGCAGGCAAATATTTTCCAATCAAATCTAATTCATCGGTACTCTCCTAAGCATTTTTGTAGGGCCCATCTATCCCTTGACAATTTTCTTATGTACGAGTTCTCAGAAGCAAGGAGATAAATGCAAAGTGAAATGTGGACCTCCAAGTGAATTAAAGCATCTGTCAGTGTGATCAGCTCCAAATCGAAAAGTAAACTTAATTAAAAAGAAAAGAAAACTCTTGTTGCTGCCATAATGAAATTCAGGGTTTCAAGGCTGACAAAGAGAAAGCTGTACTGAAAGGCTCATAATTAAATGATAGGATAAAATTATCACAGGATGTTTTTTCTGCATCTTTGCTCATATTTATTTATTTTTTTGCTTCTAAAAATAGAAGCTGTAAAATTGAGTACACAATTAAATTATACCTGTTGTGCCCCCAATTAACCAAATCCTGGCACATTTCAATTTGTGTGTTCCAGCTGTGTGCATCAAAAAGGAGGTAGGAAATGTCTCCTATAAGCTTGTTTTCTGGCACAAGATTTAAAGACCTGGCTGGTTAATAGCTCTCTGAACTCCTTCTGGCCTGTCTTGCTGGCTTTGAAGGTCAAGCAAGAGGCTGCAATGTGAATTTGCAAATGAAATATGAAATATGCACCTTGAAGTTTGGTGAAGACAGGGATGGTGGCTGGGGCTGAGAGGAAATCATGAGATTGCAAAGGGTTAGCAATGATTAAAATTCAGATAGCAGCATTGGTTTCTAATGAGCAAATGTTTTAAACATGATGGCAATAATACATACTCAGTTACCCACCACTCATTGAACGTATGCTAACATTATGGCATTTTTTGTTTAGTATTTTTAAAGAAATGCAATTAAAAATTCTAGCTTAAGCTTCCACCTTATATCTGTCCTTTATCACTTTCTCAAAGTGCTATTAAGAAATAAATATATGAGATTAGCATGCATGTTTGAAATATATATGTATGCAATCATGCACATTATGTAGTGTGTTCTTGTGTGTACATTCACTTATATAAATGAAATGCTCCTATGTGGGCGCACAGAGACATAGAGAAGATGTTCATCACAGCTTTGCTGTAATAGCTACAAATTGAAAATAACCAGTATACTCACCTATAAAGCATTGGTAACTTAAACTGCAGTGTATTCATACCATGAAATGTTTTCTAATAGTTTACATGAATGAACCAGATGTGTGTACTAATAGAAATATATTTCAAAAATATAATTTTGAGTGAAAAAAGTTGCATTTTAGTTTTTAAGTAAATAACATCAGGAAAGGAAGACTGGATGGGAAACCCCTTGCATCTGTGTGTGAGAGAGAGACAGGTAGAAGCTCACCAACCAGGGCATTTAGATGGCCCTTTCAGTTTTTCTTACAGGTAGGTATACCCATGAGTTCTGCTCAGTGTTATACTGGAGAGGTCTCCTTTACCATTTTCTAACTTGATTCATTCAAACCTCTTTTGGGACCCTCCACACATTCTCTCCCACTCCTAGACAGATGCAGAGGATCCAGTAGAAGATTCTGCAGCCCTAGGATATGTGGTGGAGGGGAGCCCACCTGTAACATGCACCTGTAACATGCACACTGTTGTGTGAGATGGGCAAGAAGCAAACCTTTATTGTGTGAAGCCACTGATATTTTATGATTATTGATTCTTCTGACATGTTCGATGTGTTTATTATAAAACTGTTTCTAAGTCACTTCTCAAGGAGCCATCATGAATGTTCAGGGCATTGATGAACAATTTGGAGAAAGGGTGGGCACAAAGGAGGACAGATAAGCCCTGATTCTTCTCTCTGGGAAGAATGTTCCACATAGTTTTTGGCTCTGCCTTTGATTTTGTTTTCTATCACCTTCTTTGGCTACATCTGAAGTGGGTCTATGGTTTCCTTGGGTCTTGCATAGCATTATCGGCCCCTCTGTTAGTTCACATAGATTTCTGTAACCTGTAATAATAGGCTTTTTTCGGTTCAGACTTATGCTTTCTTTGGCAACACATTTCCCTAAAAAATTTAGAAGGTGTACAGTGTAATTGCATCCTGTCAGTTCTTTTTAAATTTTTTTTTACATTTATTTATTTTTGAGAAGCAGAGAGAAACACAGCGTGAGTGGGGGAGGGGCAGAAGAGAGAGAGAAGGAGACACAGAATGCAAAGCAAGCTCCAGGCTCTAAGCAGGCTGTCAGCACAGAATCCGACATGGGGCTCAAACCCATGAACCATGAGATCATGACCTGAGCCAAAGTCAGACGCTTAACCGACTGAGCCACCCAGGAGCCCCTGCATCCTGTCAGTTCTGTATGTCAACAATCACATCTTTATATTTATATTTATAATATAATTTCTATTCATTTTATAAACATATATATATTTAAATATATAATTACTTGTGTGTTTCCCCCTACCTTACTTTAAATTATAAATTAAATTATTTAAATTATTTATTAAATCCTTTAAGAATAGGGCTTGAATGGGAAGGCCACAAACTTAATCTAATACTTGCCCTGGGTTATTTTATCTAGCTGGGATTGTTTAATGAGCCATTTTCATTCAAATTATTTGTTTTTATTTTTGTTTTTTTTAATTTATTTTAATGTTTATTTAGTTTGAGAGACAGAGACAGAGAATGAGGAGTGGAGGGGCAGAGAAAGAGGGAGACGCAGAATTCAAAGCAAGCTCCAGGCTCTGAGCTGTCAGCACAGAGCCTGTCGTGGGACTCGAGGTCACAAACATGCTCTCACAAGCGAGATCATGACCTGAGCCAAAGTTGGATGCTTAACTGGCTGAGCCACTCAGCTGCCCCTCAAATTATTTGTTTTTAATGTACTCCTTTAAAATAATAATTTTAGACTTGCAGAAATAGTGGAGAATTTCCATATAACTTTCCTCCAGCTTCCCCTAATGTTAACATCTTGGATAACCATAGCACAAATATGGAAACTAGGAAGGAATTAACATTGATACTACTAAGTAACCTACAGAACCTCATAAGTTAGTAGTTGTTCCAGTAGTGTCCTTTTTTCTGGGCTAGGACCCAATTGAGGTTGATTTCACATTGTATATAATTGCCACAATTCCTTGATCTCCAAAAATCTGTGTTTGTTTTCATGTTTTTCTTTTATGATAATCTACTTTTGTAGTGTACTGATAAGCTATTTTGTAGAATGTTACTCAATTTGACTATGTCTGATGTTTTCTCGTGATTAGGTTCAAGTTATACATTTTTAGCAAGAATATATCAGAAAAGATGTTCTCTTCTCAGTGCATCATCAAGGGGGCAGGATGTAGATATGTGTCTTTACTGATGATATTAATTTTCATCACTTGGTTAAGGTAATATTTTCAGGGTTTCTCCACTATAAAGTTACCATCTTTCCCTTTGCAATGAATCAATACTCTGGAGGTAACACTCTGAGGCTAGTCAAATACTCTTTTTCTCATCATATATTTACCTACTTATGTTAGTATTCATTGATGACTTTTGCCTACAGTAGTTATTACTGTGTACTGGTGTAATGGTAGTTTTCCTGTTTTTTTTAAATCCTTTTACATTTATGTATTATCATTCTACTGTTAGGCAGAGTTCTCCTTCTTCCTTAAGTATGTATTTGAATGTTGACTTATATCAGTAATACAGTCAAGGATATTTATTCTATCTATAGATATAACACAATACTCTCACTATTTATTTTGTGGCTCAGATTATTCCAGATTTTGCCGATGAGAATTTCTTCAAGTTGTTTCTGTATCCTTTCAATATGCTCTGATCTTTGTTGAGCATTTCCTTACTTTAAAGTACACATAATGTTTGGGTTCATTTTGTATTTTACTTTTCCCAGTTCCAGACCCAGTCATTTCTACAAGGAGCTCTGGTTTCTTTGATCAGAGAATCATAGTTAGAAACTAAGACTTGAGTGATAGATATATTTTTTTGCTGTATTAGAATATCATTGCATCTAGGCCTTCCCAGTAGAAATAACTAGGAAATGTATGTAGTCTTTCTAACACAAACACATATACACACATCTCTATTTCTGTTTGGATATATATGCATATATATTAAAACCATAAATTTATATTGCTAACTCTGATTCTATTCCAACACCACAATTTCATTACAGTCTTCCTCCTTTCAGTATTTGAAACTTTTTTACAATTCAGTATTTCAGTATTGTGACGTCTTTCTGCAACAGTGAGATACCTGTTTTTTATTACCCATAATGTATTTGCACATTTTTTTCAATACTTAGCATAAATGTAAAACTAACGCTTTGAGAAAGATTAACTAGATTAAAATATTTGTGTACAGTTCTTTTTGTCATAAGCTTTAGAGTACACAATTGAACTACTTTTTTTTTCATAGTTATTTAAGCTAAGTTCTTTTCTTTCCCACCCCCTTTCATTGTGATTATGTAATTATGTAATTTATTTGTAAAACAGATTCATTTGTTACATCTGGTATTCAATTTGGGTTCCATCCACATCCTGGTTAAATTCACCTTATCATTTTGATTGTATGTAAAACATTACCATCATTCTAAAAGTCAAAGCTATTAGAAAAAGATGTACGGAGAGAAATGTCACTAACCCCCTATTCTGTTCCCTCTCTGCAGGTAACCAATCTCATTAATTTCTGATCCATACTTCCTGCAGTTCTTTTACACAAAATGAAGAGATATATGTAAGTTTTCATATATCCCCTCCTTTCTTACATGAAAAGGAACTACAATACCGGTACTCTTTCAGAGTTCTCTGTTTTCATTTACTAGTACATCAAAGAAATCATAGAGGTCTTCCACATCTTTTTGTTTTTCTTTTTGTTTTTGTTTTTTACAGTTGCAGAGTACTCCATTTTGTGGCTGCATCATTATTGATTGAACTGTTCTTCAATGTATGAATATTAATTGAGTATTCAATACATTCATACATTCATACAATATTCATACATTTGTGGGTAAAATCACTGCCACAATGAATAGCTTTGTAAATGTATATTTTCACACTGTTGAAGGTGTATCTTTAGTGTAAATTGCCTGAAGTCATATCAAAACTTAAATGTAATGGATCAAAACATAAATGCACTTATAGTTTTGTTAAGTATTGGCAAATTCTTCTCCACAATGGTTCTTCTTGCTTACATTTTTATCAGCAATATACAGAAGGTCCTAATTCTTAACAGCCACATAAATAGGCTATATTGTCATCCTTTTTCATTTTCTCCAATCATCATTTCAAGGTGTCAGTGTTGTTTTATTTTGCATTTATCTATCTGTAACTTTGAATATTTTTGAAATGCTAAGAGCCATTTTTATATCTCTGTATATATGCATGTGTGTGAATTGTCTGTGCACGTGTTTTCTCACTTGTTTTTCTGTCAAGACTTTGATAATATGTCCCTCAATTTTTTTTCCTCAAATTTTTTACGCAAACAAAAATGATGGTATAATGTAGAGGTTCATTTGACAAATTCTTTCTAGCAGCTACATTCCCAGCAGTGTACTGGTATTATAGCATAAAGGAAGACAGAGTCTGTTATGCCCAGAATTCGTGATCCCCAAATACCGCCAGGGAGTCGAGTCCGATGTAAAAGCAAAAGAGCCTTTATTCGAGCTAGCTCGAGCTCAATCCCCTACCTGCACCGACGCAGCGGTGACATACAGGGGAAAGAGAGCAAGTTTCAAAAGGACAAATGTTTTATTGGGGCCTAGGGGCAGTTGGTGAGATAATGGCTGTGGCCTTAGCCGATTGGCTGGGGAAGGGTCCGAGTCCTGTTAGGCAGGTGAGGGGGGTGGTTACTCAAGGGAAGGAGGCGTGGTCAAGGTAAAGGACACAGAACAAGATGGAGTTGGCCAGCGTAGGCCCGCCCTTTCAAGTCCTTCATAGAACATTGGTTTGGTGGAAGAGACAAAGGTTGAGCACTTTATTTTTTTAACCAAATTTGTATTTTGAGATAACTGTAGATTCGCATGCAGTAATAAGATATAGAGAGATCCTGGGTAACCTTTACCCAGTTTTCCACGATGGCATGTCCTTCAAAACTGTAGTAAAATACCACAGAGTATTGACATTAAGAGTCAAGACACAGAACATCACTGCCAGATTTTATCTTGTGCTTTTATAGCCACATCCATTTTCATTTTGTCTTCATTTTTTTAAGTTAATTTATTTACTGTTGAAGGGGGAGGGGCAGAGGGAGATAGTCCCAAGCAGGCTGTTAGCACAGCATGCAACACGGAGCTAGATCTCACCAACTGTGGGGTCATGATCTCAGCTGAAATCAAGAGTCTGACACTTAGCCAGTTGAGCCACTCAGGCACCCCGTCTTCACTTCTGTCTTCATCCCTAAGTTAAGCATGACTCTATTCTCCATTTTATCATGTTGCCATTTCAATAACATTATACAAATGGGATTATGTAGTCAGCACAATTTTGGGGTTGGATTTTCCACTTAGAATAATGCTCTGGAAGCTAATTCAGGTACTTGCATGTATCAATACTTTATATCTTTTGATCTACAGTTAAATGCTCTACCACTGACCATATCCTTTGCTCTAATACTTCACTTCTTTGATTGCTGAGTAGGATTGTATGATAAGTACATATAGCCATTAACACTTTATCTAGCCATTCATCCAGTGAAAGACTACAGAATTGTTCCTAGGTTTGGGCTACTATGAATAAAGCTGCTATGAATATTCACGTTCCAGTTTTTGTGTGAACTTGTCTTCATTTCTCTGAGGTAAATGCCCAGGAATGAAATTCTGAGTCATATGGTAGTTGCATAATTATTTTTTGAAGACATTCCCAAGATGACTTCCAAGGTGATTCTTCCATTTTATATTCCCACCAGCAGTATACGAGTGACAGTTTCTCCATATTTTTGCCAGCATTTGGTGTCCTATTGTTTATTTTCACCATTCTGTAATAGAACATCTCATTGCATTTATCTAATGGCTAGTGATGTTAAACATCTTATGTACTTATTTGCCATTTGTAGATTCTTTTCAGTGGAATGTCACTTTATGGCTAGTGTCCCTGTTCTAAGGGAATTGTTTGTTTACTAAGTGTTCAGTTTTGAGATATCTATATCTCTACATGTCTATGTCTAGTCTATATCATCGGTCTATAGCTATAGATAGAAATATTATAGGGGAGCCAGGGTAACTTAGGTAAGCGTCGAAATCTTGACTTTTGCTAAGGTCATGATATCATGGTTTGTGGGATCTAGCCACTGACAACAAGGAGCCTGCCTGGGATTTTTTCTTTCCCTCTCTCTCTGCCCCTCCCCCACTTGAGTGATCTCTCTGTCTCTCTCTCTCTCAAAATAAATAAATAAACATTAAAAAAAGAAATATTATAGATATTAGTCCTTTGATATGTAGCTTGCAAAATTTTCTCCTACTCTATATTTTGTTTCTTCATTCTCTTAATGGTATCTTTCACAGAGCAAAATTTTGCATTTTGATAAGGTCTATTTTATCACTGTCTTTTGATTGATGATGCTTTTGGTGTCAAATCTAAGAATTCATCTGCTCTTAGATTCCAAAGAGTTTCTTCTATGTTGTTCTCCAAAGGTTTTATAGTTTATGTTTCACACGTAACTCCATGATTCATTTATCCATTTGGGGTTAGTTATTTTATAAAGTGTGAATCATAGGTCCAGGTTCTTCTTGGGTTTGTTTTTGTTGTGTTTTGTTTTTGTCCATGGATTTCCAGTTGCTCCAGCATTTGTTTAATAGTATATTTTTCCACTGAATGGCTTTTGCACCTCGTTGAAAATCATTTCAACTGTTTATGTTGACTTATTTCAGGATTCTCTGTTCTATTTCATTGATCTCTGTGTCCTTACCTCTGCCAATTCCGCAGTGATTACTATAGCCATATAATAAGTCTTAAAACCAATTAGACTAATTACTTTCATTTTATTATTTTTTAAAAATTTGTTGCTATAGTTACTTTGCCTTTCCACATAAATTTTAGAATATTCTTGTCTATACCTAGAAAAATATCTTTCCAGGATTTTGATAGAAATTGTGTTAAACTTGTGTATCAATTTGGGGAGAATTGACTTCTTTACCATACTGAATTTTCCAATTTTTGAACTTGATATGTCCTTTAATTAATTAATTTATTTATTATTTTTTAAACATGAAATTTATTGTCAAATCGGTTTCTATACAACACCCAGTGCTCATCCCAACAGGTGTCTTCCTCAATACCCATCACCCACCCTCCCCCCCCCCCATCAACCTTCAGTTTGTTCTCAGTTTTTAAGAGTCTCTTATGTTTAAGAGTCTCTTATGCTCCCTCCCTCTCTAACCTTTTTTTTTTCCTCCCCCCCCCCGCCATGGTCTTCTGTTAAGTTTCTCAGGATCCATGTAAGAGTGAAAACATATGGTATCTGTCTTTCTCTGTATGACTTATTTCACTTAGCATAACACTCTCCAGTTCCATCCATGTTGCTACAAAAGGCCATATTTCATTATTTCTCATTGCCATGTAGGTGGTGTCTGGGTGGCTCAGTTGGTTAAGCATCTGACTTTGGCTCAGGTCATGATCTCACAGTCCTTCAATTTATTTACTTCTTCTTTGATTTCTTTGATCAATGTTTATAGTTTTCAGCATATAAGTTCTGTGTATGTTTGTTAGATTATAATTGGTTAGGTTATATATATATATATATATACATATATATATATATATATAATTGGTTAGGTTATATTTATAGGTTGTAAATATTTCATTTATTTTGAGTGGTTATAAATAGCATTTTTAAAACTTCAGTGCCCACATGTTTATTGCATATATATGTGTGTATTTAAATATATATACACACAAAATTGATTTTTTAAATGTTTATCTTGTGCCCTGTGGACATGCTAAACTCACTTATTGGTTATGAAAGGGTTTTCGTTTTTGGAATTTTGGAAAATTCTTTGGAATTTTCTATGTAGACAGTCATGTCATCACCAAATAGTTTTATTTTTACTTTTCTGATCTGTATGCCTTTTATTTCCTCATCTTATCTTATTGCACTGGCTACAACCTCCAGCACAATGATCAATCAAAGTGGTCTTCTATTTTCTGTAAGGCATTATATAGATTTCCTGTTAATTTTTTATACCTTATGTAGACTTCTGTAGTGAAACCATGTAGGCTTGAAAGTTTTTTGGAAGGTGGAATATTTAAATTATAAATTCAATTTTCTTAATATTTATAGGGCACTCAAATTATGTATTTTATATTGAATGAATTGTGGTTTTTAATTTCCTGGCTTAAAGGGGTCCAGTAACCTTTCCTTCAAGAGGCAGTAAAGGATTGCTAGAGCATGACTTCTTGAAGGGGAGGTAACTAGAGTGAGGACCATCTTGAGTCAGGAACATCTAAAGGAGGAAAGGGAACCAGAGAAAATCATGGAAGAAAATAGTCTCTCAAGTGAACACTTTTTATCTTTTCAGAATGAACACAACTTTCTGTAGTAATACCTCCCCTATCATACTACTTGCTTTGAACTCTCCATATTGCTTCTGTTCTAATTCCGGCTCTGCTAGTTGTGAGTGGTGGGACTTTTGGCAGTTATTTAACCCCTCTGTGCCTCAGTTTCTTCTCTCTAAAAATGGAAATAGTAGTAGTATTTTCTTCATGTGATTGTGTGAGAACTCAAATGAGTTCATAAATATGAAGTGTTTTAAAAGGTGCTAATGAGCATCTTGCTTTTCCAACATCATTAATTGAAAATGATTTATTTTTCTCCTTGAATTGCTTTGGCGCCTTTTTTTTTCTTCTTAGAATAACCTGTGACATATGTGTGGGTTTATTTCTAGACTCTTCTCACTTATGCTGATCTATTTGTATATACTTTTGCAAATAGCACATGATCTTTATTACTCTTGCTTTAGAATAAGCTTGAAATCACAGAGTGTAAGTCCTCTAATATTTATCTTCTTCACTATTGTCTTGCTATTTGAGGTCATTTCCATTTTCATATAATTTTTGAAAAATGGCTTTCCAATTTCTATTGTTAAAATTGAATTTTGAATTGAATTTATATATCAATTTGGAAGATAATTGACATTTTAACTAAATATAGAGGTTTTCAATCACAAACATGGTTCATATCTCTAATGTGTTCTAGATGTCTTACATATCTTTTGTTAAATGTATCCTAGGGGTTTTTTCTAATGCTACTAATAACTAAGATGTTTTAAACATCATTTTTTAGTTGTTTATTTATAGTGGAAACAGAATCAGTATTTTGTACTTTAATCTTTTAACCTGTGATCTTGCTAAATTAATCTATTAGTTCGTGTGTTTGTAACCTATAAAATCATGAAGAAAGCTTTACTTTTTAGTTCCCAATTTTTATACCTACTTAAGTCTTTTTCTCTTTCCTCCTTATTTATTCTCTCCCTCCTTATCTCTTTTTCTCTTCCTTTCTCCCTCCCCCCACCTTATTGCTTTATAGGACCTATGAATGCATTTTGAATAGAAGTGCTATGAGTAGACATTCTTGTGCTATCCCTAACCGTAAAGGATGAGGTTCAATATTTAACCTTTAAGAATATTGTTAAAAATATGAATAATAATGAGAATAATCATGTTAACTTCAGGTTTTCAAAGACACCTTTTACCTTTGTATGTTTTCAAACTATATCCTTAAACTTGCTTTATTCTCTTGATATTTTATTTGTGAGGTTCATTCACGGTAAGTAGGTAGGTATAAATCTGTGCCTTTTTTCTCACTGCTATATAGGTCACTCTACAAAATTGTCACAAATTCTTTATTTATTCCCCTCTTAATTGATATTTATGAGATATCTACTGTTTTAAAAATACATGCAATGACCCTTTTATAATTCCTCTGAATCCTCTGTACACTTATTTTTGGCATAGTCCAAGAGTTGGAATTGCTAAGTAAAAGGTGTGTTCACTGTTGACTTTAATATTTTTAGACAAAATTCTTCTGCAAAATGATTGTCCAGTGTATACTACACAAACTGTAAGAGTTCCATTGCTTCACAGCCTTACCGAACCTTGGTATTCTCAGACAATTTAAGTTAATTTTTACCCATCTGATGAGTATGACATTGTATCTCTTTGGACTTTAGATTCACATCCCTGGTTACTTTAGGGATCAAAAAAATTTTTTAAGTTTTAAATTGATTTAAATTTTAATTGATTTTCTGTTAATTCTGGCCAGTTGCCCACAGGGTTATTTGTATTTCTCTTAATGTTCATAGATTTTAAAAATATACACAAGATATAGATTCTTTGCCAGCTATGTGTGATACCCCAATTATTGCAATCTATATTTTCTCTGAGTTCCTTCTCTGTCTCTCTCTTTTACACACACACACACACACACACACACACACACAATTTCATGCTGCATTTTGATAAACAGAAGGTTTTATTCTTAAACGACCAAATTTGTCAATCTTCTTTCATGGATTTGTATTTGTTTTAAAAAATCCACTCTTGAGATTACAATGATGTTCCTTTATTTTGTTTTTAAAATTGTCAGGTTTGATTCTTCACATGAAATTCATGTTAGTTTATTTTACAAATGAAGGATCCTGTTTCTTGTTTGGCCGTATTTATAAACAGTCTCCCCATCTCCTTGTATTGAATCTTCCATCTCTTCATCGTAGGTAGCCAGCTCTGCCACATGACAAGGGTTATAAAAGTCTTGTGTGTTTCTAGTCAGTCAGCCCTTGTGTTCTGTCTGTCCATTTGGCTGCAGTCCTTTTCTGTCTTGCTTACTATTTTTATTAGCTTCCCTTCTACATAAATTTTAGAATTCATATGCTAATTTCGGAAAGTTTGAGAAAAATAGTGTTGGAATTTTAATTGGGTTTACACTGAATTTTTTACATTAATTTGAGGAAAGTTGACAACTTTAGGACATCTTTCCATCTCTAGACATGGCATTTTGTTCTATTTATTTAGGCCTACTTTAATTTATTTCAGTAAAACCCTGACATTTTATCCATCAAGTTTATATGCTTCTTTTGATAATTCATTCTTTATTATGAATAAAACATATCTTACATATATGACATATATAGTTATTTTAAATGGTATCTTCTAAAATTGCATTTCATTTTGTTGATGGGGTATAGAAATGCCATTGATTTTTAACATATACATCATATCTAGCAAATTTGCTGAATCCTCTAATTATTTCTATGTTTTCCTTGTTAATTATCTTAGCTATTTTCTGAGAAAACAGAATGTTTGAATAATGGCAGTCTTTTCTTTTTCTTCCAATCCTTATACATTTAGGATTTTGTTTCTTATTAAAAAAAAAACTTTCTTTGATGGTTATGACATATAGAGCAATGAATTTGGGTAAGATGATCTGTGATTTTTTGATAAGTGTGGGACTTGCATTATGGTGAGTGCATAGCCATCTTGTATACTGTTCCTCCTATGTGCTTGATTAAAGTGGGTTCTCACTCATTACTTGTGTGTCTTTATTAGACTGCCAGTACTAATTGCTCTTTTCAGATTTTCTGTATCCTCACAAACTTTTTTTTATTTTGCTTGAAAGATACATTCCATTAGGTAGTGAATTTATCAGTTTCCTCTAAATTTCTGTAATTTTGTATTGTACACATTTTATTTTGTTTATATAGAAACTATGCTACAAGGAATCTTTTCATCTTCTTGAGATCTTATACCTCTGTATAGTCAACAGGGGCTGCCAGGACAAAATACCATAGACTGGTGGATTAAATAGCAGAAATTCATTTTTCACAGTTCTAGAGGACAACATGGTTGGGTTCTGATGAGGACCCTCTTTCTGCCTTGTGGATGGCCACTCTTTCCATGTCCTCACATGGCAGAGTGAGCAAGCATTCTGGGGTCTCTTTTTACAAAGGCACTAACTCTGTTATGAGGGCCCCATCCTCATGACATCATCTGAACCTCATCAGCTCCCAAAGGCCCTAACTCCTAACTCTTAATACTATCACCTTAGAGGCTAGAGTTCCAACATATGATTTGGGGAACACACAATTCAGTCCATGGCAACCTCTTATCTGTAATGATCCTCTTTCTTTCTTCCTAATAATTTTTTCCTTTCTAAAATACATGCTTCATCTGAAGGTCCCTGTGGTATTTATGTCTTGGTGGTAGTATAGTATAATAATATAGTACATAGCTAAAAATTTAAAAAATAAAATTGACCTTCTTTTAATTTTATTTTGAGAGACACAGGGAGAGAGAGAGAGACAGGGAACCCCAAGCAGGCTCCATACCATTAGCATGGAGCACAATGCAGGGCCCGAGCCCACAAACCACGAAATCATGACCTGAGCTAAAATCAAGTTAGTTGTTCAACTGACTGAGCCACAGAGATGCCCTAATAAGATTGAGTTTTTAATGAGAGTTTATTCATTTACATTTATTGTAATTACTCATATATTTGAAATGATTTTAATTTTTTTTCTTTTCATTTGATTATTTTGCTCTTAATTAAATTTTCTCCTTTTTGTTGGGGGTGGTACTTCATTGAGGTTTCATTGTTGTGCTGTATTTTCCACTCCTGGTTGGGAATGTATACAAGCTATTTCTGTTATTTCAATCATCAATCTTTTAGTTTTAAGTTGTAGAACCAGTGGAGTATGCAGTTGACTAAAAGCTTTCCCATCATCATGAATCATGCAAATACCTTCAACTAGTCAGTGTCTTTCTGACTTGCATGCTATTGTTAATCAGTATTTTGAGTATTTTGCCAATACTATTTTGTATGAGATAGTATTTATAAAGATCTACCCACATGCTAAAAATTTCTTGCTCACTGTTCCTTTGTGCATTTCAGCTACTTTTTTTTTCTGGATTTCTTTCTTCCTTCTGCTATCTTTTTTTACTTTGTTTAATAAGGGACAGTTGTTAGTAAACTTCAGATTTTTGTTTGAAAATAGAATTAACTGTCATTTTTTAATAACTGCCTTACTGTTTATGTACTTTGGGCTGATAATTATTTTCTTTCCACATAGTGAATGTTGTATTCCACCATCTGCTGACTTCCTTTGATCTATTAAGAAGTCAGTCTCAATCCAGATAAAAAAGATTTAAAAAAATATCTTTTTTATTTTATTTTGAAAAACAATCTCTATACTCAACATGGGCTCAAACTCATGACCCCAAGATCAAGATTCGCATGCTCTTCCAACTGAGGCAGCCAGGTGTTCCCACTATTTATCTTTAACAGTTAATAAGTCTTAAGTCATGGGCAACTTGAGCTCCTCTCTTATACTTTGTTGTTGTGCAGTTTTGTTCTCCTATTTGTAATATTTTCCCTTTTACTTGTTCTCCTAAGACTGTAGTTCTTATTAAATCTAAGATTGCTTGACTTGCTTCAAATGTGGAAATGTCTCACCAGTACATCCTTAGATATTTTATCTTCCGCATTCGATTTCTTCTCCTTATTCTGAAATTTACATTCAGTCTTCTCTGTCTATCCAACCTGTCTCTCTGCCTCTCTGTCCTATTTTTCACTTCTCTCTCTGATACATTCTTTGTATCTTTAAAGACACCCACTACTTCTACTTTCAGCAGCACCTAGTCCTTTAACCTATCCACAGAGTTTTTAATTTTATTTATGAGATGTTTTTCATCTCTAGAGTTTATGTATAGATAGTCTTCAAACCTGCCTGTCCTTCGTGGATAATATCTTACTTTTGGGTCATATTATCAATTCTCTGGTTTATTCCTTTAAGAAGCTTATTCGCGTTTATTTTTAATTTGTATGCAAGAATCCTAATATATCATGTCTCCAGGGGGCTATCTTTGCTCCTTATTCCTTTGGTCATTTATTGTTCATGTTTTATAATTTCAGATCTAGAGCTTATACTTGTCTAAACTCCATAATTTGTGTTTTAGTTTGCTGATCAGGGTATCTTGGTATATCTGCTGGCCACTTACTGTAATTTTGCAACTTTGTGTTTCCCAGACTGAATAGAAAGTATAAATTCAAACATCAAGTTCACCAGTGCAGGGCTGTGGTCTTGGATCCAGAGATAGACAAGGATCTTTTTCATACAGTTAGTTGAATTTTTGTTTTATAAACAAAATCTCATGTAGGCTTTAGCTCTTCAAGGGTCCCAATTACATGTAGGTATTTCAGTCCTCAATCTTCCATTCTCTTGGGCCCAAGCCCCTGTCTCTTATCCTTCTTGCAATTGGTAAAAATCCAATACTTAAATTTACTATAATTGGCAAACAGCTTTGGGAGCACTTGTAGCTTTAGTGCACTCTTAAACAAATTCTGATTGCCTACCTTTTCTTTGTTTTAGACTCCTGGAGATTTATCTTAAATCCTTGTTTCAGCTCAGGGTTTAAATGTTTGCTTTGTATTTGCTTTTACATTTTTCAGCACTTCCATGGGTTCTGTAAACATAATTTTTCGAGATATCACATTTTCCATATTGCCAGAAGTGAAATTTACTTTGATATATGTTTATTCAACAACTGTGGTATATAAGACCATGTTACAGTGTCTATAGTGAGGTAAGATGCAGGGAAATGCTCCAGTACTGGAAGTGAAATAGGTATTGTTAGGATCATTTATCAGAATTTCAACAAACCTCACCCTATTGATGGGCTACTGAGACTTTTAGCTAGTGGACCAATTACTGATAACCCAATCTGTGGTAATTTCCCTAGCCATTTGTTCCCCCATGTGAAGGATAGAGATATAGAGATTAGATAGATAGATAGATAGACAGATAGATAGAGACTGAGGGCTAACTGCCCAGATTTGAATCATGGCTCTTTCCATTACTATTTATATGGTCCCAGGAAAGCTACTTAAACCTTCTGTGTTTCAGTTTCTTCACTTGTAAAATTGAGACAATAATTCTGCCTGTTTCATGGGGCTATTATACAGAATAGGTAAATCAGTACATGTAACTTGCTTAGAATGGTGTCTGGCACAAAATTTTTAGCATATCTTAGCTATTCTTATTTTAACTATTATCTAAGGCTCAGTACTATGCAAAATACTGTAGCTACAAAAATGAATGAGAATCCCTGCTCTCCGAGGGTTCAGTCAGCTCACCTTTTTGGGAGAGGCTGATATGTAATCCGTACTGTGTATTGTGTACATGTAAAAGGTGGTAATTAAGGCATCAGTGCAATAAACAAGGTGCAGAAGTAGTTCAGAGGATGGGTTGATTAATTCTTTCTCTTAGAGTGAAATGAAGTAGAAAAGAGGAGGATCACATGTAGGAAGAAAACAATAAATTTCCTTTGTTGTCATGATCTATTTAATAGCCTTTTGGAGATGACCATCAGGCAGTTAGGAAGGAAGGTCTTAAGTTATTAAAGACAGCTTGAGTTCTTTGTGAACTCCAGGTTTCTGATTCAAATGCTTCCAGTTTTGATTTTTTTGACACTTCTCTTATTATGCAGAATTAATCACAAGGTGTTTGAGAAGACTGATTAATGCTAGACTGAACATAATGCTTGCTTCAAGATCCCCACAGATTGCCTTGAAAGGGCAGTCCTCACTTCTCTTACTTTCCCTCTATTTTCTGCACACCCCCAACCCCAATTAGGATGAAAAATGACTAATGTGTTATTGTCCTTCTGTTGGATACAAAGGACATGAGAATCCCTGTGAACATTAACTTTCTACTTCATAGAGCTGAGCTTTGTGCTCACGATGCGCTCAGGCTTGTCCTTTTAATGAAACACTTGGTCCAAACACTTTTATCATTAAAAAAGTAATAATGAATCCATTATCAAGCCACTGAAGGAGGGTGGAAGGTTAATACATGTTAGAGAACAAAAAACAATTCAGCCACCACAGCCAATGAATACAAATTTCCTTTATTCTCCTTGAAGTCATCCACTAAATTTTTTTAACGCCTTTCTCTTCTCTTCTTGACAACCATATCTGAGGCCTAAGTGAGAGGAGTAAAAACTGACCCTTCAACTGGAAATCTCTATTAATTGCACAGCTATGGCAATGATGATGAATGCTTCTAGCACTGGCCTGAAAGTTCTGAGGTCTTGCTGAATCATGAAAGATTAAATTCCAGTGAAAAGCATGTCTTTTAACCAGTTCTCTTTTGAAATCCAAAAATCCGTGTATAGTTGCAAGTATAAAGAAAAAAGGCAAATTCTACCAACCATGCATATAAACCCATTTCATCACTGTATGGTCACGTCTCACCTATTATTGCTCTCCATTAATTAGAATAGTTGATCGATTAAAATAATTCCATTATTTTATATAGGAATATTATGATTTGGGTGTCCTCATTAGAACCCTCAACTCCTTAATCTAAATAGAACCATGAAACCAGAAGTGTGTCCAGCTTGTCATGTAAGAGGTAGAGAGGTGCCACCCTGTCAGTGTTTGGGGACAGGAGACTCTGGAAAATATTGGGAAGTTGTGGGATTCTTCTAAGAGACAGGTGCTGTAGAGCTACTCCTGGAAGACATCTGATTTATTTCACCTACAGACACTTTAGCGCATTAGTAATTCATAGAATGCAGTTATTTTCCAGATCCCTCACCCATCCATATGCTCACAATACTTAGCATAAAATTTCATGGAAATTATTTGAACTCCTGAAGTTCATATAAAGACCTCACATTGTCATGAGATGTTCTCATCTTAGTGCATTCTACATGCTAGAATCGATGAGGATACAAAATTACATAGCAAATGGTTTTAGCCTTCAAGGAGCTTATAGTCAACTGGAAGAGACCGTAAAGTAAACAGACAATTATAACACAGAAGGAATTGGGAGACAATAAAATATTGTCTCCTGGAAATAGGAATTCACCAGGATACTTGGAATTTTCTTGAGATGGGGTTGAGATAGACGTCTCAAAGGAAGAATACCTCACAACAGGTACTTAATGAGAAGAAATTAGCCAAGAAAAACTGGTGAAGAATGTGTTCTCACTAGATGGAAAAGAAAGTACAGTGGACTATTTGAGGCGAGATAACACAGAACAGTGTTCAGGGAAATAAAGCCATCTAATACAAGTAAAATGTGCTCTCAGTAGATGGAAAAGAAAGTGCAGTGGACTATTTGAGGCAAGATAACACAGAGATGTGTTCAGAGAAATAAAGACGTCTAATACAAGTAAAATATGCTGTAGGTAGTCAAGGGAATAGGTTAGAAGCCTGAGCTAGAATCATAACTTTTGTGTCATACTAAGGAATTTGGAATTTTACCCTGATAGCAAGAGAAAATGATTATAATAGTCTAGCCTTAGTGTAAAAAAAATATAACAAGGGCAAAGAAAGGTATTAAGAAGATGGAGTCTGATGCCATGTTGGCTGGACTTAAGTCCTGGCTTCACTAATTATGAAAAATTATTTAACTCCTCTGTGCTTCAGTTTCCTCATCTGGAAAATGGAGAAAACTTCACATTTATCTAGCAGAGTCATTGTCAAGATAGAATGAATTGGTACGTGGAAAGCATGTGGGATGTTCCTTGGCACGTGTGTTGTGGACATTTTGCTTAATATCTACACCATCATCATGATCGGTAGCACTCTTCAAGGTGAAGGTGTCGCAACATTTGGTAAAGTGTGTGGCAAAGGAAATGGAGGGAAGTACATGACTGGGCAGATGCAATAAGTAATATATGGTGATTGACTACATGTGAGGGGAAGGAAGCAGATCTGGGTGATTTCCCAGATTTCTGTGTCAAACAGATGAGGACTGAGAAGTAGCAAGATGAATTCTTTCTGTGCTTGCAGGTTTTGACATCTATTGTGTGAATAAAAACAAAATACAGTTGGCTATAATTACAATCCAGGGTAAGAGGCATTGACACCTACCCATGGATTCCTAACTGAGGCTGTCAACTCCACACGCTTTTCATTCTAAAGAGGTTTTAGATCCTCTAAGTGTACTCATTTGATTCTGTAGGTTAGATGAATCAGGTGGCATTATATCTATTTTGTAGTGACAAACTCAAAGGATAAGGGCACGATTTTCTCCCATGAGCATCTAGCTAATTGGTGACAGAATTGGCAGGAAAAATAGCCCATTTCTGTTTACTCAGACTTGTATTCAAACACCGCTTCCCTCATATACCTAAGGCATAACTAAGCATCAAGGAAGGTACTCCATGCTTTTATTTTTTTTAAGTTTATTTATATTTTGGGAGAGAGAGTGAGCACACGTGCATGCAAGAAGGAGAGGAGCAGAGAGAATTTCCAGCAGGCTCAGAGCTACTAGCACAGAGTTGGATGCTGGACTTGATCTCACCAACCACAAGATCATGGCCTGAGCTGAAATCAAGAATCAGATGCTACCCAGCTACGCAGGTGCCCTCCATGCTTTTAGATTCAGTGAAATTGGCTCAACAGGAAGCTTCAGTCATTCTAAAGATTTTAGGGTGAGTGATACAGTTTATGGATTTCCTGAATACTATGATGTTTTTCTTCTGAGTCAATTTCCCTTTAAAAATGCTGTGTTTCTGGACCGATATTCCTAACATGCTGGCATTCTCTCCTCTCTCTTGTGATTATACCCTCCCTGAAAGTCTAGTTATTTTCTGATTTGGAGTAGTTTTACTCCATTTTTGTCCTTGTTTCCTCTTAACCATACTCTGAGGTGTCAAATTACTGAGTAGCTTACTAAGGCATTCTGGCAGCTGTTAAGATTTGTTATTTTTCTACAAATTATGCACTCTATTGATAGTGAAATCTTTCTGAAACTAATACTTTTCTTTAGCTTTTTGAATAAGTTACAAGCTGGACACTAAGCTCCTAGTATTCTCTAGATATCATCACACTGTAAGAAAAGACACTCATTATTTCCCCCCACCCACCAGGTCCTCCTGACAACACCAAGCATGACCAAGACATTTGTTATTAAAAAGACAAATATTGTCTTTTCTGTTAAAATGTGTTTTATGCTATGTTTCCTCTCTTCTTTCATTACCATCTTTCTCATTCTTTTGACTAACTGGCATTTCAAAGAAGAGAAAAATATTTGGTGCAGATCCAATTAGACCCCAAATGAAAGACCAAAAAGGTGTGAGGACAAGTAATTCCAAACAAACAATAACAAAGAAGAATATAAATTTGTGTCTGTGTGCCTCATAAATTATGTATATGATTTCCTTCTTTTTGTGTGTCTTTATCCTATCTTTTGAAGATAAAAGTAGAACACATGAAATATCACAAAGCATCAGGGTGTATCAGGGAAGCTTAATTATTACCTCAGACAAATATTCACCATAGAGATTAAGAAAACAGATTTCATAAAATGTGATCTTATTTTTGTAAAGATTCAAAATCTACACATATATCTGTATTACTGTAAGGAAAAGAAATCCTGGAAGATATACCTGCATATCAAAATATTAACAATAGCTGTGTATTTAGAGAAGCATAACAAAGGATAATTATTTTTAATTTATTTATCCTCATTTTCAAGTTTTATAATAAAGATTGTATCTGTAGATGAAGGACTTTTCCAGTACAGAATTTTTATTCCATTCAATCTTTAGACATTATATTATTTCTTCCAAAATGGTAGAATCAGTGAATAGGTATTTTAAAAGCAGACGTATGTAATCTTGTAACCCTTGAGAAAGTGAAAGAGAAGTTTGTCCATGAATGACATTTATAATATACAGAGTGGTTCTATTCATAGTAGCCCCAAACTGAAAACAATCCAAATGTCCATCAGCAGTAACATAGATACATTGTGGTATACTCATGTAATAGAAAACTACAATGGAATAGAAAAGAAAAAAACCCACTATTAAGCATCACAGCATAAATACATTTCATAGATTATACAATGTCAAGTAGAAGAAGCCAGCCACAAAAGAGTATGGATAATTCCATGTATAAGAAGCTCAAGAACAAGCAAAATATATTTATGGTGATAGAAATAAAAGTA
Source organism: Acinonyx jubatus (assembly GCF_027475565.1). Lineage (NCBI taxonomy): Eukaryota > Metazoa > Chordata > Mammalia > Carnivora > Felidae > Acinonyx > Acinonyx jubatus. The sequence goes on from NC_069388.1 coordinate 51,952,170, forward strand.
AAGGTTCATCTGGGGGAGGATATGGATGCTGACTGGGAAGGGTCATGAGGATGCTTTCTAGAGTGCTGAAAGTGTTCTATATGTTGATTTCGGTGATAATTACACAGGAATAAACACGTAAAAATTCACCATTTCATATCTTTTTTTTAATGTTTATTTATTTGAGGGGGAGAGAGTGCACACATGCATGAGTGGGGGTAGAGTGGAGAGAGGGAGAGAGAGAATCTCAAGCAGGCTCCATGCTATTAGTGCAGAGCCTAACATGGGGCTTGATCTCACAAATGATGAGATCATGACCTGAGCTGAAATCAAGAGTAGGACACTTAACTAACTGAGCCACCCAGATGCCCTTCATCTTGCTGTATTCTTAATATTAGTACATGTTTTCCAAATAAATGTTATATCAGGCTTAAACCCATTCTGTGCTCACCACTAATGAATCTCATCTTTACACGTTTGGCCTAGAGACTTGCATATGGTAAATATTCAAAATATATTTTTGGACTGAATAAAAATTGTACCTACCTGTGCCTTATTTTTTTGGGGCTCTGCTGAATATAATAGCAGATGCTGATACATATTTTATTTCTTTGTTATATCTTTTAGAATATATCCGAGAATATTGCATTAATCCAAGGAACAGCCCTGATGACCAAAAATTTGAGACAAACTCAGTAGTCTGACAAGAAATGGGGAGAGTGGGGTCAATATTTAAAAAGAATTGGTCTTCAAAAATCCCATATATTGTGTCATTTCAGTATGATAACTTACATGAACCCAGGTGTGCAACAGATTGAGTGGTTCCTTATGGGAGGTATGAAGAAGTCAATGCAATACAGCACAGACCCTATTCAGAGACTAGAGCTAACAGGAGACTTTTCTGGATTGGGTGGATATCAGTGTCTAACAGGGTGGGGGAAGAGCTTGGTGGTTCAAGTTTCCAGGCAGTCATGTTTTATGTGGGAACAGGCAGTGAGGAGAAATAAGATGCATTGTAGGATTATGAGATTCAGGAATTCCAGAAGCAAGGACCAACCTTCAGGACAAAGATGCTGGCAGAGACCAAGCAAGGAATTCTGGGGTTCAGTTGGCTAGACGTCTGTTTCAAGCAGAATTACAGCCCCAAGTCAGGCCCTGGGACAAAGGCCAGGGACCAGGAACCCAGACCTTTGAGGAGAGCTTTGGGACTCTCTGGCCAGCAAGGTACACTGTAGCTCCATGCACCTCCAGTATCCTGGGCTTTCTTTGACCCCTCTCCACTCTTCCAGGGATGGAGGGCGTTCCAAACACCAATGTCTGGTTTTATTCATCAAGGCCTTGATGAAGTTAAAACCCTAAGTGTGTCTGTGTTGTTTAAGGGTGAGTTATAAAAGGCAGGGACAGAAAATAGATAACTGTGGTTCTCACCTGCACATTAAGTCAAATCTGTTAATGGGCATCCCATAATACACCACACCTTTTTAGTTAGCTCCAGAATATTAACTTTCCGGAGACATCTGAGTTATAGTTGAAAGTAAATGGTTCTTTTAAATTGTGAGCATGTATACTATAATGCTTATTTTAGAAAAGTAATAAGCTGGCCAATTTTTTTGTAGCCTATGCCTTTAAAGGGATCTTTGGCATAATGTTTCTAATATTTAAAAACACTAAGATATTTGCTTAATTAATTCCCATCTTGATGAATTTCTTTTTAAAAAAATAATTACCAGAGATAATTGTCCCTTTTCTTATATTAATGAAGATATTAGGGCAGAGTAAATATTGAGACAAATCAAATATTCTAGCTAGGAAAACTGAAAAGGAGAAAATGAGTACTTTTTCAGAGTTTGGAATACTTACAATGTGAGTAAATTTCCAATATGTAATGGGACCAGGGAATTTAAATGCAAAATACTTTTTAGTTACTTAGAAATACATTTTTAAGTTCATTCCTTATAATCAATTATAAAGATGACTTTGTCAAAATTAACCAAACTCATATCAGATGTTTCATTAATATAAGTATATTTACAGAGAAATCTATAAATTATAAAAATTTGAATTAATTGTGTGGTTTTCAGAGTACCTTTAAATTTGCCACTTGAGGGGCATTGCTAATAGGGTCACCTCACTTTGTTTTGAAAGCAGGCATCTTTTGTGAAAATATCCTCTTGTGAAAATAAACAAATTGTTAGGCATTTTTCCTTTGTGTGTTTATATAAACATAAGAAGAAAAGCATATAAATTGAAGGTATTATTGTTTTGTGATTGACTATGACCCTGGCAGGGTATGTCAGCCGGGCCCTGTTGCCTCAGTGTTTCGGTATGCCCCTCCTCTCCTCTACGTATGCTACAAAATGTTATGGTATCCCACTGTCACTTTATTCAATGCCCATTGCTAGGCTTTTATCACTCAGTTTAAAAATACTTATATTTCCTTATTTGAAGATTTTTAATTTTTCTTTCATTTGACATTTTCTTCTATTTCCTATTGTTATCTTTTTTGAATTAAAAAAATTGGGCTTTTCATATTCCTCTTTTTACCCTGGGAGAAAGCCCGACCTTTGTGCTAGTGCAACTAATGTCAGAATTGCATACTGTTGGTAGTTGCATCATTTGCCATTAAACTACTATCTCTGTTAGTGATTCTTTGCATGGAGTTATTATGTTATTATAGTCAGGAAGCCTCATTATTTAGTAGGGAGGAAAGGGCCTGCTCAGTCAGTTCTACAGGAAGACTACCCTCCCCTGAAGCAAAGCAATGAGGTTTCTGGCTGTTCGTGACCTATTCGCATTAAGGTCAACAACTGGCCAGAACTAAGATACTAGACATCAAAGGAGGGTAAAGACCAACAGAAATAAGCTCCTAAAAATTTCCCTTTAGTCTTTTACTGTGATTGAAGGAAGAATGATGTCCATCATAAGCTAACTCTTGAGTTTACTCTGAAGTGAATAACACAGTATCATGCACACATGCACATGTGTGTGAACCTTCATACACCACAACCACGCACATAAACCTTCATATACACACGTACATGCACAAGCACTCACGTGTGCATGCACCTTTATACACACACACACACACACACACACACACAGAGCTTCTGGCCCAAGAAAAGGCATGTAATTTTACTGGACCTCAGAAATGCAATGAAAATATTTTCCAACTGGATGTCTAAATTCTATGCTATAATTACATTACTTGGAAAAAACATCTATCACAAGACAATATTTTAACGATGAGTTGCAAACATGTACTCCATATAAAATATTGTATATATATGTATATATATATATATATATATATATATATATATCACTTTAAAAATACCTCTATGAAACTTACTTTCCAAAGGAAGCCATTGGATTACTTATTTCACATCCTTTTTGGTAATAATGGTACTAAGGGTATGTTCAGAGGCTATACTAATATGTCAATTCCATTATCCAACATGTTCTCTCTAAACGGGAAACTGGGAATTCTTTCCCTGTGTTCAAATCTAATTTGTTACATTCTGCCATTTAGGAGAGTTTTAAATTTTTCTTTCATTTTTTTTGATGCATTCTGTTTATGCCTGGGTATTGTAATCTTGATATATATTTCTGAGTACTTAATATTTTCTATTATGGCATCTTCTTATCTATAAGTTTATGTATCTTATTATATCTTATTACATCTTCTTATCTATCACAGTACAGTTTTAATTATTTTTGTAAGGATTTCTTAATTTATTTTCATTTTAGTTAGAGGTCAGTTACTGCACAATGATGAAAACTAAAATGCATTTAGACTTGCTTCATGGTATAGTATAATCAATATTCATAAATATTCCATTTTTAAATCTGAATGGATATTAATTTTCCCATTATTGGGTGTAGAACTTTATGTATTTCTTTCAGATGTTAAGACAAGGTTGCTAATGGTGTAGTCCAAATCTCCTTTTCCACACTAAATTTTTGTCTAATAAAACCTTCAGGTACTTATACTAATGCATAAACATCTTCTGTTCAAATGGTGGTTATCTTGTAGCTCTGTCCACACTTATGTATATATCATTATTTCATCCTAGCCATTTGAAAATTTTATCAGCATATATATTCTTATAGTCTATTTTATCTGATATTAATATAGACACAACCGCTTTAATTTGATTAATTTTTATATGATTTGGATATTTTTATCTGTTTATTATGCTGGAATTTAAAACTTCATGTCCAACCATCTTTATATTATAATGGAAGCATTTTGTCAAAGAATATTTAATGTGATTTCTAAAATACATAAATTGTATTTCTATAGTTCACGTTTTTTCCCCCTCTTCTTATATGATTTTCATGAGTTCTCATCTTTTAAGATTGCTTCTCTTCATTCACATTTCTTTTTCCTTTGTTACTTTAGAAGCTGTATTCTCTGTTTCTGTTCTTTGGGGAGTTACTTTATAAATTTTAATAATTTTAGCAGTGCTTTTGCCTTGCTGAAAAATATCTCAGGACCTCAGGATCATTAACTACTGCTTTCTGCCCAAACTAGATGCTATCATTATCTGGTATTCTATTTAAGCTTTGTTTTTATCTTTATTCTTTGAAAACAGTTATTGTTTTATAGTTGATACATGTCAGATTTACCCATATGCTTAATAGTTAACATTTCTTTGCTCTTATTCCTTTCTGCATCCCAGACCTTCTATCTAGCATAATTTTCAATCTTCCTGAGGCATATCCTTTAGAAGTTTCTTTAATAAGCATCTTTTATAATTAAAGGGTTTTTTTTGTTGTTGTTAATTTGTTTGTTTTTGATTCACATGAATTCAAGAACAAGAGCTTTTCTGTATATATGACTTACGCCTGACAGGTAATTTTTCTCATCACTTCAGATATGTTATTTCCTTGACTGCTGACATCCACTGCATTGAGAAGTCACTTGCCATATTCATTGTTCCTCTTGTTATATGCTGTATTTAGGAATGGGGTTTTGTTTGTTTGTATGGATGACTTTCTACAACTATGAATTGGAGTCTCTGATCAGTTGTGCAAGATTCTTCCTCTCTACCTTTATTTATTTTTCCCTGTTCTCTCCATCCTCACTTTATGGAGTCCTGTTAGATGTATGTTAGATCCCTCTACTCAACCCCTATACCTGTTTTTCACTATTTCCATATTTCATTAGTCTTTCTGCACTGTGCTCTGCAATATTCCTTTGGATTACCTTACAGCTCATTTCATGTTCTTTTCTGCCATTTGCAGACTGTTGGAATTTTTTACATTGTGCTTTAAATTTTACTTACTAGACTGCTTATTTCTAGAAGCTCTGGTTAATTCCTCTTCAAGTCTTCCTGACCATGTCCTGTTATACTTTTGTTAAATATGATTAGACACATTAAATATTTATATTCTTTGTTTGTTAATTCTAATATCTGCAAAATTTTTATTCTAATTCTGCAGTGAGTTGTTTTCTCAACATTTGCTTATTATGTCTTCCTTCCTCAAGTGTTTTGTAATTTTCCCATAAATAAGTTTTTTTATGTTATGATAGTGTAAATGATTTTGGAGCCAGTTTAAATTATTTGGACACTGTTAGAAATGGTTCACTTCTACAAGCTTTTGAGAGCAAACCTAAAATTTAATTAACTTAAATTTTTGGCTAGTACTATTTAGAGCCAATAGGTGGTATTTATCCTGTCCTTATATTCATATGAGGCCGAACTTGTTGTCAGAAATTGTCAGAGAAGACATTTTTCTTTCTCTTTTCTCTCCTCTATCCACAGTAAAGATCAGGAAGGAACTTCTTATAATCTTGTTTTGGGAGTAGGATATTTTTTCTCAGTTTACCTACAAAACAAATTGCCTTTTGAGAGTATCAGCGGTAAGTTGGAGTCTAATACAAGGAGTTAAAATTCCTTGTGATAACCCCAGCTTTGTCCTCAGCCCTTCTCCTTAGAAACTAGCCACCAGACCACTAGAGATATTACTTCTCTGTTCCAAACATTGGGGAAGGAAGTAGATAAACTGAAGGCTATCCAATATAATATGTACATTTTAGTGAAATGACACTGCGAGTCTAATTCTCTCCTGATTATATATGTACTGGTTTTTGGCGTGGGTCTTCTGTGACCACCTGGTTATCTCTGTATTTAAAAAAAAAACACAAAAAGAAAACAAAAAAAGTTTATTTATTTATTTATTTATTTATTTATTTATGAGAGCATGAGTGGGGGAGCATAGAGAGAGGGGAAGAGAGAGAATTTCAAGCAAGCTCTGTGATGTCAGGGCAGAATCCAACACAGGGCTTGATCCCGTGAACTGTGAGATCATGACCTTAGCTAAAATCAAGAGCCAGACACTTAACCAACTGAGCTACTCAGATGCCCCTGCCTATCTCCTTGATAGGATGTATTGCTTTTCATATTTACCAGGTATTGCTATCAAAGCATGACTATTATTAATGTGTTTTTTTCTGTTTATTGGATAACTCAGATAGCTTAATGTCAAAGCTCTAGAGAGCAGTGTCAGCTTCATGAAAAACTATGCAGAGATGACAGCAGGAGCAGAACAATATTATGAGAGATAATGCACCCCCTTGTATATGGTTACCTCTGGCATCTTCCATTAGCAGACAAATGAAAGTAGAGTGTGAATTTTATATTTTAAGCCTGTTAGTATTAAGAACAATGTAATAAAGGAACATTAAAATAGATTTTTTTCATCATGGTATTATTACTAATCTAGTATTATTATTAATCATTAAGAATAGAAAGTATTATTCACAGGTTAAAGGTTTTATTATTCTTCATTTCTTTATAAGTTAGGTTTTTAAAAAATCAAACCTGAGAATTAAAATGAATCAAATCACCATATGGATTATGTATTAGATGGCTAGGGCTTCCATAATAAAATCCATCGATTGGGTGGCTCAAACAATGCAAATTCATTTACTCACAGTCCTGGAGTCTGGAAGTCCAGAATCCAGGTGTCAGCAGGGATAGTTTCTCCTGAGCTTCCCTCCTCAGCTTGCAGATGGCCACCTTCTTGCTCTGTCCTCACTTAGCCTTTTTCCATGTCCTCTCTTTATGAGGACAACAGTTGTATGGAATTAGGGCCCCACCATTATGATCTCATTTAACCTGAACTACCATTTTATAAGCCTGATCTCCAAAGGCTAGGCTTTCAGTATATAAACTTGGCAAGACACAGTTCAGTCTATAACTGACTATATATAATCTAAATTAATTTTAAAAGTATTTTGGTCTAAATTTGAAGAGGATGTGAAAACATTACAATATTGTTATCAGATATCTGAGGCTTTGCTACCTGAAACTTTCTCTCTGATTTGCAATCTCTTCTCTATTATAGGAGACATTGCATTTACAGTATACAATCAGAAATATTCAATCATATGAGTAATACCTGCTGTGTTTTGTTTTCCATCAGAAATCAAAATCATTCATTGCTCAGCACTAAGTCAAAGAAAACAAATTTCCAAAAAGACAAGGAATGACCTGCAAGTACCCTAACACTGTACTTTAGATCCTGACAAGGAATGAGATCTTGTTCTGAGTTTGTTTGGAGTGGGGACAGTGAATTGTCTTTCACAGATTATAATCCATAACTGTGTTTGCACATCAAAAGAGTTCTGGACAGAGGCAAGTTTCTCTTATTTGTTGCTTTTTCAAAAAATACAAAAAATAGCAAAACAATTTCATAGTGGATAAGGATATGAAATAAAGGTTTAAATACTGATTCAGATGGTTTGTCTTAAGCCTGATGCCAGTGGTTTTGTTCATTAAAAAAGTCAACTAAGGTATAAGCACTTTTTGAAATCCACCTGTGCTATCCACAATAATGAATGCAATTATCATTTTGAAATGCTCTGGGGAAATGATGAAAACCAGCACATGCTGAAGGATTGCAAAAGCTGAGCTGCTGTGAGCACTCAAGCTAACCAATATCTGTCCAATGCAGTCATATCTGTCCAATGTATCTGGAGACTGCAGAATCCAACCAGACATGCATGTTGCAAAAAAAACAAGTCCTGAAATATAACCTCAAGCCTCCGGTGGATATATACTCTTTGGTCTCATTCTGGTCCTCATTTGTTATCATCACAAAACCATCCTGCAGTTCAGCATAATTCATTGCAGTGGGTGGTCTTCAGTTGGGAAAGGACAGGAACAGGAATAGCAAGAGTTATGGGATATAGCAACATTTTTAGTATATATAATGTTGATTTGGAGTCCACTCAAAAAAAATGGAAGTCGTCACACTTGGGTGGCTTAGTTGGTTAAGCATCTGACCCTTGATTTCGGCTCAGGTCAGGAGTCCGTGGTTTGTGGGATCAAGCCCCATGTCTGGCTCTGTACTGATGGCATGAAGCCTGCTTTGGATTCTCTTTCTTAAGCATCCTGCAATGGAAATGGTATAAGAAAGAGTGGCACTTTAAAGGGAGAAGGAATCACAATCATAGAGGCAAATCCTTGAAGGTTCTTTATGTCAAATCCATTTGAACCACATATTCTCATTGTATCATAGTTTAGAAAAGCTAGGTACCTTGTCTTTATGAACTGGAAATAGCAGAAGATACAGAGCCATCTGACAGTAGGAAGGAATATAGTCAGCATCAATTGATTGCATGATTACTAGATGGTTCTGGAATGGGAATGTTGAGAAAGAACTCAATTTTCTAAAAGTCTTACTCTTTTTAGTGCTATGTACTGGTTTAGATCATTTCTATGACCCAGATGAATCCAGAATCCTAGAATTTCTGTTACAATTTCTTATTTTTTACAGTTTTGTAGACACTAAAATCTTTTATAGCAAATTACCTCTCAGTGAAATAACTGGAGCCTATTTGTTCTACAAGCTTTAAATTCTAAAATAGCAAGAATTTTTTCCTTATATTTATGTACAATATTGTATTCCTTATCACAATAACATTAATATTTATTACTACTAGGAGGTCTTGTCTGGTCTAGGACCACACCAGAATATCTTAATGGTGAATACAATGAAGGACCCATGAAAAGTATATGGCAAGGACCCAGAGAAGTACATATGAATTTTGTTTTAAGAAAAGCTGATTTGGAAATTCATTTAACTTCTATTAGGTTGGGCAGAAATTCTGAGCAGCTGATATTTTTTTAACTATTTTTTTATGTTTATTTATTTTGAGAGAGAGAGACAGAGCATGTGCACATGCACAAGAGCATGGGAGGGGCAGGGAGAGGGACAGAGAATCCTAAGCAGGCTCCACACTGTCAGCCAGAGCCCTATGTGGAGCTTGATCTCAAGAACTATGAGATCAGAACCTGACCTGAAACCAAGAGTTGGGCACTTAGCTGACTGAGCAACTCAGGCGCCCTGAACATCAGATCTTCTAAGAGCTTCTCTTGAATTGTGTTTGAACACAATTGAGATATTCTTCCCAGGAATCAGAAACTCCAAAATGTCTTAGGATAGATACATATTCAACAAAAAGTTCTTCCCAGATAGTTCTCCATCATTCTGTGTAAGTCATGTATATGTCCTAACTGTCAAACATGAAGAGTTCAGTATATGCCACCCCAAAAGTATGCCACTTTGGCATGATGATTATTATTTTTTTAATGTTTTCATTTTATTTATTTTTAGAGGATGAATGGAGCAGGTGCAGAGGGAGGGTGAGAGAGAGAGAGAGAGAGAGAGAGAGAGAATACCAAACAGGCTCTGTGCTGTCAGAGCAGAGCCAGACGCAGGACTTGATTCCACCAACCTTCAGATCATGACCTGAGCCGAAATAAAAGGTCAGAGACTAAGCAGACTGAGCCACAGGCATGGGGATTATTTTGACCTCAAAGCAGTTGAGAATCAACAGACGCAAGAAGCGTTCCTTCTCCCCTCAACCCACCCCCCCTTCTTAGCTGCCTAAAGTAGGGCACAAATTTCCCTTTGTCAAGGTGCTGCCCACACATGAGCAGGAAAAGGAGAGTGACTCTTATCACTAGAAAGGGAGAGTCTACACTGAGTTTTCATACACAGATTTTGTAAAATAACCCTGATCTCCCACAAGGTCCCTCACGTATTTCCTCATCACTTCTCCATGATTTATTGACCCTTTCTTTCCTTTATTAGAATAGTGTGTAGCTCAAGGTTCTAACCATTTCTATGAGTTTTACTCCTTTTCATCGAACTCTCATGCACATAAATATTAGTAATAATGGTAGGCCTCTTCATCTGTTAATTTCTTTTGCTCATTTGACTTGCATACCCTCAGGCAAAAATCCACCAAGGCAGAGGAAAAGTTTTTCCTCCTCAACAAACACTAGCCAATAGAGAAGCTAACAAAAAGACATCAGTCCTAGTTTGAAATTTTCAATGACATTGTCACAGTGTTTCATTGTACATAAGTTTTCAAGAAGACAGAGAAACAACACACATTTTTTGAGTGCCCAGTTGCCAATCACTGTGTTTCTAAGTGCACTAAAGCCTCCAAAGTCAGTCTTATTTTACAAAGTACAGTACATCTTATTTTCCACATTTACAAGCGAGAAAGTCGAAGATTAGAGAGTTTAAATAACTTGCCCCAGGACAGACGTCTTTTGTATTTAGATCTTGCTCTTCCTCCTGCACCTTCCTGCCTTCCTGTCGCAAGCAGCTTAAATGAGATCCCCTCTGTTTTGTATGCACAGTGTAGGCTGATATCAGATTCTGGGTGTGTGTGGACATTGATGCATGCACTTTCCCTATGTCCCCTTTTGATCCAGTTCATGTGCCTTGAAGCGTGACTGCTGAGTTACCATTTAATGCTGAGCTTTTCCACACTGTGATATACAAATGTTGGCTTAAATTATACTATTAAAGCTAAAGTAATCCTGAAGTGGTTTCCTTTAGAGTCTTCCCTTGATTTGTATTTTGGCACCATGGGTTTTTAATGCAACCTAAAGATCTTCGATCTGCTTTCATTGAAGAAGCTGAATATCTTGTACTATGAATATATATATATATATATATATATATGTATGTATGTATATGTATCTGTTCACTCTGTGATTCCATAACTTTCTAGTGAATATTACATTAAGCTTGTCCAGTCTCCTTACTCACTGCATATGAAACTACTGATATTGCCTTCATGTTTATTTTCCCTCTGATTTTGAGAGCTATCCTATCCTCATCCCTCCCCTTCAAGATAAATTTCTGGCTTGTAAAAAAAATACTCAAAAATTTACAATACTATCACATGGCCTTGTCATGACCACCAAGCACCACCTGTTTGCCTGTATACTATTCTGTCACAGGATAATAGTTCCATATATCCTGTTCTTTCTTGAATTATTTTTCCCTATGAAAAATGCTCCTTTACAATGGTTGAAGACATCAAGACATATGAATCTTAGGTATACTTTTGTGCATTGATTTCTATGCTGATCAGTCTTAATTCTGACATTTCACCATTTGGCATATGCCTTCTATCTCAGAAATGTCTTTAATTGCAATAACATCTCAAAGAAAACATGACATGCAAAACCTTAGTTATTTCAATTCTGTGCACATAGCAAAAATATCTTTGTCTAAACAATCATTTCTTTTAGAGCACCTTTGAAAGGCAGAGATATTTGTTAATTTAGGTGTATCTTTGTAGGTCACTAAAATTAACAAAATTAGGGAGAGAGAAGGAGAAAGAACTTACTTCAAGCAAGAGATTAACATTAAATATTTCATAATTTTTTATTGGGTCAAGGTTGAGTATCCAAAGCTTGGCTGACTAAGGAAAATGAGCCTGGGATGGATTGAGGCCCAAGGAAGGGCCAAGTTCTCCTAAGGGGACACGTGCAGAGACCTAGGCCTGGCTAATTACACAGGCTCAGTGGACAGCAAAGCCTGGGTTCTGGCTTATGGGAACTCAATTATGGCTCAGGCCCAGCATTCTCCAAAGTCAGATATTGGAGTATCCTGACAAATGAGCAGAACTGAAGGATAAGATGTCAGAATAAATATAATATAAATAGAACAAAAGGCTGTATTTAGAGCCTATGAGTGTAGATGAAGGAGCATGTAGTGTGTGTGCATATGTGTGTGTGAGATACACAGTGTGTGTGGTATGCATGTGTATATACGGGGGTGGTGTGCATATATGTATGTGAAGGATGTGATATGAGTGTGTCAGTGAGGCAGTCATATGTGTGTTGTGCATATGTGTGTGGGGTGGTGGTGGTGTGCGTATGTAGTGTATGATGTGGGTATGGTATGCATTTGTATGTAGGTGGGTGGTGTGCATGAGTGTGTGTATAGTATGTTGTGTGTGACATGCATATGTGTGTGATTGGTGTGTGTATCTAAGTGTCTTATCACTGCAGTTATTATAACATGGTACTGCAGAACTGAACACTGGGCCTCTAGAAATAAAGAATTCCAGTGGTTAGTACATTCTAAGTAGGGTCAGCAAAAGAAAACCCATTAAGAACTTTACCCAGCAGTTCAATAGGTAACCCAAGAAGAATGGTTTGATTCAAACTTTATCTAATAAGAGACATGAACTTATTGAAGCTCATCTTTTCTGGAGCCCAGGTGGGTGTGCAGAGTGGAATGGGTTAGTCCTGCAAGGAGAGTGAATCCAGCTGCGGCAGCATCCCTGTAAAACAGAAGAGGAGAAGAGGTGATAGACTAACATTTGGAAGCACAGCCAAATGAAGTTCCGATAGTCTGGAGATAACTACATCTCATTTTCCTCAATGGTAAAATATGGGAATATGATTACCTCTAAAAATCCTCATGTTCTAATGTTCTAACATTTGGCTCTACGATTCTGAGGTAAACATCTGTAATATTGTGTGAGGCATTAGGAAAAGTCTATTCATTACACAAGTAATGTTTAGAGCCTCCTCAGGTAGAAAAGTGAATTAGACATAACTTATTAAAACATGCTAAAGCACTATTGCCATGAAATCTGTCAATTTCCAGAAATAAACAACTATTAACTGAGGTATCAAGAATAATACAGGACTTGAAGAGCTGTTACCCGCATAAGGACACTGCCCCACCTCTTTTTATTTATCTTTTTATCTTTTTTCTTTGTTGGTTTAACAGATTTAAATTTTATAATGCAGTGTTACCAACTATCATCACTATGCTTTGCATTAGATTCTCAGAAGTTATTTATTGTATAACTGGAAATTTGTACCCCTTTTAATCAAACTCTTCCTATCCCCCACCCATCCCAGACCCTGGTAACCACTTCTCTACTTTTTGTTTGTATAAATTTGACTTTTTTTTTTTTTTTTTTTTTTTAATTTCACATGTAAGTGATACCACACAGTGTTTGTCTTTCTGTCTGGCTTTTTCACTTAGTGTCACGCCCTTGAAGTTGAGCCATTTTGCCCCAAAGGCAGGATTTCCTTGTTTCTAATGGCTAAATAATGTTCCATTGTATATATACACACCACATCTTCTTCATCCATGCATCCATTGATGGAGACTTGGGTTGTTTTTTTCATATCTTGGCTATTGTGAATAATGCTGCAATAAACACAGGGTGTAGATATTTCTTTTATATCCTGTTTTCATTTCCTTTGGATATATACCCAGAAATGCAATTGGTGCCATTTCATATGTAGTTTTTTTTTAATTTTTCTGAGTAACCTTCGCATTGTTTTCCATAGTGGCTGGACCAGTTTGCATTCCCATCAGCAATGCATAAAGAATCCCTTTTCTCCATATCCTCACTATCTCATTACTTCTTGTCTTTTCATTTTTAGCCATTCTGACAGGTGTGAGGTGATATCTCATTGTGGTTTTGATTTGCATTTCCCTAATGATGAGTGATGTTGAGCATCTTTTCATGTTCCTCTTGGCCATTTGTATGTCTTCTTGGGAAAAATGTCTAATCAGATCCTTTGCCCATTTTTTAATTGAGTTATTTATTATTTTGCCACTGAGTTGTATGGGTTCTTTATATATTTTGGATGTATGATGTATGATTTGCAAAAATTTCTACCATTTTATAGGTTGCTTTTTCATTTTGTTGATGGTTTCCTTTGCTGTGCAGAAGCTTTTAATTTTGCTGTAGTTCCACTTTTTTATTTTTTATTTTACTGACTTTGCTTTTGTTGTCAAATCTAAAAATATCATCATAAGACTAATCTCAAAGAGCTTCCCGCCTATATTTTCTCTAAAAGTTTAATGGTTTCAGGTCTTACATTCAAATCTTTAATACATTGCATGTGGTATCAGAGAGTGGTCTGGTTTCATTCTTTTGCATGTTGCTGTCCAGTTTTCCTGAAACCATTTGTTGAAGACACTGTTGTTTCCCCATTGTATATTATTGTCTTTTTTTTATCATAAATTAATTGACCATTTAAGCTTAAGTTTCTTTCTGGGCTCTTTATTCTGTTCTGTTGATCTATGTGTCTCTATTTATGCCAATACTATACTGTTTTGATTACTACAGTTTTATAATATAGTTTGATTCAGGGAGTGTGATGCCTCCAGCTTTGTTCTTCTTTCTCAAGTTTGCTTTGGTTCTTCAGGGTCTTTTGTGTTTCCATACGAATTTTAGGACTATTTTCACTTTCCTGTGAAAATGTCATTGGGATTTTGATAGGGATTGCACTGAATCTGCAGATTGCTTTGGGAAGTATGGACATTTCTACAATATTAATTCTTCCAATCCATGAGCACAGAATATCTTTCCATTTATTAATTTCTTCAGTTTCTTTCATCACTATTTTGTACTTTTCAGCATACACATCTTTCACTTCCTGATTAATTGTATATATATATGTATATGTATGTATATGTATGTATATATATACACGCATATATATAATACTATATGTAATATATAAATAATATAATAGATATTATTTTACATTATAATATATTAATTATATTATATTAATATATAATATATAAATATTATATAATATATGTTATATATTATATATGTATATATTATGCTATATATAATATATAAATATATACATATAAACAAAAATATATATATAATATTTCTCATGTCTTCTTTTTCCATTCATCTACTGACAAGCACTTGGGTTGCTTCCATATCTAGGCTATTGTAAATAATGCTTCAGTAAACATAGGGTGCATAGATCTTTTCAAATTAGTGTTTTTGTTTTCTTTGGGTAAATAAGCAGTCATTGAATTATTGGATAATATGGATTTCTATGTTTAATTTTTAAGGAACCTCCGTACTGTTTTCCACACTGGCTATATCAGTTTGCATTCCCACCAACAGTGCACCAGGGTTTCTTTTTCTTCACATCCTTATAAACACATGTTATTTCTTTCCTTTTTGAATCTAGCCATTCTGACAGGTGTAAGGTAATATCTTGTTGTGGTTTTTATTTGCATTTCCCTCAGGATTAAACGATGTTGAGCATCTTTTCATGTGTTTGTTAGTCATCTGTATGCCTTTTTTTTTTTGGAAAAATGTCTATTCAGGTCTTCTGCCCACTTTTTATCAGATTTTTTTTTGAGTTGGGTTATATAAGTTCTTTATATATTTTGGATGTATCACTTGCAAATATCTTCTCCCAATCAGTAGGTTACCTTTTCTTTTTGTTGATGTTTTCCTTCGCCGTACAAATGTACTTTTTTTTGGTGTAGTACCAACAGTTTATCTTTGCTTTTGTTTCCCTTGCCTAAGGAATCTAGAAAAAATTGCCATGGCCAATGTCAAAGAAGTTACTGTTTATGTTTTCTTCTGGAAGTTTTATGGTTTCAGATATCATATTTAGGTCTTTAATCTACTTAATTTTTGTGTATGGTGCAAGAAAGTCCAGTTTAATTCTTTTGCATGTGGCTGTCCAGTTTTCCCAACACCATTTATTGAAGAGACTGTCTTTTCCTCATTGCATATTCTTTGCTTCTTTGTAATAGATTAATTGACCATGTAGGTGTGGGTTTATTTCTGGGCTCTCTATTTTGTTCTAGCAATGTGTGTGTCTATCTTGATGTCAGTACCATACAAATTTGATTACTACAGCTTTGTAGTATATCTTGAAATCTGGAATTGTGATACTTCCAGTTTTGTTCTTCTCTCTCAAGATTGTGTTAACTATTCAGGGTCTTTTGTGGTTCCATACTGGGATTGTTTTCTTAATTTCAGTTTCTAATAGTTTATTGTTAGTATACAGGAATGCAACTGATTTTTGTATATTGATTTTGTATCTTGAAACTTTATTAATTCATTTATTAGTTCTAACAGTTTTTTGGTGGAGACTCTTTTCTTAAAGCTAACTAGATCTCAGTTATAATTAACTAATCTAACAAAACAGGAGAAATTCATATTCCTTTTTATTCTTTTGCCTATTCCAGTGGTTCCACAACCTAAAAAATAAGGCAAAATATTCTTAGGTGAAGAAATTTATTGCAAACAAGTTAATGATTTCATTCATTCAAGTTCAAGAATTGTTAAGATATTTTAAATATTTTAGTGTTAGTTGTGTTGTGGATTCTGTTTATTTTCAGACCTGTCACCTATCTCACTTGGGTAATTTTATTAAAGTAACTTATGTTTTCAATCTATATATTAACATGGGCCTAGAGGCCATTTAACAAGCATGCCTTTTATCTCAAAAGAGATAAAAAATAAATGAAGGATTTCATGATTTAGATAGATCTATTGGTTTGATTTTTTCATATACGTCTATCCACCTATTTTGAGCAGAGTACACTCAAATGTTATCCTTGTATCAGTCCATTCAACCCGAATGGTTTCTTTTTTTCTTCTTTAAATTTCAACTGCTGCTCATAGCAGGATTCTCCATTAGATTCATTACGTCTTATTAAAGCAAATACAGGTTATTATGAGCAATAGGCTACCCCGGTCATATCTTGGGTGGAGAAGGTCAAGGTTCTTTTCAGATCACTTCTCTGACACTGTCTTGTCTTTGCCATTCTGATTTTGCCTCTTTTTTTTTTTTAACCAGTTCAGTGCCTATGATGCTGAGTTACTGTTTGCTGGTATCTCCAGCAAAGAAAAAAAATCAGGAAATGGAATTGCAACATCAACTGACCTTTTTCCCTTGAGGTTCTGAAACTTGTAAAGGGACATCACTCTTCTAAAAAAGAACAATTTTAAATCACTTTTCAAAACATTTTTGGTCCTTGCCTTTGTTTGTTTATATGTTTAAGCATATGCTTTTAAACTAATTGAGACAAAGGAAGGATATATACAGTTCTAGGATGCTATTAAATTAGATGCTATGCTAATGTAAAATTTATGCAAGCAATCATTGTCTACAACAGCACTCACCAAAGATTGTTACAGAAACTGCAAACTGCCCTTAGAAGTCAGTCATTTTCAGTGGTCAAATTGGCTTGGGAAACGTTTGCAGGGAGAACCGTCTTTTGGAAACACACTACCTACCCTTGAGAACATGTGAGGTTGTATAAGGCCCTATATGAAAGAAATCTGCTTCATGCCAGTGTTTTTCACTCCTCTGACCCACTCTTCATATAACTCCTGTTAGTGGTAGTATTTCTTCTTTATTTAATACCTATTAATATTCTGAAGAGTTATTTTGTCATGGAATACCCTTAAAATACTGTTTTGTTAAATGCCTGGTATATATCAAAACCTCAACATTTTATGATATTTCCTTGAATTGTGAGAAAAAGAGTATAAAAAGAGTACCAATTTTGATGTTCATGTATTTACACATTTCCTTTTTTCTTATTTTTCTACTTTTTTTTTGTTTTAAGTTATATGAATAATGATACAAAGTAAGGAAATGTGAAAAGTGCTATCCAAAGTTTCAGCCATAATTAGCTGCAACATGGTAAGTACCAAAACAGTGTGAAAATGCTCCTTGGGGAGACAGTGACCTTCTAAAGGGAGAGAAAAAGCAGGTTGGCTGCAGGGAGGTTCCCACTGTGCCATGCCACATGGGGCAGAGAATGCAGGACTGAAGGGAGAAAATAGCAGGAGAAGGTGGGGTGGATCTTGCCCATCTATGTGTGTGATAGGGGTGGGGGGAGACCACTTGTTGTCCTGTTGTTTCATCTGCTTCTGGGAGAGTCAGCACATTTTGGGAAAGGAGAGTAAGCACAATGGGAAGCAGAAAGTCCTCATTGTGCAGTAACCTGCTCCTCAAATAGAAATGTCAATGTGATATCAGAACCCAGGAGATCAATAAAAACAATCTACACAAGAAAATATTGCCTTTTTATTACTAGCTTTGAAAACTGAATTCAGCATGCTAATCATATCTTACAAACCTTGTTCCATTCAGTGACCAGAGCTGCTACTGAAGGTCCCTTAGTCAAAATCTCCAAATCAAATGCATAACTCATTCTGAAATGTGTTGCCATTTTACTGCATGATTCCCTACCTCTTTCTGAACCTGTAAGGATATTTCCCAATCACCACAACAAAAAAGTCCGCTTCTGAGCCCAAAGCCATTTCTCCCACATCTAAAAGTATACAACTCTAATGTCAACAGTAAAATTCAAACTGAAAAGGGATCATTTCTAAGTGATCTGAGATGTGTTTGTAAACAATAAAAGCAAGACAAATACAGTAAAATACTTTTCCATATTGGAAACATATATGTTTAAAAAGACATATTTTAAAGATAGCATTCAATCATTAATTTTCACATTCAATAAATTTTTATTGAACATTTACTATAAGTCAGGCACTATTATGCATTAGGATTACATCAGAGAGAAAAACAGGTGAAACTCTTGCCCAAAATTACTATGATATGGTTGGATACAAAATAAATAATTAAGTTAATAAATGTATACTATTTCAGGAGTTGATAGTAAATTTGGGGGGATATTGAGTATATGTGGTGTGTGTGTGTGTGTGTGTGTGTGTGTGTGTGTGTGAAAGAGAGTGTACAAGAAAGAGACAGAAAGAGAGTGAGAGAACTGCCTTGAGAACTGGGCAAGTGTGGTTCCTGACTTGGACTGGGCATCTTGGGCATTTTGAGTGCCTTTCTTAAAGTTCTGTAAGTCTCCTGTGGTGTCTAGGACAAGCTGGGGCTGGCGGTGCCATCTAGTAAGGATGTTTCAAATTTGAAAAGAGATTTTGACTCCATCTGACCCATCTGAGGTACTCTCTGAGTATCTATCTCTTGCATAGGATGGGCCAAATGCCCTGAGAAGTCCAGGACTTATATTTTTAAGGCCACCTTAGGACCTTATTGGGCCAGATTCTGATTCTAGGAGGGTAGCCTGGTAAACACATAATTGCCACTGGTCACGGCAGTGTATCTTTCATGAGATTGCATGGGATTGGGCTGTTAAAATGGCTGAACTGCCAGAGCACCTGGGTGGCTCTGTTTGTTGAGTGTCTGACTCTTGATTTTGTCTCAGGTCATGATCTCAAAGTTTATAGGTTTGAGCCCCACATTGGTCTCTGTGTTGATAGCATGGAGTCTATTTGGGATTCTCTGTCTCTCTCTCTGCCCCTGACCCACTCATGCTCTCTCTTTCTCTCTCAAAAATAAATAAATAAACAATATTTTTAAAAAATAACTGACCTGCCAATTTTGAGTGAGTCAAATTTTTTATGTGGACAGGGAGGGAGCCTAACAAATACAGTTGCCCAGGGCCCCACACACTTTAGGGAAAGCCTTTTAATATCCAAATACTAACACTTAGTGGTATATGAGATTTTCAAAGGTTGAAAATGAAGGTCTATATGCTAATAGGTATTTGAATGAAATCAGAGGAAGTGATGGGATAGATTATTCCAATAACTGAAGCAGAATGTTCTAGGTAGAAGAAGAAAAACAGTGCCAAGGCCCTGGGACTGAAGAATTCTTTGTATATTTGAGTAAAAGTAAATAAATCAGCATAGCTGAGCAGAATGAATTGACCTACTACTCAGTAGGGATATGGTGGTAGATGAAGACAGAGAAGTAGAAGAGGGAGCCAGATCAGGTAGTGCCTTGAATGTTACATAAGAATTTTGTCTTTTACTCTGAGTGAGCTGGAAAGAAATTTGGGTGTTTTAAGCAAAGACTAACATAATTTGACAAAATTTAAAGAATGCTTTGAGGCTTATGGTTGATTGTAAGAGCTTTAAGGTAGAAAAAAAGACCAGTGAAGAATCTATTGCACTAATTCATGTAAAAAATGGTAATGGCTTGAAGTCAGGTGTTAGTAGTAAAGATGATGAGAAATTGTAAGATTCTGGGCATTTGTGAAAGTAAAGCCAACATAATTTGGTTTTAGATGGACTGGATATAGATATGACAGAGATGTATCAAGGATTTTGATCTGAACAACTGGCAGAGTCAACCTGACATTTATGGAGACAGGAAAGACTGTAAGAGGAGGAATTGTGTGGAATAGTTATCAAGAGTTTTTCAGAGAACATGCTAGATCTGAGATGCCAATTAGACATTTACCTGGAGACGTGGATTGACAGCTGCATACATGAACATTTGGGAGGTATCAGTATAGAGGTTACTTGAGGAGTGGGTGTGGATACAGAAGAGAAGAGGTCCAAAGGCTGAGACATAGTTGGATGAGCCCATCTGGATAGAAGGCATGGGGGGAGAAGAGAAGAGGTCCAAGGACTGAGGCATGAGCCATTTCAAAACAGGAGGTAAGAAAAGAGAGCAGGAACAGGAAAGGAAACAGAAAAGAATGGGTCAGTGAGGTCAGAGGAGAACGTTACGAATGGCTGGAACCCAGTGGAGATTATCTTTCAAGTGCCGTATGCTGTTGCCTGGTTCTCCCACCTCTTGTCTTCTACAGGTAAAGGATGGGGTATTATTTTAAGTTGGCATGCATAAGATCCTATTTATGTAATAACAGGAATGATTCATTAGAAGAAGAACAATTTCTCTTCCCTCCTGAGGACCTACAATTTTAAAACTCTGAAGGTAGGAAGAGAACAGCTGACTGTGAGTAACAGTGGGCCAATGGTCAGTGATGGGACAAAATCAAAGGGAAGCGTCAAGAAGGAAGGGAAAACATCTTGTTTACTTCAAAACTGCTATTCTCCTAGGTAAGGTACTAAGATCTGGGGTGGGATCTAGTGGCCAATGGCAGTGCTAAGGGCTTCAGGAGTTGGAGGAAGGGGTCCTTCCCATCAGAACCCTGCCTTTTAGATATTAGTCCTGGCAGCTCCCAGATTTGTGCCTCTCCACTCCAAATTTCAAACACAAAGAACATACTGAGCCAGCTTCAGTCCAGCGTCCTCCTCTGGACCAATCCATTCTGACCAGTTGGGTAGGACCACATAGTGTGGAGGTGTGTATCTGGGGATGCTTTCAGTGAAGAGAAATTTGGGAGGGAGTGAGGCAGCTACCCCAGAAGGCATCTTTCCACTACAAACCCTCTGCCTAATCTCAATTACCCTCTCAAATTGTAAGTAACATGAAACATTCATTCTCTTGGAGAAAGTGCATAGATATTTTAATTTTAGTAACTGCCAGCTATATTTACCTAAGTTCAGGAATTGGAGACAAGTTGATATTTTTCCCTTTCCTGGATAACCCTTCATTATCAAGTTCCTCACAGTGAAGAAATGAGGCAAAATGCCCCAGGTGAGAACACTGGCTGTTAGCAAATATAATTTTGACAGAAATAATAACTTTAAGCTGTACGGTGATTTATAGTTTACAAAGTGCACTTTCATTCCCATTACCTCAAGCCTCACAAAAGATTTGCGGGTTAGGTTTCCGTAGCAGGCACTTGGTTTCCTGACAAGCACTAATTCCTTCCTTCCTCCTTACTGTCAGAGCCCGGATTTCATTCAGGTATGTGGCAGTGTGGCCTGAGCCCCAGGGAATGAATTCTGCTCATCAGAATCAGGCATTCTGGACTCCTCCCTTTTATTATGGGTAGACCTAGGGGTATCAGGTGTGGGGACCTAGTTCCAGCCAATGCAAACAAACAAGTAAATGATGACCATCTTCTCCCCAGCTTTTGTTTTGTTTTGTTTTGTTTTGTTTTGTTTTGTTTTCCTCTGGGACATTGTCATGTGAGGTTGAGTTTTTTGGAGCTGGTGAGGCCATCTTGTGAGTACTATGGAGACCCTTTTCTGACACCCTGAGAATGGCAGAGCTGCAAGGTGAGAGGGCCATGTTTTCTCACATCATCAACAAGCTACTGAGTTCACCAACTCTGGAATGACCTACCTCCTCACTTCTGGTTAAATGAGACTCTGGTTATTATTGACTATGGAAGGCATTCTCCCTCATACCTTTTGCAGATAAAAATACTGAGACTCAGAAAGGTTAAGTGATATGCCCAGTGTTGCCCAGCTGCTAGATGGCTGTTTCTTAACTCAAACCCAGGTGTTTGGACGCTATATCTCTTTTCAGAGCCCGTGGCCTTTTTATGAAGTCACAACAGCTTTCCTGCTTAGTTAATATTTGATCCCAGATAACCTCCTTATTAATTTTTAAATGTCACCCTTACCCGACCACAAAACAGGTGCTTGGCAAGCAGGTACTTATTTAAATTTCATGTGTGGCACTTGAACCTCAACTCCCTTCAACACGACCACCAACACACTCATACCTTCACATGGTACTCATCACTAGGCTTCCTTTCTGAACCCTGGCACAGTTCTAGAATGCCTCAGAGTTCAGGCGATCACTACCAACCCATCTTTCTGAATCAGCACACAAATATTTGAAACACTTCATGTCACAGCCCAGCTCAGACATGAGCTGACTCTAAAGGAAATGTGAAGTCAAGTACGAGAGGCATCCTTGGGGGAATGAGAGGGACAGCATGGGGAAGAACTCAGGATTACAGAGATCAAAGCTCAAGTCCTGAGTCTGCTACTCAAGTAGTGTATTTATTAGGCAAGTGACTGCATTCCTCATTAGTCAGTGCAGACTGGATTAAGATTTTTCACAGCTGCTTAGTGGTTCTGTAATTTAGCCTTGATATTTATTAAGCATTCATATCATAAGCAATAATTAGGTGCCTGTTGTGTGACAAGTACTGTCTGTATGCTGGGCTTTAGAATTAAATAAGGCAGGAAAATTCCCAGGAAAAGAGCAATTTGATGGAAGAGACAAGAATATAAGACAATACAAGACCAAGGTCAAAATGGTTACAATAAAGCCAGAGCCAGCCAGTAGAGAAGAAGAGGTACAGAGTTAGGGGCCCTTTATGGCGGCACACCAATAGCATCTGGACAGCTTCTCTGTTTCCTACCCTCTGGCCTCTGCATAAGTAGTCACAAGAGGCATTATTGCTCTCGAAGCAAAGTATCAACAATTTGAGGCCCTGAATTTAAGTATTATGACTTAATAACACTTGAAAAACCCAAACAGTCACTATTTAAAAACAAAGACAAACTGAGATGCTCAGTTTTATTTTATAATAAGTAGGACACCCGCTTTGGAAACTGCCAAATAGAAGTCACCAAAACTTGTCAATTCTATCCTATCTAGGAAAAGCCTATCTAACCTTAAATGTAGGGCTAATGTTTGAGATTGAGAAAATATCTATTTATGTACTTAGACTAATTCCTCACTGAGAATGTTTCAAGAGGGTAAAATTAAGACCATATAACCAGTTGTCATTGTGACAGTTCATTAACCTTGAGGGCTTTGTTACCACTGGGTGGCTCCAAGCTATTTAATTAAATAAGGAATAGTTAGAGAAATTTATACACTCAAGTTCCACTTGACACAGGTGCCATCTTTATCGATGCCTCTCATTTTATAGTTTATTTCAATGAGAATCAACACTTCACATAAAGATAAAATATGATACTAGGAAGAACTGGGGCTCAAGAGGCCTCTGAGTGTCCCCTTGGGACACTAATAGATGTGTCCTCAAGCTCCCCCAGGGCTGCCACCAGAAGAACCTCTTGCCTTCCATCTTAGGATCTGCATCCTGCTACTTAAATAATCACAGCTGCTTTTACTGACCAGCATGGGAGGAGGCTTTTGAAGGGAACCCTGTAGCAGAAAAAGGGAAAGAAATGACTCCATAATGGATTAAATACCGGTGTGGAGAGTAAATGTGTGCTATTTTTACCAAGGCTGTATTCACTTTTCATTGCCTCCATCTTTACCATAGTCAATATTGCTTTTCATGTTTGTTAATGAGGGGTTTGCTTTAAAGCTAAAGTGCTTTAAACTGGATCTACTTCCATTCAGCTCAGCTGGAGCCCCCCCCCCCCCCCCCCCCCCCGCCTTCCCCCGTTAATCACTGAAGCTCAGAACACAGAGCATTAGGGCAAATTAGGGCAGTCTGGTGAAAGCCCAAACCTCCAATGAGGAGTATGTTTTGTTCACTGAATATATCATGCTGTGTTGTTCAACTAGTGTAATTGCACATGTATATGCCCTCACTCTTTCCTGTGAGGAGATGCACTGGACATCTATACAGAAGAGTCCTAGAATCAATACGCATGAAACAAAAAGAACAAGCAAGATGAATTTGCCCCAAAATCTATAACAGAATAGAAATGCTCTGTGAAGGTGTTTCCTTTTGCATCAGCCTTTAATTTGTTTAGCAGCAAGTAAACTCCTGACATTTTTATGCTGTGGTAAGTTAAGCCTTTTGTGAACTTTGGGGCTCCCTGATAGAGTCAGAGAAGAAAGGATGTGAGAGTAATAAAAACAAAGGAACAAGAAAAATGAAACAATCTTGGGAAATGATAGCAAGAACAGCAGGGAACAAAAGGACTCTTTTATCAAGATGGGGAGAGTTATTTCAAAGTACCAGATGTGTTTTCTTCTTTGGGCACTATCCTAACTAGAGAGCACCTATTTCTTATTGTGTGCCTGCACACAAACCTGTGCAACACACACACACACACACACACACACACACACACACACAGCAAAAGCATTCCAAATTACCCAATTTCATGGAGTGTAGCATTCCTAGGTTTTAAATGGGAACACTTGCTTAATCTAGAAACTGAGTAATGTTGATTAGCATAATCAAGCTCTCCTTATGCACATACAGCCTAAAAAAAAAAAGAGAACAAAAACAGGACCTATTTCTTAATCGGAGAAGATGTTGTGAGGGCAAAAAATAAACATTCTTGGCCTATAACAGGATTTGTGGGGCAGGAGGAAGGTAATGTTAACTGAAGAGTTTCTCCAGACCTTGGCTGTCATTAATGGGGAGTTCAACCATGTATTAGCTCCTTGAATGTAGAAGCCCTATATTTCACATCTCTGTATTCACAGGACATTTCCCAGGACAGAGATGTGAGCATATTAGATGCTTGAGTATTGTTTGTGGAATAAGTCCCTGCCCAAGCTGTGCTCAAGGGGAGCTCTATTTCCTCAAGGCAAGGCAGTGACTGCAGTAGACACCAAAGCTTTATCCCCAGCTTGCTGGATTTCTCAGCAGTATATGTCATGATATGATAACCTAGTTGCTAAGAGCATGAGCTCTGAAGAGAGACTATAGACTTAAATCCCAGGTCCTTATAAACTATGTGAACTTGGGTCATTTACATAATTTATAAAAAATCCCTATTTTCTCCATTTTGAAATTATGCATAATCGTGTCAGTTTCAAAGGGGGAAAGAAGAGTTAATACATGTACAAAAGAACATTCCTTGAAACATACCAAGAACTCAAAAATGTTGGCTACTTTATCATTACTGATCAATCTTCAAATTTTCCTCCCTTAACCTTTATGACACCTTTCTCAGATATATCTGGATTCCATCTCAGGTTTTCTTTCCTTGTCTTCCCAGACTCTTTTTGGACAAGCTTGAAAACTTCATGGCTTCAATTCTATCTATATGCTAATGATTCTCAAATCAAGACTGCTCTCTCTCTCTCTCTCTCTCTCTCTCTGTCTCAATGGAAAAATAAAGAACTGACAAACTGGTTTCTTCTACCATAGAACATTTAACTAGTTGCCTAAGGTTGTATCTATATATTGAAGTGTAATGCATTTTCATTTTGTATCCAAATAACACATATATCATTGGAATAGAAACAAATGGAGTTTATAATAAAAGAACAGCTATCTCTTTCTACCTCTTCCAGAGCCTGCCACTAATGCTGTTCCTCAATTCATCAGTTTTTGTCATTATATATTGATTTCCTTGCCCTGATGAATGAAGATTTAGCTGGATAAATCACACCGTTTCTTCTCATCCTGCCTTTTGTCAGAGTTTTGTAATTATCATTAATTAAATTATCAACATTTACATCATTTTGACTGTATAGATATTGTTTACGGATACATAAAGTAGTGCTTTCTGACAACATTCCTCACAATTTTTTTGTTTGCTTTCACAGCAGTTAGGTTATTTTCTTGGATTTCTAACTACCTTCTTTTCCCCCAGATTTATTGAGATATATTTGTTGAGAGATATTGACATATAGCATCATGTAAGTTTAAGGTGTACAATGTCATGATTTGGTATACTTATATATTGCACCTATATGTGGTTATATATAACCACAATAAGGTTAATTAACACATCTATCAACTCACCTGGTTAATTGCCTTCCATTTCCTGATCTTGGAGCCTGTTTGAGTTGCTCAGATTCTCAAGAATAGTACAAAATTTATTTTTTTTTCTTTTTAAAGTTTATTTGAGACTGACAGAGACAGTGCAAGTGGGAAGAGGCAGAGATAGAGAGGGAGAGAGAGAGAATCCCAAGGAAGCTCCATGCTGCCAGCGCAGAGCCCGATGCAAGACTCAAACATACAAAAGTGTGAGATTATAACCTTCCCCAAATTCAAGGGTCAGGAGCTTGAGCCACCCAGGCACCCCAGTACAAAATTTCTTAAGTCACATTTTTCCTGTATGGGACTCTGCTAGAGCCGCTTCTCCTCCGGCATCGTCCTGGAGCCACTTCTCCTCCTGCATTGTCCTGGAGCCTCTTCTTCTGAATCGTCCTGGACCAATTGTTCTATTAGGTGTATGGTACTACAGAGCTGCCATTTTGCCATTTGCCAGAGAAGCACAGTGTCAGCCTAGAAATTCCTTCCCTCTGGTCCACCACCTTCCTGCCCCTGCTCAGAATATATGGTCCTTTTTTACAGTGTGCTCTTTCATTCTGTTGGAACAAAAACATCCAGTAACTTCCTAATAAAGGCAAATGTAATATGCATTTTCCACATTACCGTATTTCTTAAAATGCTTTGTTCTAAGGTTTTGCTATTTTCCTAAGAATCCAGTGTTGACATTGAGACATCTAATACCAATCTAATGCTATTTTCCATTGTTAAGAACCCAGTTATTTCCCTCTCTGGAAGATTTTAATGTATTCTATTTGTCCTTGGTGTTCTGAAATATCACAATGATGTACAATGATTCTGGGTATATGTATATATTTTCGTATTTCAAGATTTACTTAACTGTCTCATGAGCTGTGATTTCCATTCATATATTAAATGAGGTAATAACACCTCAATGCCAAGATCTTGGTTTCTAATACCATTCTCCAATAAAAAGTACCAGGACTTCTTAGAGACATACCTTATCCATGCTGGTTCAGAGAATATACAATGTAAGCATCTTCTAGTGCAGAAAGTGAGGAGATGCTCAAAGAATAATCACAACAATGTGTGTATGCCAAAGGGACATAGAAGCCAACTGAAAGAATTCTCAGTGGCTGAGGTTGGAACATTTTGAGCAACAAAATAAATAACTCAGTAGTGGATTATAACCCAAAGTATAAAATAAATTACCTTAAGTCTATACTGATATAAAATCAATGATTGAATGGAAAGATCAATAGACTAATCTCTCATGTATAAGAATTCAAAATAATTCACATACCTCCTCTGCTCACAAGGAATGGGAGCTCAACTCCCCACATTTAAGTG
The DNA here is from genome assembly GCF_027475565.1 of Acinonyx jubatus. Taxonomy (NCBI): domain Eukaryota; kingdom Metazoa; phylum Chordata; class Mammalia; order Carnivora; family Felidae; genus Acinonyx; species Acinonyx jubatus. The sequence goes on from NC_069388.1 coordinate 51,979,890, forward strand.
TGGGTTGCGTACAGGAACTTCTTCCAAACAGACGGGAAGAAGGAAAAAAGAATAAGTTTCGACTGGTGAGATCTGAGAAAGACCTGGACCAGATGATCAACGTTAACATCAACACTAGTAAGTCATATCAATAGTGTGTACTCTTTTTTTTAAATTTTTTTAATGTTTATTTATTTTTCAAGAGAGAGATTGACAGAGTGTGAGCAGGGGAAGGGCAGAGAGAGAGAGAGGAAGACACAGAATCTGAAAGAGACTCCAGGCTCTGAGCTGTCAGTGTAGAGCCTGACACGGGGCTCAAACCCACGAGCTGTGAGATCATGACCTGAGCCGAAGTCGGACGCTTAACCGACTGAGCCACTCAGGCACCCCAGTGTGTACTCTTGATACACGGTGGTAAGAATGACACTTGGTTTCTGTGTTTTTTCTTTAAAAAACACCACAACTTCAATCTAATCATAAGAACAACATCTGAAAATTCCCACTGAGGGGCATTGTACAAAAATAACCTGACAAAATAACCAGTACAAGGTCGTCAAAAACAAGGAAAAGTCTGAGAAACTATCCAGCCAGAGGAACCTAGGAAGACATGACAACAAAATGTAAGGTGGTAGTCGGATAGTATTCTGAAACAAAAAGAGGACATTTGGTAAAACTAAGGTATGTGAATAAAGGATGGACTTTAGTTCACTAAGAATATATAATAGATGTGTAGATGTTAGTTCATTAGTTTTAACACATGCACCAACTAATGTAAGATATTAATGACAGGGAAAACTGAGTGTGAAATATAAGGGATTTACCTAGAATATGCTACTTTTTTCCTAAAGTAAAACATATTGTAAAATAAAAACTGGGTTTTTAGGGGCAATATAAAGCAGTATTGAAAATATGTGTCCATGAACATAGCATGTGGTGGGGGGGGGGGGTCTTTACTCCAGGAGAGTGAGCAGTGAAGTCCTTTTTGAAAGACTCTTTAAAACCTTTGAAAATACCTCTTTCACTTTTTGTTTGCAGGCAGGTATCCATTTTCTTGAGTGAGGGTAAGGGGAAATGGTGGAAGGGTAGACTTTCTTTATATAGATTTTCAAATATCATTCCTATTTCATACCAAATTTTCACAGTTATCTTTGCATTTTGAAGTTCAGAGCATCTCTGAGATTCTTTTATTTAATGTTTATTTATTAAAACAATTTTTTTTAATGTTTATATATTTTTGAGACAGAGAGAGACAGAGCATGAACGGGGGAGGGTCAGAAAGAGAGACACACACAGAATCCAAAGCAGGCTCCAGGCTCTAAGCTGTCAGCACAGAGTCCCACGCGGGGCTCAAATTCATAGAGCGCGACATCATGACCTGAGCAGGGGTCGGACTCTCAACCGACTGAGCCACCCAGGCGCCCCGTAAGCTTTCCTGGGGAAGATCAAGTCACACTTTTGCAGTTTTCCTGATAATGCTTACACAGGCTGTGAACTCCTCCAGCTTCTGTATTGCTTCTCTATCAGTTTTCTGTTTTCTAGAGGTTTTATTGTTGTTGTTTGTTTGTTTTACATATTTTGTCTCCTGGTAACCTTCATCCTTTGTTATGTGTCTGTGTGTTTCTCCTTCAGCATAATTTATTTAGTGTGTTTTATCGGGGGCATGGGGAGGTGTTCATTATGGCATCTTGACTCTACCTGACTTAGAAATCTGAAGTTATTTTTTCAAATAGAATATCTCTTTTCTTCAATAAATCTTATTTTTACTGTCTGTGCAATTTTAGAACTACATTGTAAAGTCTTCACAGAAAAAGGAGGAACTTTATACCAGGAATACTTTCTGATTTTCTCTGTTGTGGGAGGTGGTCAAGTTGATTGTTAAGGTTGAGAATCAAGGTACTTGCTCAATCTCACCTTAAAGACAAAGGGTGGTCAGTTACGAGTTCTATGTGCAATACCTTTAAATCAATGGGCCCAGCCCCTTATCTAAGTCCACCTACCTCCTTCTTCAGGAGATAAATATACCAAAAATTTGCTTATCAGGGGCATTTTAAAAATTTTCCCAACTCAGGAAATAGGAAGAGAGGTTGACACATTTTCCAGTTAAATAGCTAAGGCTTTTGTTCTACCAGCATCAATCAGCAAAGTTACTCTTTTGAAATTTACATAATGAGTGAGGTTTTTTTTCTGCCCTTCATTTTAGAACATTGGTGATATGAGTTTAAGCATAGATAGTGATTCTCAATAGGAAGTAAGCAATTCTTCACTCCTACATTCAAGAGGTTTCAAAATCATCTGAATGGCATCTACTAAACTACACATCCCTTTTACTGAAATGTTTATATATTTCCTTGAGGGTACATCTCACTTTTCCTACTCCAGGAAATAATCACTGTCTTTCTGTGAACCATGCTTATTGGTGGTGAATAGTACCCTTCAGATGATGTATCTATGAGCAACTGATAAACACAAGTAGCTCCAGAGTGATAATCACTGTAATCACTTACAAAAAAATTAGTACTATAAATATTATATAAAAACAGTTTTTTCTTCATTAGTAAAATAGAAATAATAATGTGTAAGATAGGATTATCATGTTAAATGATACACTGAATATAGAGTGTCTGGCATGTAAATGATTAATACACATTAGCTAGTATTACTAATTTTTTTTAGGAAAAAAGATGGAAACCCACAAACATAAACAGATATAAACATTGGAATATGTCATATATTTCAGTTCAACAAATATTTACCAAGTAACATCGATGTACTAAGGATATAAGGTAAATAAGATATTGTTTTCTCAAGATAATTGCAATCCATGTAAGAGAACCTTTCATAGAAGGATGGTCATAATTTAGTATTATATGGTACATGGGTTGCTAGATGTATGCATAGGGTGCTTTAGCAGAAAAGAGAAGAGGAGAATAATTTAGCTGGGGTGGAAGCATGAATTTAGGAAAGATATTTAGGTGGAGATAATGTCTACACTTGGTGTTGCATACAGGTTAGGGCCTGAGTACTAGGAGGCAGAGTAGGAACATAGCATTGAAATAAGATGAAACAGGCATGCATACACTAGTATTGCATTTGTTTTGTTTTGTTTTTATTTGTTTTATTGTTTTAATTGTTTTATTGTTTTAATTCAGCAGTCAGTATTTGTGAAAGACATGGAAGATCATATAAAGAGCTATTTTAACTGGAGGAGCAGAAATCTGACTTTCAAGAACAAAGTGTAAAGGCTTTTTTACTCTGTTTGTATATTTAGTATCTTAAAAACATTGAATTTTCTCTGACATTGAGTCATCATTCTCAGTAATTTGGGGGAAACTCTTTTGAGAAACCTTAAATTTCATCACCTTTTGAATCTTTTAAAACTACTTATTCAAGCCATTGAATTATTTAAATATGCAAATAAGTGAATTTCCACAATATTCTTCTCTGGCTTCGTCTTTCATTTTCTTATTTTGTAGATCTGCCTTCATCTTACCCTTCTCAATTCCATCCTAGTGTGCCAGCCCAATAGCCCCTATTCAAATTTCATTTGCTTCTCTTCCTCCTCTGGATTGCAGTGAGCCCTGTACTCATTGACAATGCACAGACCTCTACTTTCTGTAACTGTTAATTCTCTCACTGCTTCTCCACAACTTCCTACTGTTTATTCCCTGCTGGTCATCAATCCTGTTTAATATCCACTGTCTGCTTTCTTTGATGCTAGAAATCAAGGCACTGATGGTGAAAAGCATTAGACTATCCATTAAGTTTGACTCATGTGTAATACCCACTGCTTTCTTTGATGCTAGAAGTCAAAGCACTGATGGTCAAAAGCATTAGACTATCCATTAGGTTTGCCACAAATGCATTGCATGTTGCATTATATTGTGGATATTTAATGTTAAGCATGACAAATTTTGACTTTTCTACTAAACTTATTTTACTGAAGATCACTGTTTTTTATTACTCGTTGAAAACCCAGCAAAATCTTTCATAGTAAAAGCTAACAAAATCATTGTACATATGGTCACTTTCAACTTTAAGCCTATGTTAAATATACATGCTTCTAATTTGCTAAGACCCTCCATCTATCCTATTGAATTCTTTCCTATTTGCTGACCCTTGTCCTTGGCTACTTACCACATACATATATAAGTATGTTCAAATTCAATGAAGAGTTTTTTATCCAGAAAGTCAAGACTTTCCCAGAAAAACAAAAACTAAGAGAGTTCATGACCACTAAACCAGCCCTGTAAGAAATTTAAGGGGGACTCTGAGTGGAGAAAAAAAAATACCAAAAGCAACAAATACTAGAAAGGACTGGAGAACATCACCAGAAACACTAACTCTATAGGCAACTCATGACACTAAATTCATATCTTTCATAATTATTTTAAATGTAGGTGGACTAAATGTTCTAATCAAAAGACACAGTGTAACAGAATGGATTAAAAAACAAGACCTATCTATATGCTGCCTACAAGAGACTCATTTTACATTTTTTTTCCAACGTTTTTTATTTATTTTTGGGATAGAGAGAGACAGAGCATGAACGGGGGAGGGGAAGAGAGAGAGGGAGACACAGAATCGGAAACAGGCTCCAGGCTCCGAGCCATCAGCCCAGAGCCTGATGCAGGGCTCGAACTCACGGACCGCGAGATCGTGACCTGGCTGAAGTCGGATGCTTAACCGACTGCGCCACCCAGGCGCCCCAAGAGACTCATTTTAGACCTAAAGACACTTGCAGATTGAAAGTAAGGGGATGGAGAACTATCTATAATGCTAATGGATGTCAAAAGAAAGCTGGAGTAGCATTACCTATATCAGACAAACTAATTTTAAAACAAAAAATGTGACAAGAGATAATGAAGGGCATTATATCATACTTAAGGGGTCTATCCACCAGGAATATTATAAATATTTATGCCTCCAACTTGAAAGCACCTAAATATATAAATCAATTAATCATGAATATAAACAAACCCATTGACAATAATACCATAATAGTAGGAAATTTTAACACACACTTACAACAATGGACAGATCAAGTAAGCCAAAAATCAACAAGAAAACAATGGCTTTGAATGGCACACTGGACTGGATGGACTTAACAGATATAACATTTCATCCTAAAGCAGCAGAATACTCATTCTTCTCAAGCACACATGGAATATTCTCCAGAATAGGTCACATACTGGGGTCACAAATCAGGCCTTAAATATATTGATATCATACCATGAATAATTTTAAACCACAACTCTATGAAACTTGAAGTCAACCACAAAAAAAAAAAAATGTAGAAAGACCATGAATATTTGGAAGTGAAAGAACATCCTACTAAGCAATGAACGGGTTAACCAAGAAATTAAAGAGAAAATTAAAAAGTATATGGAATCTAATGAAAATGAAAACACAAGAGTCCAAACCTCTTGGATGCAGCAAAGGCAGTTATAAGAAGGAAGTATATCATAAATATCTTTCATTTTAAACACAAAATTCCCCATATTTCCCTGACCATATTCAAGCATTCCCAAATTATTTTGAATCTTTGAGTTTTTGCTCATGCTTCTCCCATTTTGGAAACGCAATGTTCCTCCTCATCTGGATGTTATTACATTTATCTTTAAGATGCAACTTTGAGATGCTATCTCCTACATGAAGACTATTTTCCCCCCTTGTTATAGTCAAAGACATATTCTTCCTTTACAGTCTATCATAATCCTTTGCTATTACCTCCATGACGGCATGTATAATTTTTCTAAGCATCCACATTGCCTTGTGTGTATCCTTCATAGTCTCTAAGCGGCTCCTCAGCAAACCACAGTGATTGCTATCCATCACTGCATTACAAGCATATAAAACAGCCTGAGCCATAGCATGTACTCAGTATAGTGAAGGAGTGATTAAATGCATAAATTAATGAACCAGAAAGCTGTTTCAATGTGCCCTTTTCCCCAATATAAAGACCTGTATTCTCTGTTGAAAAACCACAGATGGTAGTACCAAGAGGAGTAGTCCTTTGGCACAGGCTCTGGAAAAAATGTTTCTCCAACAGAGGCTGTATCATTTAGGCTGTTGTGGTTAGTGTCTCATAGCTGTCTTATTCTAAGCTGTGATCCATGACATATTAGCTATAGTTGATGTGGAAAATTCAGAGATGCTGAATTGGGAAAGACTTTCTGGATGCTTAATTACTACCGATGATATAAAAAAAGATTGCCTTCTTACCAGTAATAATGTAGTTTTAGTAATAACAAAAATGCATTTTATATGTTTGAGTGATCTAAATCCATGGTTGTGGTACAGCAAGGTGGCTTTAGCTCTACCCTATAACCATTTGGTGAGAGGATTAAAAGCTTTAATAATTAATTTTTAGATAATATCACACCTGGGAAGCACTCCCCTTCTTTGAGACTTCAGTGCCAAAGTGGAGTTTGATGATATTTTATATTTCCGGTTTCCAGTTAACCTAGAAAAATGTATCTTAGAATACCTTAATCAAAGTACCCATTAGAGATACTCACTAGAAGAGAGAATCTTGAGAAGCAGTTATGTTGCTTATAAAATAGAAAACCCTGAGTGACAGCATAATATAAATTGTAAAGTAGGTTTATAATTTTTAGGGCAATAAAAAACTAATGTAATTTCAGTTTTCACATGCCCTTTGTTTTACAAATCAGTGAGGTAATATCATCTTACCACAAAGGATTGGTAAGACCATGGTAAAAAAAATGCATTGGAGAACACTAGAAGTACAGGGATCTATAACATGATATGAAACATGAATACAAATTAAAAAAAATGCATTGGCTAGTTAAATACCCAAGGCATATGTAATTATTTTTAGTATTTAATGCCAGAGAAATCTATACAAAGGTCAATGAAGAATTTTAACCATAAAAAATTAATTATATATATTTTTTATTTGACATAAGCCTTCAGGCTTTCTTAACATTGGGGTTTAGTAATCTGACTAAGCAATGATACATCATTTCTAACTACTCTTATAATATTTTTTATTTTTTAAAAGTTTATTTTGAGAGAGAGTCAGAGAGAGCAAGTGGGGGAGGGGCAGAGAGAAGGAGAGAGAATCCCAAGCAGGTCTGGGCTTTCAGCAGAGCCCGACGTATGGCTCTATTTCAGGAACTGTGAAATCATGACCTTAGCTGAAACCAAGAGTCACACGCTCAACTGACTGAGACACCCAGGAGCCCCTACTCTTTTATAATATTTTTTTTTTGGTGTTGAATAAACAACATGCAGGAAAAAAAGAAAGTGAGAAATAGATTATTTATTTTGGATATGACATAAGCTTGGAACCCATTGTGCCGATCTTCACAGCAAGAAAAGAGAGAAACTGATAATCAACTCTTTTTAAATCCATCATAAAACTGAGGACACAAGGTAGACTACTGCACCACAAATGGGAGAAACAGACGATTAAGAAGAATCATGGCCTATTGGACCAGAAGCCCACTGCTGGAACCAGTACTAGGAATGAAAACTTCAAGTATAGTTTTTAAATTTTTTTTACATTTATTTATTTTTGAGGAACAGAGTGAGACAAAGCATGAATGGGGGAGGGGCAGAGAGAGAGGGAGACACAGAATCTGAAGCAGGCTCCAGGCTCTGAGCAATCGGTCAGCACAGAGCCTGATGTGGGGCTCGAACCCACAAACTGTGGGATCATGACCTAAGCTGTAGTCGGACGCTCAACCGACTGAGCCACCCAGGTGCCCCTATAATTTTTGAGTAGCTGGGGGCTCAATGTGAACAAACCTGAGACTTAAAACTCCAGGGGGGCAGTCTTATGGGAACCCTCATACTTTCATGAGATTTATCTCCTTCAGTGAGGATTCGAGAAAAATTCCCTTATTCTTCCAGTCAAGGAAGGGTGGCCATTTTGAAATATCCTAAGAGCATTCTGTTCTTCTCAGCAAGGCCTGACATTGAAACTATTTCAGCAAAGCCTCACTGAGTGGGGTTCTACTAGAGCCTAACCAAACCGGGGAAAAAGAAATATCCAACTCCAGTCCCCTCTAGGCCTTTGATATAAGGATGAGAAATACCAGATACTCAGGGTGAGAACTAGAGAAAAATCCCCTTATTCTTTTTACAATGTGGGAGGCATGGGAGTAAAGGTGAGGGGGAGGTGTAGAAAATAACCATTTAAAAACAAACCCCAATTTTTTCTCTCTAACTTTTTTCTCCCTCTCTAACTTTTAAAATGGGGTGCAGGTGCACTGGAGACAATGGGTTAGGATGGAGAGAGGGAAGCAGGGGAGGCCCCGGAGGCCCAGAGGAAGAAAAAAGGCTTCCCTGACCAGAAATGGAACCCAGGCCGGAGGGTGATAGCGCTGAATCCTAGGACCCCAGTGGTGAGAGTGCTGAATCCTAACCACTAGACCACCAAGGAGCGACAAAAAAAAAAAAAAAAAAGTGAGAGAAGGAGGGAGCCAAACCATAAGAGACTCTTAAAAACTAAGAATAGGGGCCCCAGGGGCCCCTGGGTGGCTCAGTGGGTTGGGCGTCCGACTTCAGCTCAGGTCATGATCTCACGGTCCATGAGTTTTAGCCCCCAGTCGGGCTCTGTGCTGACAGCTCAGAGCCTGGAGCCTGTTTCAGATTCTGTGTCTCCCTCTCTCTCTGACCTTCCCCCATTCATGCTCTGTCTCTGTCTCAAAAATGAATAAACGTTAAAAAATAAAAATAAAAACTGAGAATAAACTGAGGGTTGATGCGGGGTGGGAGGGAGGGGAAAGTGGGTGATGGGCATTGAGGAGGGCACCTGTTGGGATGAGCACTGGGTGTTGTATGGAAACCAATTTGACAATAAATTTCATATTAAAAAATAAATAAAATAAAATAAAATTCTATTAACATGAAAAAAAGAAGTAAACATTAAAAAAATATTTAAAAAAGAAAAAAAAAAGAAATTGCCTTAATAGGTATGTTAGCAAAATGCTGAATTTCTTTTCTAGATATGTGAATATTTTTAATATGGAAGATGGCAAGAATTGTGTATCCACATGACTGTCATTCGAAAAATGTTATTTACCTCTACACAGCTTGCTTTTAAAATAGATATTAATGAGGGCACCTGGGTGGTGGTTCAGTCCGTTGAGCATCCATCTGATTTTGGCTCAGGTCATGATCTCCTTGTTCTTGAGCCCCACATTGGGCTCCATGCTGACAGCTCAGAGCCTGGAGCCTGCTTCATATTCTGTGTCTCCCTCTCTCTCTGCCCCTCCCCTGCTCATGCTGTCTCTCTCTTTCTCTCTCTGTCTCAAAAATAACATTAAAAATTCAAATTAATTAATTAATTAATTAATTAATTAAAATATTGGGAATAAAAATATTCCCCCAAAATAAAAAACTCCACATATTCTGTTCTCCATTAAAGAAAAAAAGTCTGCCTTCAAGGGAAACTATTTTTCCAGAGCCTAACAACCTTGGGCTTTACCAGAGCCTAATTGAAAAGGGAAATGACCAAGATCAGTCTTTTTTGTCTCACCTAAGGTGGGGACGGTGGTACTGAGGAACACCTGTGAGGGTCACAGCCCAGGAGAACCAGCTCACTAGAAGACTCAGACAAAATCACGTATCTATAGAATGCTTAGCTTCCCTCCACAAACTTACCACCACCTCAACAGGGCCCTTGTGTAGTAGCAGCATATTGCAGTCCAAAAACTAGCATGGCTCAGCTTTACCTAAGATGATGTCTCTAAGGAAAATCAAAGATAACAGAAAAAACAAGGACGCAAGAAGAAATTTTAGCCTCTGACACCTACAGTTACAACATATTATAAGTACAGACTAACTCATGGCCAGATAAACATAAAGTCTCATTCTAAATGCCTATGTAGCTCAGTTTATTTTACCCAGTATAATATGTCTGGCTTTAAAGAAAAAAATAAAAGTCATGATCTTATGATCTGAATGCCTGTGTTCTTCTCAAATTCATATGTTGAATTCTGAATACTCAATGTGATGGAATTAGGTGTGGCCTTTGGGAAGTGATGTGGTCCTGAGGGATAGAGTCCTCATGAATGGGATTATTGCCCTTATAAAAGAAACCCACACAGCTCCCCTGCCTTTTCTACCTTGTGATGATACAGTGAGAAATTGAGAGTCTGATATCCAGAAGAAGGTGTTTATCAGTATGCAACCATGCTAACACCCTGATCTTAGGCTTCCAGTCTCCAGATCTATGAGAAATAAGAGTTTATTGTTAATAAGATATCAGTATGTGGTATTTTGTTATAGCATCCTGATAGACTGAGACACTTATAAAAGGCACAGTGTGCTTTACACAGTCTGAAGATAGAGAAAACATCAGAACTAGACTCAAATACAACATAGATACTGAAATTATCAGACCAAGTATTTAAAATAACTATAATTAATATGCTAAGTGTTCCAACAACAAAAGTAGATAACATGCAAAAACATCATTAATGTGAATGGAGAGATGGAAATTCTAAAAAAGAATCAAAGGAAATGGTATAAATAATAATAAATAGTAAATAAATAAATAACATTTAAAAGAATAACATAAAAGCAGAATGCTTTTGATGGGCTGATAAATAGACTGGACTCAGCCAAGGAAAGAATCAGTGAGCTTGAAGATAGGTAAATAAAACTTCCCAAAATGAATGCAACAAGAAAAAAAAGAATGAACAAGGAAACAAACAGAGTATCCAAGAAAATGGCTGGGCAATTACAAAAGGTATAAGATTTTCATAATGTAAATACCAAGAGGAAAAGAAAGAGAAAAGAATTGAAGATATTTTAGAGGTACTAATGACAGACTTGTTCAAAATTAATGACAGATACAAACCCCACAGATCCAAGAAGCTCAGAGAAAATTAAATAAATATCAAAAAACTAACCAGGGCATATCATGTTCAAACTGTAGAATATAGACAATGAAAAAATCTTGAAAGAAGCCAGGGGTGATCAGGGAATGCCTTACCTACAGAGAAGCAAGAATAAAGGTTACATTGGACTTCTTTTCAACAAGAGAGTAGAATGAAATAAACAAAAATGATACTTTGGAACAAACCCAACCAGAGAGGTAAAAGATCTATACACTGAAAACTATAGAAAGCTTTTAAAAGGAATTGAAAACACACAAAAAATGGAAAACTATTCCATGCTCATGGATTGGAAGAACAAATATTGTTAAAATGTTGATGCTACGCAAAGCAATCTACATATTCAATGCAATCTTTATCAAAATAACACCAGCATTCTTCACAGAGATACAACAAACAATTCTAAAATTTGTATGGAACCAGAAAAGATCCTGAATAGACAAAGTAATGTTGAAAAAGACAAATAAAGCTGGAGGCATTACAATTCCGGACTTCAAGCTGTATTACAAAGTTGTAATCATCAAGATGGTATGGTACTGGCAGAAAAAGCAGTACCAAAAAATAGAGAACCCAGAAATAGACCCACAGATGTATGACCAACTAATTTGTGACAAAGCAGGAAAGAATATCCAATGGAAAAAAGACAAGTTGGTGTTGGGAACGCTGGACAGCGACATGCAGAAGAATGAACCTGGACCACTATCTTACACTATACACAAAATTAAACTCAAAATGGATGAAGGACCTAAATGTAAGACAGGAAACCATCTAAAACCTAGAGTAAAAAACAAGAAACAGCCTCTTTGACCTTGGCCACAGCAATTTCTTACTTGACATATCTCCAGAAGCAAGGGAAACAAAAGCAAAAATGAACTATTGAGACCTCATCAAGATAAAAAGCTTCTGCATGACAAAAGAAACAACCAGCAAAACTAAAAGGCAACCAACAGAATGGGAGAAGATATTTTCAAATGACATATCAGATAAAAGGATTAGTATCCATAATCTATAAAAAACCTTATCAAACCCAACACCCAAAAAACAAATGATCCAGTGAAGAAATGGACAGAAGTCATGAACGGACATTTTTCCAAAGAAGACATCCAGATGGCCAACTGACACATGAAAAGATGCTCAACATTATTCATCATCAAATCAAATCAAAACCACAATGAGAAGGTACTTCACACCTGTCAGAATGGCTAAAATTGACAACTCAGGCAACAAGAAGTTTTGGTGAAGATGCAGAGAAAGGGGAACCTTTTTTGCACTTCTGGTGTGAATGCAAACTGGTGCAACCACTCTGGAAAACAGTATGGAGGCTCCTCAAAAAATTAAAAATAGAACTATCCTATGACCCAGCACTTGTACTACTACATATTTATCCAAAGAATACCAAAATGCTGATTTGAAGGGGCACATGCATCCCAATGTTTATAGCAACACTATTGACAATAGCCAAAGTATGGAAAGAGCCCAAATGTCCATTGACTAATGAATGGATAAAGCAGATGTGGTACACACACACACACACACACACACACACACACACACACACAATGGAATATTACTCACTAACCAAAAGAATGAAATCTTACCATTTGTAACAATGTGGATGGAACTAGAGTGTATTATGCTAAGCGAAATAAGTCAGTCAGAGAAAGACAAATATCATACGATTTCACTCATATGTGGAATTTAAGAAACAAAACAGATGAACGTAGGGGAGGGGAATCAAACATAAGATAAAAACAGAGGGAGACAAACCATAAGAGACTCTTAAATACAGAAAACAAACTGAAGGTTGCTGGAGGGATATTGGGTGGGGGGATGGGCTAAATGGGTGATGGGCATTAAAGGAGGGCACTTGGGAAGAGCACTAGATGTTGTATGTAAGTGATGGATCACTAAATTCTACTCCTAAAATCATTATTACACTATATGTTAACTAAGTTGGATTAGATAAAAATTTTTTAATTTTTTTTAACGTTTATTTATTTTTGAGACAGAGAGAGACAGAGCATGAATGGAGGAGGGTCAGAGAGAGGGAGACACGGAATCCGAAACAGACTCCAGGCTCTGAGCTGTCAGCAGAGAGCCCGACATGGGGCTCAAACTCACGGACCGCGAGATCATGACCTGAGCCGAAGTCGGCTGCCCAACCGACTAAGCCACCCAGGCGCCCCTAGATAAAAATTTTTAAAAAGTGATACTTTGTTGTTGACTTATACATTTTAAGAATTGTTATGTTTGGGGGCACCTGGGTGGCTCAGTCGGTTAAGTGTCTCACTTCAGCTCAGATCATTATCTCACAGTTTGTGAGTTTGAGTCCTGCATCGGGCTCTCTACTGTCAGCAGAAAGCCTGCTTCAAATCTTCTGATCCCCCTCTCTCTCTGCCCCTTCCTAGCTCATGCCCTCTCTCTCTCAAATATAAACATTTTAAAAATTAAAAAAAAAGAATTGTTATGTTTTATTGGTGAACTTTATTATGTGATGTTCCTTTTTAGCCCTGATAATCTTTTTTCTGAATTCACCTTAAAGTGAATACTGAAATTTATGCTGAAATAACATTTCACTGTTCTTTTTATTAGTGCTAACATGGTAGATCTTTCTCCATTTCTTTACTTTAACCTGTCTTTATATTTAAAGTGATTTTTTGGGGGGACACATATAGTTAGATATCATTTTCATCCATTCTGACAATTTCTGTCTTTTGACTGGTACATTTAGACCACTGATGTTTAAAGTGATTATTGATGAAGTTGAATTAGAATCTACCGTATTTAAAAGCTTTCTATTTGGTGCATTTTTCTTTGTTTTCCTTTATCCCCTCCATTCTTTCTCTTTTCTGATTTTGATTAAACATTAATATTACTCCATTTTATGTCCTCTTTCAACGTACCTATTATAGTTCTTTAAGAATACTTCTTCAATCAATTGTTGTCTGAGCTTCAAATATACATTTTAAAGTAACCTATGTCCACCTTCAAATAACACTATACCATTTTACTTTTAATACTGGTATCTTATATGAGTATTTCCAATTTTCCCTCCCATGTAATATGAGGTTGTTGTCATCTATTTCACTTATTCATATTCTCTAATTATCAAACACATTGTTACTATTCTTACTTTAAAAATTATCTTTAAAATCAGTTAACTGGCCTGCATCATTTTCCTTCATCTGAAAAACTTCTTTTAACATTTCTTGCCCTGCTATTGATAAGTTTCCTTGGATTTTGCTTGTCCAAAAAAGTCTTTAATTCTCCTTCAATTTTGAAGAATAATTGTATTTTCATAGAAATCTAGGTCAGAGAGATTTTTAACATTAAAACATTTAAGTTGAATGTTTTACTGCATGTTCATCTTGCTTGCATGGTTTCTGATGGGAGGTCTGATCCTTGTCCACTGTAAGATATTTTCTCCTACCTCTTCAAGATTTTGTCTTTGGTTTTCTACAGGTTGAATAGGATATGCTTAGGTATAGACTTTTTGTTACCTATCCTGCTCCTTTTTAGAGCTTTCTGGATCTGTGGTTTAGAGTCTGACACTAAGTTAGGAAAAATTTTTTTTTAAAGTGAAGTAGAATTGACATACAATGTTACATTAGTTTCAATTTTAAGTCTAGGGTAATTCTTATCCATTATTACTTTTGACATTTCTTGTTTTCCATTCTCTCTTCTCTTCTGGCATTCCAATTATGTGTATGTTATACACCCACAGTTCTTGGATGCTTTGTTCTGTTTTTATCATTTTTTTTTCCCCTCGGCCTCTCAGTTTGGTATGTTTTTGTCGTCCCATATTCAGGTTCACTGCTGATTTCATCAGCTCTGTTCAGTCTAACGACAAAAGACAGTATAATTTCTGCTGCAACACCTTTTATTCTAGCATTTCCTTTTGATACTTTTTTGGGGGGTTTCCTCCTCTCTGCTTACATCCCCCATCAGTCTACATTTTCTATTATATATCTATATATTATATATCTATATATCTATAATATCCTCACAGGTTTTTTTCATATCTGAGTCTGGTTCTAAAGCTTGTTTGTCTCTTCAGACTGTGCTTTCCCCTGACTTTTAGCATGACTTGTAATTTTTTGTTGTTCTTGAAAGCTGGGCACAATATACCAGGTAATAGCTTCTTTGGTAAATAGGCCTCTGTTATGAGGTTTGATGTAAATCTGGCTAAGAGTTGGGGCGCCAGGGTGGCTCAGTCGGTTAAGCGTCCGACTTCAACTCAGGTCACGATCTCGCGGTCCGTGAGTTGGAGCCCCGCGTCGGGCTCTGGGCTGATGGCTCAGAACCTGGAGCCTGCTTCCAATTCTGTGTCTCCCTCTCTCTCTGCCCCTCCCCCGTTCATGCTCTGTCTCTCTCTGTCTCAAAAATAAATAAACGTTAAAAAAAAATACAAAAAAAAAATCTGGCTAAGAGTTGTAGTAGCTGTAGGTGCCAGAGGTTTCAGATTCTTCCAGTGACCTTGTTTGTGTCTCTGTATTATTCTAGGTCTTTTCTAGGAAATCATTCTTAGTTAAGGCTTGCATCTTGCAATTCTTTCAGTTGCCATCTGCCTTTAGTATACTGGAGTTTTCTTGCATGGAGACAATATGTGGGAAATGAGAAACATTTATATAGCATCGTGGCTAAATCTCAGTTTTAGTGGTTCTGTGACTTTTGCAAGTGTTTCT
Organism: Acinonyx jubatus; assembly: GCF_027475565.1. Classification (NCBI taxonomy): domain Eukaryota; kingdom Metazoa; phylum Chordata; class Mammalia; order Carnivora; family Felidae; genus Acinonyx; species Acinonyx jubatus. The sequence goes on from NC_069388.1 coordinate 51,995,425, forward strand.
TAGACTTTTTATCTCTAGATGAGACTGGAAGTCTAAAAGGGGCTGGGATCAGGGAAAGTCCCTTTTCCAGGTTTAATGAGAAAATGGTAAATTCTTTTCTCCTACAGAGTAATTTTTTTTTAATTGAGAATTTTCTAATTTTATTTTGCAGTGTTGTTCTTCCTCTATTTGGGGAGAGATAAGAAAGGATTTTTCTTAAGTATTCATTGCGAGAACTTGGGCTTGCTGGGAGTAAAACCCAAAAAGTATGGAAAGCCTCCCTAAGGTGGTGGCCCCAACACTTTCTTATTTGTCCACATTCAGCCTCCTGTAGTACAACAAAATTACCATGTTTGACTTCCTAGAAGCTTGTAACTTCTGCTGCTTCTGTTCAGAGAAAGTAGATCTCAGTGGTAACTCTGCATTCTTCAGTCTTTGCAGATTTGGGGGTAGTGGTGTGCCCTTTAAGCTCAGTTCCCTGATAGGTCCAAGAAAAGTTGTTGATTTTCATTTTGTTCAGAATTTTTCTTATTTTATGGGCAAAGTTAACCTCTTCCAAGCTCTTTATATACAGGATATTTTTTAATTGAAGTATAATTGACATATTATGTACTTTTAAGCATAAAATGTAATGATTTGATGTTTGGATACATCATAAAATGATTACTACGATAAATCTATTACAATCCATCACCATACATACTTACAAAAATTATTTTTTCTTGTGATGAGAATTTTTTGGATCAACTCTCTTAGCAACTTTTAAATATGAACTACAATATTATTAACTATAGTAACCATGCTGTATATTACATCCTCCTTACTTATTTATTTTATAAGTGGAAGTTTGTACCTCTTGACCCCCCTCATCCATTTTGCACAATCCCCAAACACCTTTCCCCTTGGCAACGATTTTGTTATTTGTATTATGAGTTTTGTTTTGTTTGTTCATGTGTTTTGTTTTTTGGATTCCACGTATAAGTGAGATCATATGATATTTTTCTGACTTATATCACTTCACACAACATAACCTAGGTCCATCCTTGTTGTCCCAAATGGCAAGATTTCATTCTTTTTTATGGTTGAGTAATATTCCATTGTATATATATATATTTCATTAATTCATTGATGGATATTTATTTCCATGTCTAAGCTATTGTATATAATGCTGCAATGAACCTAAGGATGTATATATCTTTTTGAATTAGTGTTGTCATCTTCTTTTAATGAATATTCAGAAGTGTAATTACTGGATCATATGATAATTCTATTTTTAACTTTTTGTGAAAAACTTCCATACTGTTTTCCACAGTGGCTGCACCAATTTATATTCTTCCCAATGGTGCACAAGGGTTCTTTTTTCTCCACATGCTTGCCAACCTTTCTTTCTTGTCTTTTTTATAATAGCCATTCTGAGAGGTATGAAGTGATATTTCATCATGGTTTTGATTTGCATTTCCCTGATGACTAGTGATGTTGAGCATCTTTTTCATCTGTCTGTTGGCCATCTGGATGTCTTCTTCTGAAAAATGTCTGTTCAGATCCTCTGCTCATTTTTTTTTCATATTATTGTTTTCTTTTCTGCTATTGAGCTGTATGAATTCTTTATGTATTTTGGATATTAACACCTTATCAGATCTATGACTTGCAAATATTTTATCCCACTCACTAAATTGCCTTCTCATTTTGTTGATGGTTTCCTTTGCTATGCAGAAGATTTTCAGTTTCATATAGTTCTATTTGTTTATTTGTGCTTTTGTTGCCTTTGCTTTTGGTGTCAGATCCAAAAAATTATTGCCAAGGCTAATCTCAAGGAGCTTACTGCCTATGTTTTCTTCTGGAAGTCTAATGGTTTCAGGTTTTACCTTCAAGTCTTTGAGTTAATCCATTTTGAGTTAATTTTTGCACATGGTATAAGATAGTAGTCTAGTTTTATTGTGTGTGTGTGTGTGTCTAATTTTCAAACATCATTTATTAAAAAGTCTGTCCCTTCTTCATTATATATTCTTGTATCCTTTGTTGTAAGTTAATTGACCATGTATATATGGGTTTATTTCTGAGCTTTCCATTGTGTTCCACTGATATGTGTGTCTGTTTTCTGCCAGTACAATACTGTTTTGATTATGATAACTTTGTAACATAATTTGAAGTGAAAAAAAACAACAACAATATAAAACGCTTACAAGGTTGTGGTACTACAGGAACTCTCATTAACTTTTGCAAGGAATGTAAAATGGTACAGTGACTTTGGAAAATACTGGTGATTTCTTACAAAAATAAACATACTCTTCTTACCATAAAACCCTGCAGTGGTACTTCTTAGTAATTAGTCAAATGAGTCAAAAACTTCTGTCCACACACATCCATCCTGAACTTGAATGTTTATTGCAGCTTTATTCATAATTGCCCCAAACTGGAAGATTTTATACTACATACCAACTATATGACATCTGGAAAAGACAAAACTATGGAGAAAATACAAAGTTTGGTGGTTGTCAGAGTTTGGGAAAGGAGGGCAGGAGAGATATATAAATATAGTGCAGGGTAATTTTAGGACAGCTAAATTATTCTGTATGATGTTGGAATGACAGATTTATGATTATTATGTGTTTGTCAAAACCCACAGAATATAACATCACAAAGAGCAAACTCCAATGTATATTAAGGACTTCAGTTAATAATTTATCAATACTTATTTGTAAATTGTAATAAAGTTCCCCACCAGAGGAAAAATATTAAAATAGAAAAATTGTATGCAGGCACATGAGTATAATTGAAAATATTTTTTTATTTTGTAAATAAAGGAAATGCTACAGTAGGCTTGCTCTAGTTTGAATGATTATGAAAACATCACATAACCTGCAAATCTTTGCTTACTAAGAAAACTAGACTGGGTTTCTGTGAAAATTTTAAATTATTGAAAATGTTAAACAGTGATATCATTTTCACCTAAAAAGGGATCTTATAAAAATATTCTCTGGAGAACCTGAACTGAGACAACTGGTTTTGTCTAGGATATCAAAGAACATTCACTGTGGGTGGGACTTAGAAGAAGGCAGGAGACCCTCCTCCTCCATGTTCGTTTTTCCCTTCCTCTAGCTGAATGCAGAGGACCAGAAGTACAACCATTATCTGGGCATAACCTGAATGCCTGGAGGAGAAACCACTGCCAACCAGTCACCACCCTGTCAGTGTATGATACATGAGACATACAATTCTATTGAATTTGAGCCATTTGCATTTTGGGTCTATTTATCAGAACTGTATTGTTGATATTAATATAAGTGGCATGGAGGGGTTCAGATTCCACTCTCATCCAGGGATGATGAGAGTGTGTCAGTGGGAGAAGAGTGACATTTTGTGTCTGTTGAATTGAGAACAGATGTTAAATGTGGTATATTTTCCAGGACTTCTGGCCCTGTCACAATTGAAAAAGTTCCTACCCATAAAAGTTTGTGTTTAGACTTTAAAATAAACAACAGCTATTAACCAGTCCACTGCAACGGATGGTATTCTGAGACATAATTGTTCCCAAACATTGGCTTAGTCTTCTTCAATTATCTCTTCCACACAGGAGCTTACCTTCTCTTTCTCTGCCCAAACTTCCCATCAAAGAGCACTTGCCTTCCTTCAATACTTCTAATTAATGTTATCTCAGAGTCTCCGGTGGGTAGTTTATTGCTCAAAAATTCTTTTCTTGTTACTGAAATACAGTTAACCTAAGGAGATTAAAGGCCAATGCCTGTGGTCACACAGCTATGTGATTGAGCACCTGGTTCCTGGCTTGAGAAACTAATACAAGATTGGATTGGAGTGGAACTTAGATAAAAGACCACCTGTTTATGTGGTTTCTGTAAACATTTTGCTTTCATAGGCATGTTGTCTGAGATTTTCTTATGTTCTTTCCTTTGTCCTGCTCTAGGACAAGTTAATGCTTGTCCTCAGGGGGTTTATTTGCCATCTCTCATAGACATACTTAGAATAACAAGTAAAAGTTGTATACATAGCTTTTTGATTTAAAAAAATCTAATAAAGTAAATAATATTTTTATTCAAGTATTTGAAATGTTGCAGTTTATACACAGTAGAAAATGTGGTGCTTTAACTTTTGATAGAAATGAGTTCATGCAGAACTATTAAGATGTGTTTCTAAAATAACCAGTGTGTGCACTGACTTCATGAATACGTAGTCTCCTATAGAATAAGACTAGTCTTCTTTTTCTGTCATGATATTTATTTAGGTAATGAGAGTAATTATTCTATCAAGTACGATTATCACATTTATTCTAATATTTTTGTTACTTGATTTAGTTGTTGAGAATATATCTTAAATAATTCAGAGAAGGGTAATATCTCTCTCTGTCTCTCTGTTCTCTCTGTCTCTGTCTCTCTGTCTCTCTGTCTCTCTCTCTTTCTCTCTCTCTCTCTCTCTCTCTCTCTCTATATATATATATATATATATAAAACTACCTATCAGTCACCAAATATTTAATGAGAAGGCCTATTATGAGAGGAACAGGATAAGGATGTTTGAAGACCTCTAGGATGGATAAAATAGCTATGAAGGCATAAAGAGATTTAATACATAAGTTAGATACTTAAAAAATAGTTGAAATGGTGAAAGCATAGGGTTCCAGACTTAGTATCCAAAATTTACTACTAGAAGAACATCCCAAAACTGCCTTGCCACATGAGCCTCTATCTCCACCACAAGCAGGGATCTGAGAATCATGAAACTGCTGTGGCAACTACTGCCACCAAGATTATACCCAAATCCAGGTATGGTTCCAGGGCCAGTTGTACTGCTAGTAAAGCACACCATGGGTGTCTCATATCCTAGAATTTGTCATTTCTATCTATATCTACATCTACATCTGTATCTATACCTATACGTATACCTATACTTATACCTATATCTATCTATCTACATCTATCATCTATCTATCTATCTATCTATCTATCATTTATCTATAGGCAAGAGAGTGAATGGTAGTGTCATTAACTGAAATAGGAAGTAACAAAACATGGCGCTTCATTGGGCATAATGACTTTATAATGTTTATTGGACATCCAGGTAGACAGACAAGGAGAAGTGGAATCGAAACTTAAAAGAACATTTTGGAATAGACATAAAAATTCAGGAACAAGTGGCATATAGATGGCAGCTGTAGCAAAAAGAATGGATGGAATTGTGTAGGAGAGAGTGCAGAATAAGAAGAGCCTGTGATAAAACCCAGACAATTTGAGATATTAAAAGATTTGGCCAAAATAGAAATTCCTTTTAAAAATGAGATGCAAAAGATAGCAGAACACCATGGAAGTTTTTTTTGCATCTTGCATCCATGAAATACAGCCAGATCAACACTAAACCATCCTGCACACCTGGAAAACTGATTTGAGGATTAACACAACAATCTGCACAACCTGAACCACAGAACTCAGCAGGTTCATGGCGTAGACAGGTGAGCTGGAGGAGAGAGAAGCCGCGGAGGCAAGGAGCTGTTTTTCTTGTGGAGAGAGGACAGAGATAGGGGGAGGCTATGGGAAAAGCACCCCCCCCCAAAAAAAAAGCAGCTGGAGAGACAGTGGAAAAGTGGAAATAGTCACAGGGACTGAACTAAAAAGGGAGAAAGGAGAAAGGAGAGTGTTTAATTCCACTGAGACTCTATAAACAGGGGAGCTCAGAGTTTCAAACTCTGCAGCTTGATTCCAGGTGGTGCTCTGGTGGGAAGGGTGAATCACCAGGAGCAGAGTGAAGTCCAGAGGTCCTGGGGTCACAAGGGTGAGGCAGTTCTCCTGGTGGGAGGATATTTGGTAGAGACTGTGCAGCACCCCTGCAGGCAAAGGTGCCTGCAGACCCCAGAGAACAACCACACTCTCTGTTGTTGGAACAGGGTCTCTAAGGGCGAAGCCTGGTGCCAGATGTGTGTTGAGATTTTCCATAATCCCTGAAAAGCTGCTGCTACACAATTGCATGAACATTTTCTGGGGCAAGATGGTACCCAGCCACAGACTCTGGGCATTAGCAGCAGTACAGTCCCACGAAAGTTCCTGGGTATGGCCAGCACCCAACCATTGCTCAGTGAGACACTCGCCCAGAAGGTCTGAGTGGGAGAAAGCCACAGTCCCTCAGAAGTGAGGAGCTGGGAAACATACCCGCATCTGAGATAAAACTCAGGAGTGGGGAGCCACCTGGCAACCTGACAGCTTGGTCACAGAGAGTGTAAAAGTAGGGGGTGGCCAGAAGCCAGAGACAAAGGACAGGTGCTCAATTGTTGATCAGGGAGAACAGAGTTCTGATACTAGGGACTGGGTAGCTAGGTGATGCCATGTTCACCCCTCCCACGCATGCACATACACACCTACAAGTCCACAACAATCCACCCCTGTAAGCTAAGAAGCACCATTTAGTGGAAGGGAGCCATTACACTAAGCCCCGCCCAACTGAGCCAACCTCACTCTTCAGGAACACCACAGGTCTGCCTGCTTGGTTTATGGACTATACCATGCTTCATAGTTTGACTTCAAGGGGAAAACAATGTAATTTCAATCATATTTCAGTCTGATCATTGGCTCATCTTTTTGATTTTTCTCTTTTTCATTTCTTTTCTTTTTCTTGAATACAGAAGGAGAAATATTATTTTTATATTCAATTTTTATTAAAAATATTTTTCTTTAATTTCTTTCTATTTATATTCAATTTTTGTAAATTTTTCAAATTCAATTTTACTTCCATCATTTCATTTTATTCTATTTCATTGTATTCATTTTTTCAGATTTTCAAACATTTTCCTTTTGTTCCCCCCTTTTTTCTCAAATCTTTCAAATTAAAAATAGACCTATCCTATGACCCAGCAATATCACTGCTAGGAATTACCCAAGGGATACAGAAGTGCCGATTCATAGGGACACTTGCACCCCAATGTTTATAGCAGCACTTTCAACAATAACCAAATTATGGAAAGAGCCTAAATGTCCATCAACTGAAAAACAGATAAAGAAGATGTGGTTTATATAAACAATGGAATACTACTTGGCAATGAGAAAGAATGAAATCTGGCCATTTGTAGCAACATGGATGGAATTGGAGGGTATTATGCTAAGTGAAATAAGTCAGTCAGAGAAAGAAAAATACATTATGTTTTCACTCATATGTGGATCCTGAGAAACTTAATAGAGAATCATGGGTGAGGGGACAGGGGGAAAAAGTTACAAAGAGGAAGAAAGGCAAACGATAAGAGACAGTTAAATACTCAGAACAAACTGAGGGTTAAAGGGGGGGTGGGGAAGAGGGGAAAGTGGGTGATTGGCATTGAGGATGGCACCTATTGGGATGAGCACTGGGTGTTGTATGGAAACCAATTTGATAATAAATTATATTTAATATAAAAAATAAAATAAAAAGAATGGATTATAGCTGAAAGCTGTAAGATGCAGACTCTAGCTAAGGAGGAATTTCTAGGGAAGCCAAAAGCAACACAGGAGATTTAAAAAAAAGATGAAAAAAAAGTAATTTGGACACTCTGGCATCTGCAACTACAAGAAACATGAAATACAGCCCAATCCTAGCCATATTAACATAAATCCTCATAATAAAGGGCTTTTTATCTCAATTTCTATTATCTGAATTTTTAATAAAAAGTTAGAAGGCATGCTAAAGAGGCAAGAAAAAGCCATCTAGAAAGACAAAACAAGCATCTGAACCAGACTTAGATATGAAACAAATTTTGAAATGATCATTCAGGGAATTTAAACTAAGTATGATTAATATATTAAGGACTCTAATGGAAAAATTAGACAGCATGTAAGAACAGACAGGTAACATAAGCACAGAGATAGAAATCCTAAGAAGGTATCAAAAGAAAATGATAGAAATTAATGAAGAAAGTCTTGAAGGTAGGTCAATAGAAATACTCTGAAATGAGAAGAAAGAGAAAAAAGAATGTTATACCTTTCAAAAGGTATAAAAAAAAACCAAATACATGATTGTAATATCAGAAGGAGATGAAAGCAAGTATAAAAGAGAAGAAATATTTGAAGTAATAATGGCCAAGAATTTCACAAAATCCATAACAGGCTCCAAAATAGATCCAAGAATCATAGATAACACCAAGCAGAATAAATACCAAAAAGAAGTGATGGAGAGTAGATAGAATGGGGTCTCTGGATATGGCAGTGAACCAGATTACAAGGGAAGTCCTAGACATGAGCATAAGGGTTGGAGGACAGGACAGGTATGGATCCAAGAGCTTTGGGTGGTGTTGAACAGTCCAGATAGGATCAATCTTGTTTCCTCCATATCCTCCCCTCCCCACTCCTCACTCCCTTACTCCTCCTTCTCCTCCCACTCCCCTCTCTTCCCCCCTTTCTCCCCCTCCTTTTCTGCTTCCTTCTCCCCCCCCTTTCTCCTCCCTCTCTTCCTCCCTCTTCCTCACCCCTTCTTCTCCTTCCTCTTCTTTCCAGCTTTTCTCCACCTTCTCTTCCTTTCCCTCTTCCTCCTTCTTCTTTGGTAATGAAGAAATAATACCTGATCATGTTGTCAGGTTTAAGAAAAAGGTTTTGTTTTGGGTGGCCAACATGGCAGAGAAGTAGGGGGATCCAAAGATCCCTCATCTCTTAAACAAAGCAGTGTTGAAGCAAAAGGACTTTGAACCCCAAGAGTCTGGGAGGAAAAGAGACTAAGTCACTTCCAGGGACCCACCTGATGGACCATAGGTTCATGATTGTGAACTGGGAGGTAAAAAACAAATGGAGGGGAAGGAATCCCCTTCTACAGAGAGACAAAGGGAAGAGAAAGAGAGGCTGGGGAAGCATAGGATGGTATCTGGACAAGACAAAAACCAGGGACCAAGACAGAGAAAGATCCAATCTCTAACTGAGGGGCTTTCTCTGGATGGTGGGTGGTTGCCCTGATCATACACCGGGGGAGGAGGAGAGCTAGCCCTGGGCTCGATGGTTAGGTCAGGGGTGCAGTCTACAGTAGGAGAAAGCAATATCCTCCCTGAGGTGCTGTGAGAACAGGGTTTGTGTCCGCTCAGAAGACAAAACTGCCGGGGTCTGCCAGCTGGGGACCATAAATCAGCTGTGTGGAGAGGCACTCCCCCAGTACTGGGGCACATGAAGAGGGAGTTTGAATCCCAGCCAAATGCCAGGGCATGGGAGTCAGCAGAGTGAGACAAACCACCTTGTTTGTGCCCTTGACACAGTGAGGACAGTTTGAACAGAGTGGTTTGGGACACTTGGTCCATGGAGGAGAGACTGGGGTGTCACCACTTTTCTCCCCATCACCAACAAAGTGGGGCTTCAGGGAACAGACAGCAGGCCCACAAACAGAGGCAGGACCTGCCTACACCAAACCACACTCCTCTGCACCTAGTAACTGGGTATCTACTGGAGCAAGATTGACCCTGAGGAACCAGACAGCCTCTCCTCCAGACCAACGTTGTTGTATTGCCTGATTTAATTATCAGACAATTCTTTTTGTGTAGATATATTCTTCCTTCCTTTTCTCCTTCTTATCTCTTCTCTCCTCTAGTCAGGTTACTCTGGTTGTTGGTTTGTTTAAGCAGACATATTTAATCAATTCCCTTGATATATGTTCTATAACTCCTTCTTTATTTTCCTTTCTCTCTCTCTGGATTAAGCCATACCATTTCTCTGTCTGGTCAATTTTATTTTCTCTTATTTTTCCCTGCCTCCTTCTTTATTTTCCTTACTCTCACTCTGGATTAAGCCATATAGTTTCTTTGGTCAGTTTTATCTTCTTTTCTTTTTCCCCACCTCCTTCTTTATTTTCCATTCTCTCTCTCTGGAATAAGCCATATAGTTTCTCTGTCTGACAACTTTATCTTCTTTTCTTTTTATCTGCATTCTTCTTTATTTTCCTTTCTTTCTCTCTGGATTAACCCATATAATTTCTCGGCCTGGTAAATTTTTATTTTTTTATTTGCCCCCACCCCCTGTCATTTCCCTCTTTCTATGTGATAAGGCCTCTTCCATCAGTACCGCCTCCACCCTGTTGTTTACTTGTAGCTGGTGTTTCTGTTTTTGTTTTTGTTTTAGTTTGTGTGTTTATGTGGTTTTGTTTTATTGGTTTTTTGTTTGTCTGTTTCTTTTCCTATGCTTGAAAAAAGCATAGAAGACAGCAGAGAATCTATTGGTACAGAGATCAAGGACCAAAAATAGTCATGATGATTTAAGAAATGGTGTAAGTGAGGTGAAAAATAAACTAGAGGTGGTGACAGTGAGGATTGAAGAGGCAGAGGGGAGAATAGGTGAAATAGAAGATAAAATTATGGAAAAAGATGAGGCTGAGAAAAAAAGATAAAAAAATTCTGGATCACAAGGGGAGAATTAGAGAACAAAGGGATTAAATGAAAAAGAACAATATCCATATCATAGGAGTTCCAGAAGAAGTGAGAGAAAGGAGCTAAAGGTGTACTTAGAAAATCATAGCTGAGAACTTCTCCAGTCTGGGGAAGGAAATAGACACTGAAATCCAGGAGGCACAGAGAATTCCCTTCAGACATAACTTGAATTGATCTGCATGACATATCACAGTGAAACAGGCAAAATACAAAGATAGAGAATTCTGAAAGCAACTAGGGATAAATAGGGCTCAACGTACAAAGGTAGACACGTAAGAGCAGTAGCAGACCTATGTACTGAAGTTTGGCAGATGAGAAAGGAGTGACAGAATATTTTCAACGTGATGAACAGGAAAAGTATGCAGCCAAGAATCCTATAACCAGCAAGCCTTTCATTCAGAATAGAAGGAGAGATAAAGATTTTCCCAGACAAAAACTGAAAGAGCTCATCACCACCAAACCAGCCGTATAAGAAATCCTAAGGGGACTCCGTGAGTGGAATGTTGCAAGGACCAGAAAGTACCAGAGACATCACTACAAGTATGAAACCTACACATAACACAATGACTCTAAACCCATATCTTTCAATAATAACACTGAATATAAATTGACTAAATGCTCCAATCAAAAGATATTGGGTATCATAGCATATCAGAATGGATAAAAAAATAAGACCCATCTATTTGCTGTCTAGAGACCCATTTTAGACCTGAGGACACCTTCAGATTAAAAGTGAACTGATGGAGAACCATCTATCATGCTACTGGAAGTCAAAAGAAAGCTGGAGTAGCCAAACTTATATCAGACAAACTAGATTTTAAACTAAAGACTGTAACAAGAGATGAAGAAGGATGTTATATCATAATATGGGGTCTATTCATCAAGTAGAGCTAACAATTATAAATGTCTATGCACCAAATTTGGATGCACCCAAATACATAAAACGATTAATCACAAACATAAGCAATATGATTGGTAAGAATGTCGTAATTGCAGGGGACTTTAATACTCCACTTACAACAATGGACAGATCATCTAGACAGAAAATCAATTAAAAAAAAAAAAAACAATGGCCTTGAATGATACACTGGACCAGATGGACTTGACAGATATATTCAGAATTTTACACTCTAAAGCAGGAGAATACACATTCTTCTCAAGTGCACATGGAACATTCTTCAAGATAGATCACATACTGGGTAACTAAACAGCCCTCAATAAATATAAAAGAATTGAAATCATACCATTTTCAGATCACAATGCTATGAAACTTGAAATCAACCACAGGAAAAAATTTGGGAAACCTCCAATTGCATGGAGGCTAAAGTACATCCTACAAAAGAACAAAGGGGTCAGCCAGGCAATTAAAGAAGACATTTTAAAAAATATGGAAACAAAAGAAAATAAAAATACCACAGTCCAAACCAGCAGCAGCAAAGGCAGTCCTAAGAAGAAAATCATTACAATTATGGTTTGCCACCCTCCCAGTTTGAACCTATTTTTCCCCCTACCCTTCCCCCATGGTCTTCTGTTATGTTTCTCAAGATCCACATATGAGTGAAAACATATAATATCTGTCTTTCACTAACTAACTTATCTCACTTAGCATAATACCCTTCGGTTCCATCCATGTTGTTGCAAATGGCAAGATTTCATTCTGTCTCATTGCCAAGTAGTATTCTATTGTGTATATATATATATATATATATATATATATATATATATATACATGGTATATATATATAAACCACATCTTCTTTATCCATCAGTTGATGGACATTTGGGCTCTTTACATAATTTGGCTATTGGCTGAGGTCAAACAGGTTGTTGCCTGCTTTCTCCTCTAGGGTTTTGATGGCTTCCTGTCTTACATTTAGGTATTTCATACATTTTGAGTTTATTTTTGTGTATGGTGTAAGAAAGTAGTCAAGTTTCATTCTTCTGCATGTTGCTGTTACGTTTTCCTAGCACCAACTGCTAAAGAGACTGTCTTTTTTCTATTGGATACTTTTTCCTGCTTTGTCAAAGAATTAATTGGCCATACATTTGTAGGTCCAATTCTGGGTTTTCTCTATTCTATTCTATGCCATTGGTCTGTGTGTCTGTTTTTGTGTCAATACCATACTCTCTTGATGATTACAGCTTTGTAATAGAGGCTAAAATCTGGGATTATGATGTCTCCCGCTTTTGTCTTCTTCTTCAGTATTACTTTGACTATTCGGGGTCTTTTGTGATTCCATACAAACTTTAGTATTGTTTGTTCTAGCTCTGAGAAGAATGCTGGTGCAATTTCATCTCATGTTACAGACTTTAGTTTAAAATCTAGTTTGTCTGATATAAGTTTGGCTACTCCAGCTTTCTTTTGACTTCCAGTAGCATGATAGATGGTTCTCAATAAGCTCACTTTTAATCTGAAGGTGTCCTCAGGTCTAAGATGGGTCTCTTGTAGACAGTAAATAGATGGGTCTTGTTCTTTTATCCATTCTAATACCCTATATCTTTTGATTGGAGCATTTAGTCAATTTATATTCAGTGTTATTATTGAAAGACATGGGTTTAGAGTCATTGTATTACCTGTAGGTTTCATGCTTGCAGTGATGTGTCTGGTACTTTGTAGTCTTTGCAGAATTCCACTCACAGAGTCTCCCTTAGGATTTCTTGCAGGGCTGGTTTAGTGGTCATGAACTGCTTGTCTGGGAAAGCTTTTATCTCTCCTTCTATTCTGAATGACAGACTTGCTGGATAAAGGATTCTTGGCTTCATATTTTTTCCCATTCATCACATTAAATATTTCCTGCCACTCCCTTCTGGCCTGCCAAGTTTCAGTTAACCAGTCCACCACTACCATTATGTGTCTACCTTTGTAGGTTAAGTCCCATTTGTCCCTAGGTGCTTTCAAAATTCTCTCTTTATCTTTGTATTTTGCCAGTTTCACTATAATATGTCATGGAGAAGACCTATTCCTGTTATGTCTGAAGAGAGTTCTCTGTGCCTCCTGGATTTGCATATCTGCTTAACTTCCCATATTGGGGACATTCTCAGCTGTATTTTGTTCAAGTAAACCTTCTGCCTCTTTCTCTGTCTTCTTCTGGAAATCCTATGATACAGATATTAATACGTTTCATTGAATCACTTAGTTCTCTAATTCTCCACTTGCGGTCTACTACTTGCTTATCTCTCTTTTTCTCAGTTTCATCATTTTCCATAATTTTATTTTGTATTTCAGTTAGTCTTCCCTCTGCCTCTTCCATACTCACTGTCACCACATCTAGTTTATTTTTCAACTCATTTTTGCAACTCATTGACCACATTTCTTAAATCATCATGACTATTTTTTAGTTCCTGGATGTCTGGAGCAATAGAGTCTGCTGTATTATATGCTTTTTTTCAATGCCAGCTCTTAATCTTATAATTATTTTTCTAAATTCTTGATCAGATATATTGTTTATATCTGTTTTGAGCAATTCTATAGCTGTTATTTATTTCTGGAACTTCTTTTGAGGAGAATTCTTCTGTTTTGTCATTTTGGCTAGTTTTCTGTCCTTTATGTGTTTTAATAGCTTGTTATGTGTTCTGCACCTGTGAGCACTACTATATTACAGAGAGGTCATACACTGTCCAGGGCCTGGCCCTTCAGGAAGTATTTTTGGAGTGTGTTGCATGTTCTCTGTTGTGACTCTGGTTGCTTTATCTCCTTACTCATAGTGGTGGTTTGGATCTTTCACCAGGTGTGCTTTGAATTATTCATTGAAGTAACCCTGGAAAAAATTTAAAAAGGGTGGTGGTGGTGGAAGATGCTTTATCCCATACAAAGAAAGAAATGACAGGGGCAGGGAAAAAGAAAAGAAGAACAAAAATTGACCAGGCAGAGAATCAGAGAAATTATATGGCTTAATCCAGATAGAGGGAGGGAAAAAAAAGAGAAGGGAGTACAGAAGAGGTGTAAAAAGAGTAGATTAAAAATATCTACTTAAACAAACCAACAATCAGAATAGAGAAGGGAAGAAATAAGAGGAATAAAATAAAGAAATATATATATATATATATATATATATATATATATATACACACATACATAATAAGAATTGACCAAGAATCAAATCAGAAAAATGCAAAACCGCTGGACTGGTATCTAATGGTTACTTAAAACCTGTGGCACCAGTCTGGAGGAGGGGCCATCTGGTTCAGTCACTGTCAATCTCACTCCAGTAGATACTCAGTTTCCAGGCACAGAAGGGCATGGTTTGTTGTAGGCAGGTCCCGCCTCCACTGTGGGCCCCTTGTCCGTTCCCTGAAGCCCCACCTTGTTGGTGATGGGGAGAAAAATGGGACATCCTAGTCTCTCCTTCCTGGACCAGACCACTCTGGTGTACCAGACCAGACTGTTCAGGCTGTCCTCCCAGTGCTGAGCAGGTGTAAGTGGGCTGGTTTATCCTGATCCACAGTCTCCTGCACCTCCCAGTGCTCAGCTAGGATTCAAAAGTCTATGTCATAAAGGATCTTGTTCTGTGCACCCTATGAGGGGACTGTTCTCTCCAATTGCACCTCTGAGCTTGCTACAGAGACTGAGACTGGGGCTGGCTCTCCTCCTCCCCAGATGCGCAAACAGGGTGATCGCCTCCAGTCCAGAGAACATCTTGCATCTTTGGGTCGTGTTAGAGACTGGTTCTTTCTCCGTTTTTTTGTTTTTTTGTTTTTTTCCATTCCGTGGTCTGTGTTTTTTCTCTTGTACAAATACAATCCTACACTTCCACAGCCTCTATTTCTCTTCCTTTTGTTTCTCCACAGAAGGGAATCCCTCCCCTCTGTGTCTATGTCACCCATTTTATCTATCCCAGTTCACAATCACCCACGTATGGTCCACCAAGTTGTCCCCATTAGCCTCTGGAGACATTTCTGTCACTCTGCAGCCCAGATTCCTGGAATTCCATGGCTTCTGGCCTCAGAACTCCTGTGTTTGAGGGAAGAGGGAATTTTCAGGTCCCCCTACTTCTCCACCATGTTAACTCCTCCCTCCTAAGTATTTCTTTCAACATGCATATTATTATTGATTACAGTCTAAAATTTGTTTTTAGTTTCTTTTTGATGTCAAATATGCACAAAATGAAATGCCAACCTATATGGTATACAATTTCTGAGTTTTGAAAATGTATACACCTGATTAACTCAAACTCATATCATGATAGATCAGGAGTAGGCATCCTTTTCTTGCAAAGCCCAGAAAGTATATATACTTTATATATATGTGTGTGTGTGTGTGTGTGTGTGTGTGTGACACACACACACACACACACACACACACATACATATATATATATATATATATATATATATATATATAATGTTTATTTATTTTTGAGAGAGAGAGAGAAAGAGAGAGCAGGGGAAGGGCAGAGAGAGAGGGAGACACAGAATCCAAAGCAGGCTCCAGGTTCTGAGCTGTCAGCACAGAGCCCGATGCAGGGCTCATATTCATGAACTGTGAGATCATGACCTGAGCCGAAGTCTTATGCTTAACCAAAGGAGCCCCCCAGGAGCCCCATAAAGTATATATTTTAAGTATTATAGGCCACATACAGACTGTCACATATTCTTCTTTGTTTACAAACTTTTAAAGACGTAAAAAAAAACATTCTTAGCTTGTGGGTATACAGAATAGTTTCTCTGGGGCTCAGTTTCTCATCAGGTCTATATCTGATCATCTATAATGTTCCTTCTACATCTGCATTAGCTATAACTTATTTTTTGTCAGTCTGTCATATTTGGTTATCATATTTTGTTGGAAATGTTTTCTTCATACTTTTATTCTTTCTTTCTGGATTGTTTCACATTGATCAACTTTAATTTGAAAAATAATCTACTTCAGTTCCCAGAAGATAAGTAATTAGTGAAATGTAAATGTAACTAGATACAATGGGTTATTTGCCAAAGAATGATAATGCTCTTAACTCTGTATTTTTGCATAAATATATTGACTTTCTAAATACAAACTATAGTAAAAATAAATAGAAGCAAATAACTTTTTTTTGTTGCTATAGTTTCCATTTGTATTAGTTATCTATTGCTGTAACATATCACCATAAACTTAATGGCTTAAAAACAACATACCCCTAGAGGGCCTGCCTGCCTCAGTTGGTAGAGCACAAGACTCTTGATCTCAGGGTCATGAGTTCAAGCCCCATGTTGGGCATGGAGCCTACTTAATAAAATAAAAAACTTAAAAAAAGAAAGGAAGCAAAACATCTCCCACTGTCTCACCATTTCTGTGAGTCAGAAACCCCGGTGTAGCTCAGTTCAGTTCTCTGCTTGAGGCTGCAGACTGCTACCAAAGTGATGGTCAGGGCTGAGATCTTTTATGAAAACTCAACTGGACAAAGATCCATTTCCAAGCTCACTTAAATGATTGCTGGCAACATTCAGTTGCTTTTATGCTGTTCGACCTAGATCTCAATTCCTTCCCAGATGTTGGTCAGAAACCCCCCTCGGTTACTAGTTACTTGGGCCTCCCACACATGGTGACTTTCTTCATCAAAACCAACAAGGGAGAGGCTCTGCTAGCAAGATGGAGGTCAGACTCTTATAATCTGATCATGGAAGAAATGTCTCCTCAACACTCAAACAGTATGAGAAAAAAGCAAAGTACTAAAGAAAAGGGGATTATAAAAGGCATTCCTATCAGGAGGATGGTTCATTGGTACCATCTGAGAAGCTGAACACCACACCACCTGATTCTGTATTTCAGATGGATCAAGTGTAGGTTTGTAAATCATTGTGTAGTAGAATATAAGCTGATGATTAATTGTGTTTCTACACTATAAATAGCATAAACATATCCTATGAAAAAACTCCCTTTTATGTATAAGCAGGTAAATGTCATTCTCAGGAATTACAGACAAATATTGAGTGCCTTATTTTACTCTTTCTCCTGCTGACTTACCACAGAACTGAGAAGCAGTTTGGAGCTTATTGTACTTAGGTCAGAATATTTCAAGAAAATGGCTAAAGGACACCGCAAAAATCTTGCTTTCCTTTTCCTAAATAGGCAACTCTTCCCCAGGAAAGTATTTCAGAATTTCATAGCTCTTAGGTTTCCTTGTAAGTCTTCATTAACTGGGCTGATTTTTTCTCTTCCATCTTTATGCAGCCTGTTTCTAAATCAGCACACCGTGTGATAATTAATGGCTACATAAAAGCACAACCTGAGTGAGAATTTGTCTGAAAGTATTGTTTTGAAGTGACTGTAGCCCAGATAAGAATTAGCCTTTAAAACCACTGAAAACAGCAAAGAGGAAGAATGGATTAGGAAGGAGTCAGGAATGTTATCCTTGCCTAGCAGGTAAAAAGCACCCTGTATTTCAGGAAACATGATTCTCTTATTAATTCTCTAGTTTTGGATGAACTCCTACTCTCCTGATTCTCTTTCTTCTGCTTACTCTTTCACCTTTTGCTTTTCCAAGAACATGCTTACATCTTCCAGTCCTTGGCATTTAACAGGTACATAATGCACTCCCAAAGATGTTCATGTCCTAATCCCCAGAACCTGTGAATACATGACTTCGGATGGCAAAGATATATTACAGATGTGATTAAATGAGTGATTTTGAGGTGGAGAGATTATTCTGGGTTATAAGCCCAATATGATCACAACGGTCCTTTGTAAGAGGCAGGCAGAAGGTTAGAGTCAAATAAAGAGATGTGATGACAGAAGCAGAGGTCAAAGTGATGCAGGACCAGGAACCCGGTTGTGTAGGCAACCTCCAGAAGCTGGAAAGCAGGGAAATGTCCCCTGCTAGTGCCTCCAAAGGGATTCAGCACTGACATCTTGATTTTAGCCCAGTGAGACCTACAGACTTAGGATCTCCTGAACCGGGAGATAGTAAATTTGTGTGTGTGTGTGTGTGTGTGTGTGTGTGTGTGTGTGTGTTTAAGCCACAAAGTATGTGATAATTTGTTACATCAGGAATAGGAAATAAATATACTACCAAACTGTTTCTAAAGAGATAATACCCTTTTGCATTCCCATCAGCAAGGCATGAGAGTTCCAATTGCTTGACATCCTAGACTATTATCAGGCTTCCGATTGTAATCACTACACAGAGGGTGCAGTGGTATCACATTGTGGTTTTAAATGGCATTTTCTTTATGACTAAACTACATTGAACATCTTTTCATGTGGTTTTTGGGTACCCATATAGCTGTTGTCAAATGTTTGTTAAAGTTTTGTCTATTTTTGTAGAGTAATTTGTCTTCTTTTTATTTATGTAGATTCAATTATTATCTGGCCTTTGGCCTGAAATATCTTCCTGTATCATGATTCATAACCCAGATCTGCTGACAATGAACTTCCTTAGTTTTTTTATATGAAAATATATCTCTTTTGTCCTTATTTTTAAGGATAATTTATTGGATAAAGACACAGAATTTTTGGTTATAACACTACAGGGTTAAATTTTAAATTTTTTTCTAGCACCTCAAATGTGTCATTTGCATGCCTCTTGGACCCAATATTTCTCTGATGAGAACTCAGTCACTAATTTTATAATTGTTATCACATTGTAATATATAATTTTTCATCAGTGCTTTTAGAATTATCTCTTTATTTTTCACTTTTGGCACTTGAACTGTGATGGCCTAGGAGTGGGTTACTCTATCCTACTTGGGGTTTGTTAAGTTTTTTAATTTATAAGTCATTTTTAAACAAATTTGGTGGATTTTTGGCCACCAAGTCTTCAGATTTTATTTCTGGCCTCTACCACCTTCTTTTGGGTCTCCAGTTACACTTGTGTTAGACTTCTTGATACTATCTTACAAGTTTTCACTTTTTTCTCCAATCTTTTCTCCCTGGCCTTTGGATTGGGTTATTTCTGTTGATTTTTTTTCTTTCAAGTTTCCCAATTATTTCTTCTGCCATGTTCAATCTGTTATTGAGCATTGTAAGTTAATTTTATGTAGTTATTATAATTTTCACATTTAGAATTTTTATTTAATCCATTTCCATTTTTTTTTCTGTTGAGATTTCCTAAATGTTTACTTATTGAAACCATTTTTATTTTGATTATTTGAAATCAGTGCTTTGAAAACTTTGGCTGATAAATTTCTCTACATTTGCCCTTACTCAGGCACAGTTTTATTGACTGTTATTTGTTCCTGAGCATAGGTTGTATTTGCCTGTTTGTATACATGTCTAGTATACATGTCTACTATACATACATGTATAGTATGTCATTTGGTTGAAAATGGGACTCTGAATTCTTTTTTTTTATTCTGAGAATTGTTGCATTGTTTAAGTAACCAATTAATTTGCCTGGACTTAAATGTCAAGCTCTGCCCCCTGCAATACACAGTCAGTATACTAAGTTTACAGTTTCTAGCTTCTGCCTCTTTTAAGTCTGGTCCTCTTTATATTTATGTTGTGCGTGGATTTGTGAAATCAATCAATAAAACAGAAAAATCACAAATCTCCATATGTCTCTATGGTCTCTATGTACTTTTTCACGGAATCCCCTGGGGTCTTCCTATGCATGTGTGTTTTAGCAGTTAGGGGGTTTGGGTAAAGTTTCTACTCACATTATGGATCTCACCACTTCTTATTTATTTAAAAATATTTTTAATGTTTATTTACTTTTGACAGACAGAGACAGAGAATGAGCAGGGTAGAGGCAGTGAAAGAGAAAGAGAGAGGGAGAGAGAGAATCCAAATCAGGCTCCAGGCTTTGAGGTGTCAGCACAGAGCCTGATATGGGGCTCGAACTCATAAACCGTGAGATCTGACCTGAGGCAAAGTCAGACGCTTAACCAACTGAGCCACCCAGGCACCCAAGGGTCTCACTACTTCTTCAGTTACATTGTTTCTGGGAATTTCCATAAAGTTTATAATTGTTTTTTTTTTCCAGCCCTTATTTTGTCCTCTGCCACCTCAAGCTGACAATGGTGTGGTTTTCTGCAAGTGTAGTCATGGGGATTGTAGAATGTCCTCAGGTAAAGATGACAGAAGCCACTATTCTTGTCTGTTGCAGTGCAATTTTTAAAAAGTAACCTCTCCTTCATATTCTATCTGACTTTTCACCTTTCTGGTCAATTGTTAATATTTCATCCAAACTTTCTAATAATTACTGCAGGAGGTCTTACATGCCCAGTCTGGTGTCATTACTAGAATATCTTCCTTCCACCCCCTAGGAATTGTTAATCTTCTTTTACTAAGTTATATGTATGGGGCAGTGGGGAGGTATTTGGGCAAGTGTGGTTAAGGACATATAATGGTAATTAGCTTAAAGTCTTTAAAAGGAATTGTACATGAAGAATACTTAGGCTTTGAGTCTTGTTATTTAAAAAAAAAAAAATGAAGCCCAAAATCCCTCTTCTCTCTCAAATAATAAACTTTCTATATTATGGCTCTACTAGAAATTTTTTTAAATTATATTTAAAAGTTAACCGATGACATTGCTTTCCCTAGTTCCTATTGTATTACCCCCTCTGGCAAATGAACACCCACAAAGGAAAGGAAGCTATTGAATCCATGACAGAAGGAAGACCACTCTACCAAAAGAAATAAGAGGGCTTAGTTAATATTTCCAAATTCTGTCCTGCAACAGATAATATTCATATTATAATTCATTTTTTAAGATTTATTTTATTTTTAGATAGAATGTGAGCGGGAGAGAGGGACAGAGGAAGAGAGAGAATATTAAGCAGTATCCATGCTCAGCACAGAGCCCCACACAGAGCTCAATCCCACAACCCTGGGAATGTGATCTGAGCTGAAATCAAAAGTTGGGGACTTAGCCAATTGAGCCACCCATATGCCCCCATATTAAATTTCTTATATAACTTACCTTCATTTGTTTCTCTGAAGCACCTGATGCCGTTCTGACACATTGATCTGCTTTAAAATATTTTTCTTTTGGATATACTCAGGTATTTACCCCTCTTTCATACAGATGGTATCGCCACAGTGGCTGCATCCTCTTGTAATCTGAGCTTCTCTCAGACAGCCCCTCCTTCTGTGGCATCAGTTTACTCAGACAACTAGGCTATCTGGGAACTGATAAGCCACCACTTTCTTTGACCCTTCAGCCAGAGTAGGGGGCAGCCCCTTCCTGCTAATAATCTCTAAGATTCCTTGTTACCCTCTCTTCTGGCTCATAGCTTTCTCATCACCAATTTCCTATTTATTTATTTATTTATTTAAGAGAGAGAGAGAGAGAGAGAGAGAGAGAGAGAGAGAGAGAGAAAGAGAGAGAGAAGGGCAGAGGGAGAGAGAGAATCTTAACGTGGGGCTAAATCCCATGACCCTGGCATCATGACCTGAGCCAAAATCAAGAGTCAGATGCCCACCTGACTGAGCCATGAAGGTGCCCCATCAATTTCCTATTTAAATTCTCCCTAGAACCTATAAAGTTTCATGCTTTCTTGACTGGTCCCTGAAAGACATTCTTCATAAATAAGCCATTCTGTTGTATTGGAAATAAGTGTGCAGGCATAGATAATTACATTAAACAAAGGATTGCTGTGGGAGAACCTACCATATAAGTGATTCTCAGTAAGTCATGTCTTCTCTGACTCACAGCAAGCAGCACAAGAGTAGGAATTAAACCAACCAGGTCTTCTGTTCTGTCTGATTTGCCCACACTTTGGCAGACATGTTTCACAATGTCTATTGTGCTATCCTCACCAATAATGGGTGATGGTATGTGTGTTGAGACAGAGTGGTTGACCTTTATCATGTGAAAAGGGCATGATGGGGACTTGCTAATCGGCTTGTTACTGTGGCATTCCCGAGCTCTGAATGTGGAATTGTTTGGATAGATTCACCTACCATTTAATCTGTAATCTAACAATTTGTCTGACAAATTTTCATGTCTTAATCTTCAACAGTTGTCCTCTTAGTTTCATGAAACTTGCTGATAGTTTGTCATTCAGATGAATAGTGGAGACTCTTGATGTCCTTCCAGAAACCCCGTGAGTCAGTGTACCTATCTCTGACTGCCATGAGCATTGGACGATTAACAACAAATAATTGCACTCTTCTCTGGGTAATTTCCTTAAATTATGAAAGTTTTCTTGGCCAGAAACACCCAAGAATTATCCAAACAGGACTTTAAAGCCCCAGTGTCCTTGCTTCAAGGCAGGACAACTCTATTATACTTTTTTCAGTTCCAGGGTTCCATGCAGGATCTTCAGCTAATCCCACATTTTTGCTTAGTTTCTTTCACTGCTCTATCTTGCTTTTCTCACTTATTTTACAAGCTCCTTGTGAGAACGTTCATTAAATCATTACACGAGAACCCTGCCTTTCAAGCTTATATTCTAAGGAAACTTATCTAAATCAGGGTGGAATATAATTATTCCTATAGCCAGTCAACACTGTTCAAAAATACATATTTTTTTCTCTGTGGGATTTTGAAATACTGGCCATTTATTTGATTATAACACTATAAAAACAGAGCTTCACCTATGAGAAAGCTCCAAAAATATATAGAGTACCAAATATGATGCTTGTCATCAGGCAACTTCAGTTTCCTAATATGCAAGTTGGAAATCAAATCCCATGATAAGTATTTATGAAGAGTGAAGGAGATACTACAAATGTTCCCAAGTGGCAATCTGCTCAACACATAGTAGGTACTAAGTGGGTGTTTTGAATAGATATATTGTGATATTAGAGTGAGGTTTCTAGTTTCTGATAATATCATTGAATTTAGAAGGAAGCAGTGTAGACATAGCTGAGTCAAATTTTAAAAACTTCCCAACATAAAGAATGACTTAGTTAAAACATGTCTCTAACTTTCCAGGTAAAAATGAATCTGCAATTTTTTTTCTAGTGTGATGAAACCTCTAAGAATGCATTTAGAAAAATAATCAGTATTTGAAAGTTCTGATGTGGAATACTAGACAAGGATTTTTAATTTAAGAGAATGAGTGTCAATCCAGGTCAGGTGGGCTGGAGTATCTGACCTTGGACCTAGGGACAAATGAAGATGGCCAACATTTTAGGATATAGATTTGAGTTCCTGGAAAACTCTTTCTTCTTTCTCAGTCTTTAGAAGACTAGACTTTACAGTCTTACCACATTTAGGAATCTTTTATTTGTGTTAATAGCTCTGTTTGTCACCATTCATGTAGTTCTTCTTGGCTGAAGTCACTGTCTTTCATGTTCAAGCTCCAAACAATCCCTAAGCCAGAAAATGAGTCCCTCAATAGCCTCAGCACAACCAAATGTTGGAGTCTGGGTTTGTTTTACTTGGTGGATTTGCTATCAACTCAGTCAAGAGTGATCCTGCAGAACTGTGGGCCAGTCACCTAATTAGCAAAACTAATCACTCTGTGAAACCTAATGTTGAAACCTAGGATGAAATACTACAAAGGTTTTATTTTCTCATCCATGGGTAAATAACATTATTTTGTTAATAAGTAAGTAGAACTACTTAATAAACAGTATTTCACCTACAAAGAAGTTTGAAGCTCAATACAGAGACAAACATAGCTACTTAATAAAGTTAATACTTTGCCAAAACAAATGTATTATTAAAAATAAGCTTAGGTGGGGCACCTGGGTGGCTCAGTCAGTTAAGCCTCCAAATTCAGCTCTGGTCATGGTCTTGTGGTCTGTGGGTTCAAGTCTGGAGCCTGCTTTGGATTCTGTGTCTCCCTTTTTCTGCCCTTACCCTGTTTGCACTGTTTCTCTCACTCTCTTAAAAATAAATAAACATTGAAACATTTTTTAAAAAGCTTAGAATGATCTTTACGATGATTTATGTTATTGTAATTAGAATGTTTTTTGTAACTTCTTTTTTTCAGTTGCTTGAGCCTCCCTACTGAGTAGTTCTAAATATGTTAAGTTTTGTTTTTACATAGAGTTCTTTAATTTGTTTTTAATTCGTTTTAATTTAGAAAAGGAACATTTTGGTATTCTGTCATGGAAACTCTCAAAATAATGTGAATAAAGTATATACCTCATATGTACACACATGGAAATCTGTCATTACTCTCATTTAATTTGTAAGGTTTTTTCCCCCCTATTTTACTTTTTACTCATATTGGTGTGACAGGTCATTTGCAAATTTATTTTGCGTCTTGACTGCATTTGACTGATTTTATGCAATGGGCTTTTCTTTCAATTGTGTTAACTTATTTGGAGTAATAAAAACATGTCAGCAGCTCTATCATATTCTACTAATTAACTGGGAAGACCTTATGTCACATACATTATAAAAAGTAATAACCTAATGATATCTTTCCTTAGGAGTTATTGCTTAAATATGAGTACATCTTTGATTAAGGGGAACCTAGGCCAGGAGATGAAACTTCTTTCCTCTTCTCACCAGATCGACTATCCTGCAATGCAGAAATTCATAAGGTGTCTTGTAAGATTGTCCCACAAGATGTAGCAATCAGTTTGGATATGAAGTGGCAGTGAGCTCAGTAGTTTCTCTCTCTCCTCATTGCAACCTTCCTATGATTTCAACTCACATGTTAGTAGCTTACAGGCTTTTGTGCTTTCTGGGCAGACAAGCTAGAGGAGCCAGTATCGGGATTGGTCCTAGAAAGCAAAACTTCAGGATGAATTGTTGAAGTTGTGTTGCATGATGGTGAATTTTATGTGTTGACTTGGGTAATGAGTGCCTAAATACTTGGTCTAACATTATTCTAAATGTGTCTGTGAGGGTGTTTTTTGCATGAGATTAACATTTTAACTGGTCAACTCTGTAAAGCAGTGCCCTCGGCAATATAGGTGGGCCTCATCCAATCCATTGAAGGCCAACTGTCCCCTGAGGGAATTCCTCCGAGCCTGCTGGTTGTGCTGAGACATCAGTTTTTCCTGCTTTCAGACTAGAAATGAAGCATTGTTTTTTCCTGGATCTCTAGCCTGCCAGCATTTAGACTGAAAGCACACCACCAGCTCCCCTGAATCTCTAGCTTGCTAACTGCATACATACAGATATATACTATATATCTATTTGTGGAATCTGATGAGTTTGTTCATATATATATATATATATATATATATATATATATATGTATATGACTAGAGCTTTAAGAATAAATTTTCTAAATTGGTTTAGGGATTTCTGGAAATTGGTTCTCTAATCTGATTAATTTTAAAGACATTCATGACTCTATTTCCAGTAGTAAAGAGAGCACAGATAATCCATGGAATGATCTGGCAATAGAGATACACAAAACATCACCATTAGATACAGGAATATCAGTTAAAATTAAGTAAAGATTTCAGTGAACATGCATGTGATACTTTTGAACGTTTTTACCAAATTAACAAACATAATGAGATTGGCTGGTTGTTCCTAATGTCCCTGGACAGAGTGGGAAAAGAAAGGGATGAGGTCAGAGATTTGAATACCCAGTTCAAATGCCACGCGTAATTGTCCTGAAAACTTCTAGGTCTACCCTGAAAGAAACCCTTATCTCCTGAAGCTGCTAGGCTGAGATTTTTGACAACCAAACTCAGAAGCTCATTCTGCAATTGGCTGAATTGCAAGGCAACTTGAACTCCCAGACTCTTTGAATATATACTGTTAGAGAGAGGGCACTGACTGGATGGAATGGGATCCTGAAAGTTTGGTTTTTGGGAAGACCCTGATGGGACTGAGGACACTGAGCCCCAGAATTCTTATGTTTTCTTTGCCAGTAGAAGCAGCCTTTCCACTAGCAGTAGAAGAAATCTCCACCTCCATCTGAAGGGATTAACCCTGCATTGCCTGAGGAAACGGTACTGGCACTTGCCTTGCAAGACACTGCTGATTCTCCTCAGGACCCACCCCAACACCCCTCTTTGCCTCTCAATCTATAAATAGCTCAAGTCCAAGCAGACCCTTAAAGGTGACATACAAAGTTTGACCCATGAGAAGGTGAAATGCACTCCAAAATAACTGCATTCATTTTCTAATTTATGCAGCCAGAAATCTGGGGAACACATGTGGGAATGTTTATTAAGTGTATGATATAATTGTGAGAGACACATTAAATTGAATCAGGCTGACCTTACTGATATGGGCTGAGATTCTGATATTTGGGATGTTAGAAAAGAGCTCTAACAATTTGTTTAGTTGGCTGAACCATAGACCAAAAGATGTCTCCAATTCACAGTGGGTAAATCAGAAATGCTGGGAATGCTTTGGTTTAAGGTAAAGGAAGAGATTCAAAGGTTTAGAATGATTGGGATTTTAGACTAAATTTGTTACTTAAGACCTACTTACTCACCTACTTTAAGAGAATCCTAAAAACATGCCTTTCACCACAACTGTGGGACATGAATTTGTGAAGGGAGTCTCAAAATGTTTGCAGAGCTCTGTCATAACTATTCTCTATAGACCATTCCTTGTAGTGGGAACAGTGGTCACTGAGCTGGGAAACCTAAATCCAGGGTGGATAATCAGATTTTAGCATGGCAGAGGCCAAGTGGCAACACTAAACAACAAAAGGGAAAGTGAGTGTGATATAGTTAAAGGACAGCAGAGACAGAGCAGCACTCAGAATAGCCTAACTCATGCAGGTCTATGGTGTTAGTTAGTTGATGATGGTATCCCTAGAGGTAAAATAGACAAGAAGCTTACCAAATTCATACTTGATCTATACAAGCAGAAGAGTTCTAGGTCAAATAAACAAAAGTCTAACCTGAATCATAAAAACAGAGAGTCATTGTCCATCAATCAATTCCCTGACTTGAGCCAGTTTATAGACCCAGGACCATTTGAATGAAGAAGAAGTTGGATCCTACTGAGGAAAGACCCTACTACATTGCCAAGTATATTTTTAATTTTTCTTCCAGCCTTACCTAAAAAAAACTGCAGCTTTTTATCACAGTTACTGCACTGGAAAAGAGGAAACAGAATTTGTGGACTACTAAACACTGACTCTCAACTGGCACTGATTCCAGGAGACCCAAAGCACCACTGTGGTCTCCATCAGAGTAGGGGTTTATGGAGGTCAGGTGATCAATGGAGTTTTAGCTTAAGTCCATCTCACAGTGGGCCCAGCAGTTTCCTGAAATTCTGTGGTTATTTTCACAGTTCTGGAATGCATAACTGGAATAAATACATTCAGCAACTGGCAGGATCCCCACATTTGTTCCCTGACCTGTGGAATGAGGGCTATTGTGGTAGGAAAGGCCAAGTGGAAGCCATTAGAACTCCCTCTATCAAGGAAAATAGTAAACCTGATGTAATACCACATGCCTGGAGGAATTGTAGAGACTAGTGCCACCAACAAGATTTAAAAGATCCAGGAGTAGAGATTCTCACCACATCCTCACTCAACTTGTCTATTTAGCCTGTGCAGAAGACAGCTGGATCTTGGAGAATGGCAGTGGATTATCAAAAGCAAAATGAGGTGATGACTCCAACTGCAGCTGCTGTATCAGCTGTGATTTCATTGCTTGAGCAAACTAATACATCCCCTGATACCTGGTATGCAATTATTGTTCTGTCAAATGCTTTTTTTCTCAATATTTTTTTAAGTTAATTTATTTTTGGCAGAGAAAGAGAGAGAGTGTGTGCATGTGTGTGCATGAGCAGGGGAGGGGCAGAGAGAGAGAGAGAGAGAGAGAAATAATCCCAAGCAGGCTCCATGCTGTCAGGACGGATCCTGACACAGGCTCAAATTCATGACCAGTGACATCATGACCTCAGCCAAAATCCAGAGTTGGATGCTTAACTGACTGAGCCACCCAGGCACCCATCTCAATATCTTTTAATAAGACCCACCAGAAACAGTTTGGTTTTAACTTGTTGGGCCAGAAACACACCTTCATTGTCTTATCTCAGAGGTACATCAACGTGGCAGTCCTAAGTCATAAGTTAGTTCACAGGAATCTTGATCACCTTTCTCTTCCACAGGATACCACATGGTTCACTACATTAATGACATTTTGATGATTCAATATACTAAGCAAAAAGTAGCAACTTTCCTAGACTTCTTGGTAAGACATCTGCATGTCGGAGGGTGAGAAATTAATCTGACAAAAACTCAGAGTCCTTCTACTTCGGTGAAATTTCTAGGGGTTTAATGATTAGGGCAAGTCAAAGTACTTTTTCTAAGGTGAAGGATAATTTACTGTATCTGGCCCCTCCTACAACCTAAAAAGAGACACAATGCTTAGTGTCCCTCTTTGGATTTTGAACATATTGCTTTGACCCATTTATCAAGTGACCTAAAAAAGTTATTAGTTTGACTGGGACCCAGAACAAGAGAAGGCTGTGCAATAGGTCCAGGCTGTCAGGACCTGGAAAGATACTCTGCCACTTGGGCCATCTGATGATCCAGCAGATCCAATGACACTTGAAGTGTCAGCAGCAGATAAGGATACTGTTTGGAGTCGTTGACATGCCCCCATTGGTGGATTAGATCATGACATAAGCCTTTAGGATTTTGCAGCAAATTCTGCCATGGTCTGTGGATGATTACTTTTGTTTTGAGAAATAGCTCTTGGCCTGCTCCTGGGCCTTAATAGAGACTAAATGCTCAACCATGGCTGCCAAGTTGTCAATTGACTTGAATTTCCCATCATGAACTGGGTGTTATCTGACTCATTAGACCATAACATTGGGCATACAGCCCATAACCAAATGAGAGTGATAAATATATGATCAGGCCTCAGCAGGTCCGTCCTAAAGGCACAAGTAAGTTATATGAGAAAGTGGTCCAAATGCACATAGTCTGACTCCTAATACACAGCTTTCTCTCTATAAGAAAGCGCCTATGGCCTCACAGGGATTAGCTATTATCAGTTGACAGAGAAAGAGAAGGCTTGGGCCTGCTTTACAGATGGTTCTCCAGAATATGTAAGCATGACCCCAAAGTAAATGGCTTCATTAATATAGCCTCCTTCTGGGATATTCCCGTAAGACAGTGCTGAAGGGAAATCTCAATCAGCAGAATTTTGAGCAATGAGCAATGCACCTGGTTGTTTACTTTCCTTAGACTGAGAAATGGCCAGACATGTGATTATATAC
Organism: Acinonyx jubatus; assembly: GCF_027475565.1. Lineage (NCBI taxonomy): Eukaryota > Metazoa > Chordata > Mammalia > Carnivora > Felidae > Acinonyx > Acinonyx jubatus. The sequence goes on from NC_069388.1 coordinate 52,024,738, forward strand.
CACTTCATGGGCTGTGGTTAAATGATTTGGCTTGATTATCAGGGACTTAGAAGAAAGAGGATTAGAAAATTGATGACAAAGATATTTAGGGAAGAAGAATGTGGATTGACATCTCTGAATAAGCAAAAAAACAAAACAAAACAAAACAAAAACAAAAACATAGAGACATTATAATTTTGTATAAATTACACATTTTATACCAAATGCATAATTTGGTCACCAAAGCCTGACCTCAGCAGAAAAGGATTTTAATAATCAAGTGGATAGGATGACTTTTTCCGTGGATGCCAGCCAGTCAACTTGTCTTCCCAGTCACCCCTGTAATCATGCAATCATGGACTCATGAATAAAGTAGCTATGAGTGGAGGAATGGTGGTTATTCATGCCCTCGGCAATATGAGTGTGTATTCACCAAGATTTATCTGGTTAAGGCCACTGGTGAGTATTCAATCTGCCTGCAGCAGAGACCAATATTGATCACCCTTGGGGGTGATCAGCCATCTATCTGGTGGCAGGTTAACTGCATTGAACTACTTTCATCATGGAAAGAGCAGTGTTTTGTTTTTACTGGAATAGACACAGTCAGGATATAAATATTTCTTCCTTGCAGGCAATGCTTCTGCCAAAACTATTATCTGTGAATTATAGATGTCTTATCCATTGTCATTGTATTTCAGATAGCATTTCATCTGAATAAACTCACTTGATAGCAAATAAAGTGTGGCTATGGGCCCATAATGATGGAATTCATTCAGCTTCTAATGTTTCCCACCATCCTGAAGCAGCTTGCTTAATAGAGTGGTGGAAAGACTCAGCACCAGATAGGTGGCAATACTTTGCTGGGCTCTCCAGGAGGGTGTATATTCTCTGAATCAGCATCTTGTATACCATACTGTTTTTTCCATAGCCAGGATTCACAAGTGTAGGAATCAAAGGAAAGAAATGGGTGTGACATTACTCACTAGTATTACTATGACCCATCAGCAAAATTTTTGTTTCCTGCACCCACGAGTGTATACTCTGTGGTCTAGATGTTTTAGCTCCAAAAGGAGGAATGCTTCCATCAGGAGATACAATAAAGATTCCATTGACCTAGGATGGCCAGCCAGCCTATGTGATTTCTTTATGCCTGTGAGTCCACAGAAAAAGAAGGAAGTTATGGTGCTGGTTGGAAAGGAGTTATAGTCCTGACTATGGAAGGGAAGTGAGACTACTATGCTACAATGTAGGTAAGGAAGAGTATGTCTGAAATACAGGAATTCCCTTAGGGTGTCTCTTAGTATTACCATGCTCTGTGATTAAGGATGATGGAAAACTACAATAATCTAATTCAGGCAGAGCTACTAATGACCCAAACCCTCAGGAATGAAAGTTTGGGTCACCTCACCAGCTAAAGAATCACAACCTGCTGAGGTGCTTCTCATGTTGTCATGAGAATTTTTTCCTTATTTTGTTATGAAAATGTTTGTGCATACACACACACACACACACACACACGTATATATACATACACATACATATATATATATATACGTATACATATATGTATATATGTATGTATATGTATATATATGTATGTATATATATATATATACGTTTGTGTGTATACTTATATGTATACGTATATATATGTATATATATGTGTGTGTGTGTATATACATATATATATATATAAAACAAATATCTTTTTCTTCTCTTTAATCCCCTTGTCATGTAATATAGGATGTATTAACTTTGTATCATAGTATTTAAGTGTTGTTAACTGTACCTCACAGTATTTAAGTTATGAGATACAAAGAGAAGAGTAAACATCACTCATGGACTTTACCTCCTTTTCTGGAAAAGGGGTTAATAAATTTTTATTGCATGAAAGATAGCTGTATGATGGCTAGCAGAATTATGACCTTAATATTGTATTTAATGGAGATCAAATATTGTTTAATATTTAATTAAATATTTGTCAAGGGGTATTTGTGATGGTTAATTTTATGTGGCAACTTGACAGGACCACAGGGTGCCCAGACACTTGGTCAACCATTATTCTGGATGTCTTTGTGAGAGTATTTTTAGATAAAATTGACATCTAGGTTGGTAGATTGAGTAAAGCAGATTGACCTCTATAATGTAGGTAGGCCTCATCCAATCAATTGAAGGCCTGAATAGTTCAAAAGCATGACCTTCATCTGAGGAAAAGAGAGTTCTTCCTGAAGGCCTTTGAACTGAAACATTGGCTTTTCTTATTTCTATAATAACTAGATGGCCTTTGGACTTGAACTAGGACATTGGCTCTGTATATTTTTGACTTTCTAGTCTCCATAATTACATAAACAATTTCTTACTTCTTATAATATTGTGTGTGTATATCTATATCATTTATATCTATATTTACATCTCTGTCATATCCATATCCATATCCATATCTATATCATCTATCTATATATCTTGGTTTTGTTTCTCAGGAGTACCCTGAATAATACAATATTCAAACCATAGAAAACAAAAGGCAGAGAGAAAATCTTGAAAGAAGGCAGACGATGGGAAAACATATTACCTACATACCTATCTTTAACAAGAATAAGAATTACCCTGGAACACCTCATCAGAAACCAAGCAAACAACAAGGGACTGAAATAAAATAATAAAATTATTGAAAGAAAGACTCCTTACCAAATTAGAATTCTATATCCAACAAAATATGCTGGAAGGAGAAATAAAAACTTTGTCAGACAAAAACTTGGTTAATTCACTGAGGGCTGATCTGCCCTGCAAGAAATGTTAAAACAAGTTTTTCACTGGAAAAAAGTTCCTCAGAGAAAAATAAAATGACATTAAATGGAATAATATAAAATGTCCAAATAAAACCAGAGTGAAGTCATCTGATATTTGTCTTTCTATGACTGACTAATTTTGCTTAGCATAATGCACACTGGTTCCATCCACATTGTTGCAAATGGCAAGGTTTGGGAATTTAAAATACACAACAGATGAACATAAGGGAAGGGAAACAAAAACAATATAAAAACAAGGAGGGGGACAAACCATAAGAGTCTCTTAAAGACAGAGAACAAAATGAGGGTTGCTGGAGGGATTTGGGGTGGGAGGACGAACTAATTGGGCAAGGGGCATTAAGGAGGACACTTGTTGAGATGAACACTGGGTGTTATATGTAGAATCACTGGATTCTACTCTTGAAAACATTACTGCACTATGTATTAACTAACTTGGATATAAATTAAAGAAATAGTAATAAATTAAAAAAATAAAGTCTGGGCAAAACCCACTTGCCTAAAGAAAAACAAAGCTAATTAATTAATTAATTAATTAATTAAAAAAATAAAGCCAGAGAAGATAGAAAAAAAAGAAAGAAAGAAAGAATACATGCAATGAATAGAAAATACTTACAAACACAGTAGATAATACCCAATTATATCAATACTTAATAAGTGGATGTTGTCTAAAACACTAATTAAAAGACAAAGACTGACATGTGGACTAAAAAATTAGAGCCAACTATCTGTTGTCTATAAGAAACTCACTTTAAAGTAAAGACCAAGGTAAATTAAAAGTAAAAGAATGTTAATGTTAATCAGAAGGAAGCTGAAAAGCTATATCAGTATCAGACGAAGTAGATTTTAGAGCAAGACACATTAACAGAGATAAAAAGGGCATGACATAATGATAAAGGAGTCAATTCTCAAAAAGGATACAATAAACTTAGACATGTATGCACCTAACAACAAAGCATCAAAATACATGAGACAGAAACTGACAGAACTGAGGGGATAAATAGACAAGTCCACTATTATAACTGGAGACTCCAATACTTGTAATTCAGTATGTGATAGATCAAGCAGGCAGAAAATAAATAAGTACAATAGTTGACCTGAGCAGCCCTGTTAATCTTTTTGACATTTATAAATGCTCCATCCAGCAACAGTCAAATACACATTCTTCTAAAGCTTGTATGAACCATTCACTAAATAGACCATTTTACAGGCCATAAAATACCTTTAAAAATTGAAAAAAAGTCTTAAAAAAATATGTTCTCAGGGCACAGGGAAAATAAGCCATAAACCAATAATAAAAAGAGATGGAAACTCCCAATATTTGAAGACTAGCCACCACATTTCTAAATAACACATGGGTTAAAGAGGGGTCAAGATAAATTTTAAAATATATTGAACTAAAGGAAAATTAAAATACAACTTAACAAAACTTGTGGAATGCAGTGAAAGCAGTAGATGAGAACAATTTATAGCATGAACTGCATACATTAGAAAGGTGGAAAGATCTAGAATCACTGCTCTACTTTTCTACCATAGGAAATTAGAGAAAGAGCAGGAAATTAAGTCTAAATTGTGCATAAGAAAATAATTACTACAGTAAAAATCAACAAAATTTAAAACAGGAAAGCAGTGGAAATAATTAACAAAATTTAAAGCTGTACCTTTCAAAGATCAATAAAATCAATAAACCTCTAGCCAAGCTAACCAAGGGCAAAGATATAAATTATGACTATCAGAAATGAATGAGGTTTCATTACCACTGACTCTATGGTTAAAAGAATAAAAAAAGAATACTATAAACAACTCTATGCCCAGAAATTTCATAACTTAGATGGAAGTGGATCACGTCCTTGAAAAACACAAAGTGCCAACATTTACACATGAAGGAATGGATAATCTAGATGACCTCTTTTGGATTGAACTGTGTTCCCCAAAAGATATGTTGAAGTCCTAAACCCTGGCATTTGTGAATGTGATCTTCTTTGGACATAGGATCTTTGCATAAATTATCAAGTTAAGATGACGTTATTAGAATGGGCTAGTGCAAAAGGACTGATGTCCTTATGAAAAGGGAAATTCAGCCATACCCATAGAGAGATGAAAGCCATGTGGAGAAACAGACAGGGAGGGAAGAAGACCATGTGAAGCTGGAAGCAGAGACTGGCCTTACACTGTCACAGTCTAGGAAAACCTGGGGATACCAGGAGCTGGAAGTTTAGCATTTGAAAATCAGTTAATTATATGGAATATTACTTGGTGATCAAAAAGAATGAAATCTTGCCATTTGCAACAACGTAGATGGAACTGGAGTGTATTATGCTATGTGAAATAAGTCAACCAGAGAAACACAAATATCATATGATTTCACCGATATATGGAATTTAAGAAACAAAACAGATAAACAAGGGGAAGGGAAGCAAAAATAAGAAAAACAGAGAGGGAAGCAAACCATAAGAGACTCTTAAATATAGAGAACCAACTGAGAGTTGCTAGAGGGGAATTGGGTGGTGGAATGGGCTAGATGGGTGATGGGCATTAAAGAGACCACTTGGTGGGATGAGCACTGGGTGTCATATGTAAGTGATAAATCACTAAATTCTACTTCTGAAACCAATACTACACCAAATGTTAACTACCATGAATTTAAATAAAAAAATCAGTCATTGTAATCCATCACATCAACAAGCTAAAGAAAAAAAATTCATATATCAATTGGTGCAATAAAATTTTTGGCAAAATCTAATATATATTAATTCCAAGAAAACTCTTTGCAAAGTAGGAATAAAGGGAGACTTGCTCAACTTGATAAAGATCATCTACAAAAACCCATAATTGACATGGTACTTAAAAGTGACAAACTGAGTACTTCCCCCCTATGATTAGGTACAGGGCAAAGATGTCCTCTGTGTCACTCATATTCAATATATGACTATAAGTCCTGACTAGTGCAGTGAGACAAGAAAATAAAGTAAGAAATAATTCTAAAGGTCATAGAGAAATACAAAGGACTTAAAATAGCCAGCACAATACCAAAGATGAACATATTTGGAAAATTCACAGAACTTAATTTCAAGATTTCTATAGAGCTATAGTAAACAGGCCAGTATGGACTGAGTGAAAGAGTAGAAGAAAAGATCACTGGAACAGAATAGAGATCCCGTAAATAGACACATGCAAAGATAGTCAATTGCTGTTTGACAGAGGAGCAAAGACAATTCAATGAAAAAAAAAAGGCAGTCTTTTTAGCAAATGGTTATGGACAACTTGGACATACATATACTAAAAAACAACAACAACAACAACAACAACAAACAGACAAACAAAAGCCATTTGCAGACCTTACACCTCTCACAAGTGTCAACTCAAAATGTGAAATGCAAAACTATAAAACTTCTAGAGGAAAACATAGGGGAAAGTCTAGGTGGCTTTGGATGTGCTAATAAATTTTTAGGAACAACACAAAAAGAACAATCCAATTAAAAATTATATGTTAAACTTTATTAAAATAAAAATCTTCTGCACTGTGAAAATGTTATTTAAAAAATGAAGAAATGGATGAGCACTGGGTGTTGTATGGAAACCAATTTGACAATAAATTTCATATATTAAAAAAATAAAAATAAAATAAATAAAAATAAATAAAAAAATAAAAAATGAAGAAGTAAGCCATAGACTGAATAAAATATTTGGAAAACACATACATGACAGAGGATTTATACCCAAAACATGCAAAGAAACCTCTTAAAATTCAATAATAAGAAAACAAATAACATGCTTAAAAAATAGGTAAATCTCTGAACAGACACCTCTCCAAAGAAGTACAGATGACACATAACTTATAAACAAGAATGTTCAATATTATTTGTCATTAGGCAATTGGAAATTAAAACAAAAATGTGATATCTTGCTATTAAAGTATTATGGTACTATCAAACTATCAAAATACCTAACAAACTGGCAATAACAATTGGTAGAGAAGATAAAAAGCAACAGCAATTCTGTTCATTCTTGATGGGAACGCAAAATGATAGAGCCACTTTGGAAAACAGTTTTGTTGTATTTTACAAAGACAAATATAGTCATATTACCCTGCAATCATACTCCTAGATATTTCCTCAAGGGATTAAAAAAAATAATGTTTATTTTCTGAAACAGAAAAGAGAGAGAATGTGAGAGAAAGAGAGAATGGGGCATGAGCAGGGGAGGGGCAGAGAGAGGGACACACAGAATCTAAAGCAGGCTTCAGGCTCTGAGCTGTCAACAAAGAACCCAACATGGAGCTTGAACTCACAGACTGTGAGATCACGAACTGAACTGAAGTCGGAACATTAACCCACTAGGCCACTCAGGCACCCCAGAAAAAAATGTATGTTCGCACAAAAACCTAGATGTGAAATTGTATAGCAGCTTTATTCTTAGTCTCCCAAAATTGAAAAAAAAAAAAAAACAACAACCCACAATACTCTTTAATAGGTTATAGACAAAGTATGATACATCTATCCAATGGAATATTATACAGTGATTAAAAGAAATAGGCTATCTGAGTTTGGGTGGCTCAGTGGGTTAAGCATCTGATTGTTGGTTTTGGCTCAGGTCATGATCTCACCATTTGTGGGTTTGAGTCCCACTTGGGGCTCTGAGCTGTGAGCACAGAACCTGCTTTGGACCCTCTCTTTACCTCTTTCTGCCCTTCCGCCACTTGCGTGCACATTCTCTCTCTCTCTCTCTCTCTCAAAATAAATAAAGAAAGAAATAAAGAAATTAGCTATCAATCCACAAAAAGACATGGACATATATTAAATGTATGTTGCTACAATTAAGAAGTATGAAAATTCTACATACATAGGATTCCAATTATATGACATTCCAGTAAAGTCAACACCATCGAGATGTTAGAAAGATCTAGTTGCCATGGGTATGGGACGGGGGTACAGTTAATAGATAAAGCATAGGGATTTTATTTGGCATTGGGGCCAGTATGTATGGCACCGAATTGTTAGATTACACGTTTTTCAAATGTGTACTTTATAGCACAAAACGAATGAACCTCAATAGATTCAAATTAAACATTATTTAGGAGATTTGGGACTCCCAGGGGTGAATGAATGTAGAATGTAGCAAAACAATCTAGCTGCATTTAAAATATAGGAAATAATCTCAGTCAAGGAGGTAGGGGAAGCACTTCTTACCTGAGAAACTTTGCAAATGAGTGGGCTTTATAAGACATACATACGATAAACTGGACGTGGCACAGTGCCCTACTTGACAAAATTGTTTCCCATTGGGTCTGAGAGAACAGTTCTGATACCACTACACCTGTGTACTAGAATCAAACCAATAAGTGAATAAGTGGAAGAAGATGGGTTCCAGGTTTTCTAGTGTTGGAGTGGCAGGTCACAGAGAAACAGGTGAATAGCCTAGAATGACCCACATGGTAATGCATTACAGTTCAAGACATCAGTATGAACTCAAGTTTAGCTTGCCATGGATACACTTGGTTATACCCATAAATAACTGTAAATAATTCTGTATGCTGGTGTTCTTTGCTCTGTCAGTTGAGAAGTTCTAAAAATAGCAACATCTCAATAGCAATGTGCACACCTACCACCCATATCTTGGTTTTTAATATCATTCTGTAACAGAACCAAAACATAATAAAACAAAGACCAAAAGAGTAGAGCTTCTTGGAGAGATAGCAGATTCTAGGACAAAGGCAAGAAACATATAAAATAAGCTTTGAGCAGTTTTTAGTCCCTAAAAAGTGAGGAAGTCCTTAAAATTAAAAATAATAATAATAATAAAATGAATAAAACCCAAACCTGCAGTGATGGAGGTATATCAAAGAGATACAGGATCCAACTGAAAGAGCTCCCAGTTGTCAAAGCTGGAAAATCTTTTACACAAATAATATATAAAAGCTTACTGTATTATAGCCCAAAGTATAAAATAAATGTCTATGAATCCATCCTAATATAATAATTGAACAAATAGATAAATGGGGGAGAGATAAATCTTCCATGCAGAAGAATTTCAAATAATGTATGAAATCTGCCCTCAAGCAAGTTTAGTGCCCACACTAAACTTACTCTTCACCCCTTGAGTGTGGGCTGTACCTAGTGATGTTTTTTCAAACAACACAGTATGGAAAGGAGAGGGGGCAAAGAGTAAGTTTAGTGTGGTGCCTAATATCAGCATCAACAGTGATAAGCCATGTTGATAGTAGGTACATTTAATATGACAATATGAGAATGGCAATTTACCTCTCTGGTCCTCCATATAACCCCAATGTAATCATAAGAACAATAGCTAACACATCCTGTTTGTGGGACTTTCCATAAAATACCTAACTAGTCTTCATCAAAACTGTCTCAATAACCTGTAAAGTCAAGCTGTCAAATTGAAAAGTTGCTTAAGGAGACATGAGGAGACACCATACAGTGTGGTGTCCTGGGTGAGATCCTAAGACAGAAAATAGACGTTAGGTAAAAATGAAAATATGAGCTTTAGTTAACAATAGTGCATCAACATTGGTTCATTACTGTAGCAATTGTATCACCCTCATGCAATATGTAGGGAAACTGGGCATGGACTCTGTGGGGATTATCAGTCCTATTTTGCAGTTTTCTGTAATTTCATAAAATTCTTCCAAGATGAAAAGTGTATTTAAAAAAATAACAAAAAAAAAGTTAGGCTTGGTTAGAAGCCTTACTTCCTGCAGCAGCAGATTTGGAAAGTGTGCATATCCGTGAAAGAACACGGTAAGAGTCCTATTGTTCTGGAAGCTGCAAATACTTTCTGGCTCTTCTGGGCTTTTCTTTCCATAAACCAACCAATTGTAAAAGAGTAACCAAACTGCATGGAGCGGGAGGAGTAGGTCTGTAATAGGGGATCCAATGAGTCATCATTTAGGTTTATGCTTGTTAAAATTTCTTTTGAAATTGGCCTATCTCTTTTATATTCTTCATTTCCTTAGTTCTTGCCTTTTTAAAGAACTATCACATATTTAATATAATTCCATTTTCTTCTATTAGCTTCTTGGAAATCCATTATTTTACTATTATTTTCCTGGTTGTCATATTGCCTCATACATCCTTGACTTTTTGCAGTATAATATAAATTTTTACTTTTACCTCTATTTCTGCATTTCCAGAACCTCAGAACCTTTAACTTCATTTACCCTGATGTTGTTACATCATCTTTGCTGGGCATTTTAGTTTATGCATATTTTTTAGTTACATAAGGTATTACTACTATTACTCTGAAAAGTCAATATTGACTATATTTACATATATTTTGTCCAGTATTGTACATTTTTTTGAGGTGTGTTTTCATGTGGTATCATTTTCCTATAGTCTAAAGAATTTCCTTGATATTCTTGTAATGCAAGTCTCCTCATTTCTAATTCTTTCAGCTTTTGTTTACATGAAACATTTTATTTCATTTTTATTTTTGAAGGCTATTTTTCTGGGCAGCTAATTTTAGGTTAGCAGTTCTTTTTCTTTTTTCTGCCCTAGTTCTTCTCCTCCTCCTCCTCCTCCTCCTCCTCCTCCTCCTCCTCCTCCTCCTTCTTCTTCTTCTTCTTCTTCTTCTTCTTCTTTTTAATGCATAAATTATCTCCTGGCTTCTACCGTTTCTTCTCAGAAGTCAGTTGTTCACTTTACTATTTCTTCATTGAAAATACTGTATCCTTTTAATATGACCGCTTTTACTTCAGTATTCGGCATTTTGACTTAGATGTGTTAAATGTGTGTATATGTGTGTGTGTGTGTGTGTGTGTGTGTGTGTGTGTGTGTAAGAGAGAGAAAGAGAGAGAGAGAGAGTGGTAATATTTATGTTTCTTGGTGTTTCCCAAGCTTAATGAATCTGTGGGCCAACATCTTTCATAAACATCTGAAATTCTTAGTTATCATCTTTTGAATAATAATTTTTATGCCTTCACTCTCCTGTTATCTTGAGATCTCTACATGTATGTATGTTAGAACTTCAGGGTTTATTAAACATGGACTTAGGGTATATAAAACTGTTTTTCTCTATTCTTTGGTTTGGATATTCTCATGTTTCATTTAGTGTGCTGACCCTTTAATTTATTCAGTCTGCCATTGAACCTATCCTCTGGATTCTTAATTTTACTATTACTGGAAATAACAGTTCTACAGCTCAGAAATCTGTCAGGCCTGTCTAATTTACATGGTCCAGATCTCATAAAACCAAAATCAAGAATTGGCCTAGCCAGGGGGAAAATTCACTTCCAACCTCATTCAAGAAATTAGCAGAATTCAGCTCTTTATGGTTTTAGGACTAATGTCTTCTTGCTTGCTCTTGGCCAGGGGTTGTTCTAAGCTTCTCAAGGCTACCCATAGGCCCTGGCTTATAGCCTCATTTCTCCATCTCCAAAGCCAGCAACTGTGGTTGGAGTCCTCACACTTCAAATCTCTCTGACTTCCATTGATCTGTCTTTCTTCTTCTTCCACTGCTTCTCTCTTACCTTTTGATCTTTGAGTGTTCAGGGAAGGATTGTAAGGTCACACCCCCAACTTTCTCTTTAGAGTGTACTTTCCAGACAATGCATCTCTTAACTTCAGCATCTTTATCATCTGACAAAGTTAAGAATTTCCTAAATTACCAGGTCCTGATGGCATTTTTTGGGCGGATCTTCCTTTTGTTCTCCTCTTGCATTTTATTATAAATGACAAGGAGAAACCAGACTGCCTCTACTATACTTTGCTGGAAATCTCCTCAGCTAAATGTCCAATTTCATCGTTTACAAATTCTGCTTTCCCTATAACTGCAGGACATGATTCCTTTAAGCATTCTGCTGGTATGTAATAAAGATCCCTGTTTCTAATAACATATGCCTCAATTTCTGTTCAGCTCTTAACAAGCAGCATCTTTAGTGCCCATATTTCTGTGCATATTTCTATTCAACACAGTCTAAGCTTTGTCTACCATGATCCCCCAAATTCATCCAGCCTCTCCCACGTCCAATTTCAAATCCACTTCCACAGTTTTAGACATTTGTTGCAGCATCAACCCGCTCATGACACCAAAATTTGTATTCAATTCCTATTGCTGTCATAAAAAATAATCACCACAATTTAGCAGCTGAAAATAATACGCATATATTATCTAACAGTTATATAGGTCACAAGTCTAGGCCTGGCATGGCTTAGGTAGCTCCTTCCTTTGGGCCAAAATTAAGGCATCTGTATACTTTGTTCTTTTTGTAGGCTTTAGGGAAGAATTCATTCCCAAATTCATTCAAGTTGGTGACAGAATCCAGTCCCTTGCAGCTGTAGACCTGAGGTCCCTGTGTTCCTGCTGGCTGTTGGTCAGGGGATGCTCTCAGTTTAGAGAGGATGCTGCACTCCTTGTCTTTAGCTCCCTTCCTCCATCTTCAAAGACAACAATGGTGGGTCAAGTCCTTGCATGTTTTGACACTCTCTCACCTCCCTTCTGGCTCATCTACCCTCTGCATTCTTCTTTTGCCACATTTCTCTGACAGGGTCTTCCATCTTCCTCTTGTAATATTGTGGGTTTAGGTGATTGCACTTGTGTCATTTGGATAATCCAAGATAATCTCCCTTCTTCAAGGTCAGTTTACATATAACCTTAATTACACATACCAAGTTCCTTACAGCAGTACCTAAATTGGGATTTGATTGAATAGCCAATGGATGGAATTTGGGGGCTACAGAGGTCTTTGGAATTCTGCCTGCCATCCCTCTCTAGCATCCAGGGCAGGAATAGAACTGAGCAAGTGTTTTGTGAATAAGATAAGACACGTATCTGAGGCTGCTCAAATTTCCCATTCTTCCATTCCATTCTCATTGGACTACTCAAAGTTTTGTTTTATTCCTTTTTCCCCCACCCATGTTTTTTTAGGGCCAAGCCCAATTCCTGCAGCTCAAGCCCATAATTGGCAAGTGGCCCTGGGCAGGAAGAGAACTAACAACATCTTTCTCAAACCTCACCTGGGAAGGGTTCTTCTCCCTTCCCTAGAACTTATTTCATCTAGTGTTCATTGATTCCCTAACTGTCTGAAGCCTTTCAAATTAGTGGTTTCTATAAATTTTTCCCCAAAGTTTATAAAGGAGACTTTGTCTGGTGCAATCAACTCTATTCCACCCAGAAGGGAGATCCTCTACAAACAATGATTTTTTCTTAAGCTAAGTGGAACAGGTGTCTGAGTGCTGACAGTCAAATAACTTCAGGGTACTAATAGCCTAGTTATGAAAGTTTTCCCCTAAATATAACGTTCTTTTAAGTGTTAAGGGCACCTATTAATAATGTTTTCTTTTATTACCAAAAATACTTATTAGGTTTAGCTAATAAATGCTTTCAATTTTTTCTCTCCTTCTTTCCAGCTTTCTATAGCTTCCATGCCAGTTCAGGCTTTTTATCATAGGAAACATATATGAAATAACTTCCTAACAATCCCCCTCATAGTGAGCTATGTCCAATGTCCCCATAAGTTTTCAAATACAGCTTTATTTTTTAGTTTAGTTGCAGAAAAAAAGGTTTATTAGGAAATGTTGAAGACAGGGAGGATTTGTAGCTGAAAGAAAAGATGTTTTAATGTTGTATATCTTCCAACATTTTAAGAAATGGTTTTGGAGGCTGCTGTACTTCTGAGTGCAAAATATGAAGACTTATTGAAGACAATCATGATAAATAACATTTCTGGTAATCATCATCATCATCATCATCATCAGAGCAGTTAGGAGAAAAGAAACTACTCAAGGAAGAATTTACAATAGTTTGATTCTGCTACCAAGTGAGGTTTTGCACTCACTACTACTGGACTGTCACTGAAAGTCAAATTTTCCACATCAAAATGTGGTTTTGACTAGTGACTTACACTAGTTGATAACTAGGAATCTTCCTAATCTAACATTTTAAGACTTAATTAAACACAGAGTGGTGCTAAAGAATGACAGAGGGTTGTACCAATTGTGGGTGGGAAAGGAAGGAGCAGGAAGAAATAATATGCTCTTAAAATGCAGAAATATGTTGAATATATATTTACATTTGTAAATATATATTTAAAATTTATTTAATATATAAATATTTGTGCATATATATGTATATATGCATATATATACACACATAACATATACACATACACAGGTAGACATATCTTATAATTTACTTTTACATATAAAAGGGGTCAAGGTTTACATATTATTCTGTAATTTTCCCAGTCAATACAGTGTTATTATATTATCATATGTATTTTTCCATAACTTGATTTTTTTATTTTTAGTTTTAGTTTTTAAGTGTATTTATTTATTTTGAGAGAGATAGAGACGGTGAGAGTAATCATCATGGATGTAATCATGGAGTAATCATCATGGGGAGGGGCAGAAAGAGAGGGAAAGAGAAAGAATCCCAATCAGGCTCTGCACTGTCAGTAGAGAGCCTGGTGTGGGGCTGAAACTCACACAACCGTGAGATCATGACCTGAGCCAAAACCAAGAGCCAGACCCTTAGCTGACTGAGACACCCAGGTGCCCCTCCATTACTTGATATTTAATGGTCTTGAAATACTTTATTGGACTGAATTTTCAATAGTTTATTAAACAAAGCTACCTTAATTGGTTATATGGTTTATGCCTAATTATTACTTTTTAAAGAAAAGAAAGGTAAAAAAAAGTTGATAGACTGTATAGATATCTTTATTCATCCATAAAGTTTGTTCCTATAGTGTATAGTGTCATTTTCAAACTGCATTGCCCAAGCGGATTGTAATGGGGTGTTTTTTTCATCCCATTAATAATTTTTTAGCAGGTTATTTGAACAATGAATAATTATTTTGAATAACACATAAATGGCAGGCCCCATGAAATTTGGCTCCCTTGAGACACACCAGATTGTGTGCAGTTGACCCATCAAGGGATAACAACAGAGCACTTCACACTACCAGGCAATAGCATTGGTGCTCCTTTGGAAGGAGCTGATATATACAAATGAAAAGTTATTGCCATTATTTTAGTATCTTATGTACTTAGCATTTACAAAAAGCATTTGCTGTATAAAAGGATTTTTATACAAAAGTTATTTCTACCTCATTTTCATGAAGCTATATTATCATCAATGAAAACAGTTTCTTATTAAATTATTATTCCCTTGGTTTAACATTGCATAGAAATTTTGATGAGCAAAATGCTAAAACTATTATTTGGGTTTAGGACTTCCCTAATGTCTGCTTGAAGTCCAGCCTTTATTAACCCACATATTTGATCACATAACCCTTCAGAAGACTGACTAGCAGAACTAAAACAATTCTAAAGAAATTGAGAATTGAGACATAACTAAAATGCAAAAACCCATTGTCTTACATCTATTTTTCTGAAAGCAGAGCCTGAGGCAGGGATTCTTCAGTAAGTAATTTTGGAGAGGGAGAGTGAGGGAAACAAGATAGGAGGAAGAAAGTGAGTGAGGGTATACTCTCAGTGACAAGCTCCCAGCTCATCTTATTAAATTGTTTCAGCCTTGAGTCAAGGAACCTTTATATCCCCAAGACAACCAATCATTGGCAAGTGGTTTCTTTAGGGGTTTCTTTAGGAGGGTTGCATTGCCAGTGAGGTGGCTCCTATTCAGAACAGATGGTGCTCTGGAGAAGAGGGTTTCAGAGCTATTAGCCAACACTCAACAGCTTATCTGATTAGAGCACCAACAGCAACTACTATAGTTCAAAATTTGCATCACTTAGATCCACCTTTTTCTTACATTGAGTTTATTTCATCCAGTCCCTGGTTCTTCAGGATCTCAATTGGTCATAGTTCCTAGGAAACATACAAGACAAGTGTTACTGGGACAAAATGCAAGCACCATTACTACATTCCTGAGGCCATAATGGATACTCTTTATCAAACTCCTCTTTCACCCATCCTAAATTCCCCTTCTCTATGGCTAGTTTATCAAGTTGTTTTGCCTCATGGAGTGACCCAATCCTTTATTTCTGAGGTTTGGGCATCCATGCCCTTATCAGTCATAGTTCTTTTATTTGCCCATTTACAGTTAGAACAGGATGTGGAACAATCAATATATTATCTTCACTGTTAACAGGGAGCCCAGTTCTGTCATAGTATCTCCCACCATCAGCCCTGTCCTACAGAGAATAAGTGGCATTGAACTACCAGTGAATAATGGTGACCCGTTCACCTGCACATTTCTTATTGCCTTGGCACACAGAATGTCTATGGGAGCTATTTAGGAAGAGAGTCACCTGGTAGGTTCTCTAAACTTATATTGTATATCTATTATAGCATGCCTACTCCTTGGGATATTTTGATTCCTTCCTCTATAATCTGCAGAGTCTATTAATGTGGGACACTGCTTCTTCCAGGCTTCTAATGTATGTGATGTATGAAATCCTTTACCTGGGGAAACTGAGAGGGTGTTAAACCCTATGTCATTGTGGTGTGCCCCCATATCAACACACTTGTACTCATCCAGATTTCCATTCAACCTTCCCTGAAACAGCATCTATACCAAGGCACTGTTTCCTGGTTCCTTCTGGAACATGTTATCCAAATACTAGAGTGTCTTTGGGGTATAATTCCTTTCCTTCTTTAGCAAGCAGGCCAAATATTTTTAAAAGTTTTACTGAGGCAAAATTGATATTTAAAAAACTGCATATTTCAAAAGAGGACAATTTAATAAGTTTTGACACATATATAAACCCAAGAAGCCATCATCACAGTCAAGATAGTGAACATATCTATCATACTCAAAAGTATCCTCTTTCATGATTGTAATCCCACACATGCCTCCCAGGCCTCTCCATAACCACGACCTGCTTTTTTGTGACTGTAGTTTGTATCCTGTACAGTTTTATATAAATAGAACCATATGCTATATGCTTTTTTAAATTGGAGTTCTTTCACTCAATATGACTATTTTAAGAATCATCCATGTTGTCCCATGTATTGAAAGTGTATTCCCTTTTTATTGTTATGTATTAAGTGTCCCATTGTATAGAAAGACCAGTCTGTTCACACACACACACACACACACACACACACACACTCAGAATTGGTTATATTTGTCTCCAAATATTGAACCTATAATACATGTTACTATTTGTATGTAATTCAATTAGATATTACATAAACTGATGGAATTTTATAAAATAAAATAACTATTTTTTTCCACAAAAACAAATTACAACATCTTGGAAAGAATAAATAAAATAGTTTTTTTTTCAATATTGTTTTAAATGAGGAGTGGACAGAGACAGATGTAGCATGAAGGGAGTGGCTTTTAGGGTCTCTCATCAGTACAAGTTCCTTTCAAGTTCTGAGGGAGGCCCTAGTAATGTGTTTTTGTAAAATTTTGAAAGTAAAATACATCAATTTCAACTGGTTAAGACTTTGGTGTGTTCCACTCCAAGTTACCTTTGATTGTGCTTTAAGTGTGTGGTGTTGAAATGGGGCAGATACTGACTTCTAGGTAAGGTGTGGTTCAGTTGTGGGTACATTCATTTGGGCTTCATGCAGTGTATTTATGTTGTTGGAAGTCAGATTTTGTTTGCACAAATGTGAAGTTATTGTTAACTACCCTGCTACAAGAATACTTCCAGGAAGAGTACTTAGTCCTTTGTACTGACTCACCAGGCATTGCAAAAGCATGGGAATTTGCTTGTGCTTGGAACCAGAAGTTTTGGGGTAGATTTGAAATGTATAAAGCCAGAAATAGGCTTGTGAGAAGTCTTCCAAATCCTTCTACCTGTCAATACTCCTATAACCCCACAATAACAAGAAACCCTGAAACCCTGGTTAATGTATATCATCAATTCATAGAGTATTTATGATTAATCACTATTCCAGAAAAGTCAAAATGCCCTATATAAATTTGATAGTAATTGTAAATATGTTTATGTTGTAACCAGTAATGAGTTATAAAGCTAAAAGCTCAATTTTTTTTAAAAAAGAAAATTTCAATCAATAATTCTAGAGGAAAGATTAGTGATCTTTCTATTCTCATTGCAATTAGTGATATTACAATAGTATTGTCATATGAAGAGGGAGTCAAAATTATGCAGCCCAAAATATAGAACCAAGTATGGATTTATGGCAAATAGATGATTATTAAAAAATGACATTAGGACAATTTTGTAATTTTATGGGAATTTATCAGCTCTTTGGAAAATTTTGTTATGATTATTTTTCTCCTAAATAAATATTAATTTTCTTACTAAATTTTGATTTCACAAATTTGTATTATTGTTCTTAAACAGATCACACAATTATATGAGTTTCAAGACCCATAAAATTTGCATTCACTTTATAAATGAGACAACAGTAAATGGGAAAAAAAAACTTTAACATTGAGAAGGCACCTACATTCAACAAAGTTCACAGTTCTTTAAAATTGTTATTCCATTTTAGGTCTATACAATTTTGAATAGCAGGAACAGTTAAAAAATAAGCCTTGACTCTATAAAACAAAATTCATAAATGAATGTAAAGTAGTATCTTGATAGGCAACAAAATGTTTAAAGCTTTGTGTATATCACTTTTAAAGATTCTATGCTTTAAATAATTTTAATTTACTGATCCAATTGATGATCAACATCACCTTAGATAAGAGCATAGCTACTACATTACAATTATGGAGTTTTTACCACTGATAGATACTTCTTATCCTTTTGACGTGTTATCTCATTTCATCGGAGGACCAGAAAAAATCCCCTCCTCTGCAATATCCATCCTTCTCAACAAACTCCTTACATTATCTGAGTAAATGTGATCTAACCACACCCACCCAGGTATATATGCACCCACACAGCTTTACATAAAGTTGCAGAGTATATTGTCTTTCTCAAGCTTTTGCAATGTAGAATTTGGGAACTTCTATTGATTTCATTCTGTTTTTATACAACCTGATGTTGCACATGAAGAAACTGTAACATTAGGGTTACAGAATAACTTGTCTAAACTCATGACAGGTGGAGAAAAGATAAACTGGAATCCAATTCCAGGTTTGCTTGACTCCAAACCTCATTCTCCTACTCTTGAGGGTCTCCTCACTTCCAGTTTCTCATGGTTATGCCCTTCACCTCACTGGCATGTTCTTATCCTTCTACACCTGGTCAGTGTGATTAGGTTTCATTCGTAAGCAACCACTGAGTTTGGTTATTTATTTTATTATTTTTTAAATGTTTATTTATTTATTTTGAGAGAGAGAGAGAGAGAGAGAGAGAAAGTGGAGGAGGAGCAGAGAGAGAGGGAGAAAGAGAAGGAATCTCAAGCAGACTCTGCACTGTCAGCACAGAGCCTGAGGTAGGGCATGATCCCACAAACCATGAGATCATCACCTAAGCTGAAATGAAGAGTCCAACACTTAACTGAGCCACCCAAGTGCCCTGAGTTTGATTATTTTAGAATAGCCTTGTTTTAGTCAGTTCCAGCTACTGTAATAAAGTATCACAATCTCAGTGGCTTATAAACAACAGAAATGTATTTTTCACAGTTCTGGAGGCTGGAAATTTGAGATCAGTGTACCAACATAGTTGGGTTCTGTGGGACCCCTTTTTGGGTCAAAGACTGATGACTTCTTGTGTCCTCACTTGGCAGAGAACAGAAAGAATAATCCCATGTCTAGTCAGTTTTAAAAAATAAGGGCATTACAGTTATCATGATGAGCACTGAGTAATATATAGAATTGTTGAATCACTATATTGCACACCTGAAACTGATACAACACTCTATGTTAGCTATACTGGAATTAAAATTTTTTAACATAAAAATAAAAAATCAGAGCATTAATCCCATTCATGAGGGCTCCTCTCTTATGACCTAATTGCCTGTAAAAGCTCCACCTCCAAATACTATCATATTGGGGAACATGAAATTCCAACATATAAATTTTGCAGGAACTCAAACATTCAGTCTATAAAGCCTTAACACCCACATTGCTATAAAGGAACTCATTGTATTTGGATAACTTTGGCTGGTATTATATTTGTTATATTATATTATATTATTATATTATATTATATTATATTATATTATATTAAATATCATCATGCATTTTTGCTTTCTTTACAGAATATGAGAATACACCTGCATACTTGATATATTCAGAGAGATCATCTACCTTTACCTCTACTACCTTGAACATTTTTTGCAAGTACAAATTAAATAGAAATAAGATGTTAGAATAGCCAAAAAAAACTACACCAAATAGCACATGTATTTATTAGACATTTGTTTGTGCTTTTTAAAAACACTTTTCCAGTTATTGATAAAAATTACTGTCAAACATTTATAGAGCTCTTACTACATGAGAGCTCTTACTACATTTATAGAGCTCTTACTACATTAGAGATATTTCATGCAAATTATCTCAGTATTTTAGTAAGTTGGTAATCTAGTTAACAACCTACTGGCAACCAGCATCAGTCTTTCTGATTCTAGCCTTTGAATCATTCTACCCACAACTCTGTAAGTTGTAGATGACTGACAATAATTGAAAGTCTTGTCTATAGACATACAAATTCATTTTTCTTTCCCTCCCCATCATTAAAAAGCCAGTTTTGTGTCTATTTATAAATTTATTTCAACATTTACTCCATTTTCCCTTATGATCCTCCTTATGATGTAACCTTTGAATTGGATGCAACATCTGATCAATTCCCTCAATATTGAATCAAATGAAATCTTTAATATGTGTTCATTTTATATGAGAGTCACAACTTGACTTCTTTTTGGAAATTGTTCTTTAACAAAATATAATCTAACATGTGTGTTTTAAAAAGACATTTTAAACTGAGAACAAACTGAGGGTTGATGGGGGGTGGGAGGGAGGGGAGGGTGGGTGATGGGTATTGAGGAGAGCACCTTTTGGGATGAGCACTGGGTGTTGTATGGAAACCAATTTAACAATAAATTTCATATATTGAAAAAAAAGACATTTTATAAAATCCCCTCTCTGATTTAAGTTCTCTCACTCCTTCTCACCGTCCTGAATAATTTCTGTCTCTAACACAATCTTATTTTGCTCCAAATTCTAACTGTTGGACCTCAGTGACTTTCCCTTATATTAAAGCCCATGAATTTGTGACAGTTATCTTTCTTATTCAGAGAGGAGAGCTTTTCAAATTTCCTTTTGCGTTAAACAATTGGGTTTCATTATGCTCTATTTATTTATACTTAAATACTTTTAATTACCCATGTTTTCATATTTAAAATTTCATATTGTTCCTTTAGAGCGGAGCCATGTATGATAGTTGAACACCGTGGGGAAGTCGGTGAAATCTGGGAATTTGATATATGTGGTCAAGTCACGGCTTGCTGCATGACTGACAGGAATTGAATTGCAAGGCAGAAATTTGATGGGAAACAGTGAGGAGAATGCAAATTTAAGAGCTGGATTTAAGGAAATATCTGATAATGTGTCTTTGTTAACAGGCTGGTAATTGCTGAAACTGATTTCCTTCAAGTCTAACTAAACCAATGAAATGAAGATAGAAACCTGCACAAAGTATTCTTTCTATAAAAGGGCTAAGGGTGGCTGAAAAAAATCATTTTCAATCCTCCCAACAAACATACCACATTTACATTCGTTAATTGCTAGGGAAGAGCCTGCATACTTATTAGGGAGAAGTACCCTTATTCCTGGTCAGTCCCTGCTGCTTTTAAGGAGAGACAAATGTTCCCCTTCTGCTCATTGTCAATTGTGCAGCAGAGTGGTTTAGCCCCTTGTCCCCTCCCTGCTGCTACTTCAAAAAGAAAGGTTAGGCAGGATTTTTAAAAAATGATGTTAGAGAAAAAGTTTCTTAATGAAGCAAGCACTCTAACAGAAATAGACTTTAATACCTTGAGGCTTTGAGCCAAGAAGAAATGGTGAGATGTATTTTCATGGCTGGTTGGTTTCATTTTTCTTTTCTTTTTTTTTTTTAGTCAGATGTGCCAATAGGAAATTTAAAGTGTTCCTCTTGATGTTAAGGCCTAGAGCATAAGAAGCTATTCTTACCTTTTATGCAAGACATTTCTTTTTCTGAGAAGTCCATAAAATCAGGCTGATAATTCACTAAATGCCCCGTTTCAATTGAAATCTTCTCCTGCTTTAAAGTACATCATGTCCTGGAGTCTTCTTAACTTTCTTCAAGTTAAATGGCAACCTCTCTTTTATCTCTGGTATTTTTTTTTAACTCTAAAGTTGGTATCTGAAATGTCCAGCTAGCTATCTGAAAGTTTGACTTTTCTCCTGTGGAGGTGAGAACCAGTTCATTGATGGGGTAGCAGGTGGGAAAATAACTGTTAGGAGAGGAGAAGGCAGCTGAGATGGGAGAAGAGAGGCAGTTTACGCTGTGAGAGGAAGAATATTTATTGTAAATAAACACCCTGTGCATGATCAGTGTAAATACACTGGTAAAATCAATCTTTGTTTCCCTTCACTGAAAAGCACTGAAAGGTGATATTTTCCCATTTCTGTGTCATCAAAAGCATCAAAAGATTTTATTCTTCAAAGGGAAGCTAAAATAAAGTACTTAAAGTCTATGACCATATTTCATGACTATGACTTGATTTGTTCTATTTCAGAAATTATGTGTAAGACACAAACCAGTTTTTGAAAAGCAAAAATAAAAATTACCTTTGTGTTGTGAACAGGCTGTTCAACAGAGTAAATCCATTATAGTATTTCACTATAGACCATCATTCCCCTGGAAAAAATAGTTCATATCAATATGAAGAAGTTTTCCATTTGATAATGAAATGTTAAATAGATAGAGATAAAATTCTGGAAGCAAAAAGTGATAACAAATTAGGAAATGATGCTTTTAACTCCCTACTCCCCCACAACTCCCTCCAAGAAATGCTCGTAACTGCCTCAATAGTTGGCATTAGTCATGGCTTGTCACATTTACTCTTGTTTTTTTTTATTGTTGTTTTTTGTTTTGCATCTGAACACTACTTCCAGGGAAGTCCTTGAAGTTGTCTGTACTTTTGACTGTCGTTGTACAAAAAGCAAGTACTCTTCACTGCATTTTATTTGCTCCCCTCTGTATACAACACAGTAGAGCTAAGACCACTGCTCCTGTGTTTTTTTCCCAATGTCCACCCTTGAGAAAAGGGGTGGGCATATTTTCCTTTAATACAGGGGTGGGGGGTTGTAAACTGAGTTAACCAACTACTTTGGAGGATGGGAGATAAGACAATGTTTAAAATATGAGCATTTTCTCCTGTTTTCTACTAAACCAGATAGTGTTAGCTCAGAAAGAGGGCTGCACCCAGTGGGCTTCTGAAACTGTCTCTTAATCTGCCATTTCATGTGAATGTCAATTGTATACATCTCTTTCTGGGTCTGTGTTCAGTGACTTTGAGTTAATAGCTTGAAATTGGCAGTGACAAAATTACTTATACTACAGAAATTGACAAATGCTATAAATCAGATATTTCCTTTCCCCAGTGGGTAACCAGCACAAAATGGGTGCAACCAGCTTTGTCTTTTAACTCAAGAACTATCTCAGGTGGAAATAGTTTATTATATGCAAATGGGTTTCTATAACCCACAATAATTCCTTTTTTAAAATTCTCTCATTCCCTTTACAAGAGGCACTATTTCTTCATATCTTTTTTTGCCCTTGTAGTCAGTTAGCTGTCTCTTCTTTTGGTTTCCTTTAATCTCCAATAATCTTGCCTTTTCAGGCTGTAGCTATTTCTTTCCACTTAAAAGAAAGTAAAAAACAAAGTTTCACACTAGTGAGAAACCAATATGTCATTCTCAGGTGCCGGGACAGCACTTGTCTTAACAGATTTGAAATACTCTTCCATCATTCTTAGCTCTTTCTGTTCCTGTTGTGGGAGTGGTGGCTGTATTCGTCAAGATTGTCCAGAGAAACAGAACTAATGAGATTTATCTTATTATATATTAATTATATATATAATTTATTTGTGTGTATATAGATAGAGATTTTAAGAACTGACTCAGGCAATTATGGGGGCTGACATGTCCAAAATCTAAAAACGCCTTCATAGCAACATCTAGACCATTGTTTGATGAAACATCTTGGTGTATGGCCAAGTTGACATTTATAATTAACTGTCACTGTTAGACCTTAAAGAAATATGCTTTGTATTTTTCAATGAGTTAAATCCTTTTTTAAAACATGTAAAACAATCTTATTTTAATTGCTTGTGGGGAATGAATGATAAACTCTATCTTTAAGATAAGGTGCTTTGGGATCCTGGTGTATCTTCTAGTTTTGGTCTTTCCCCTGAATCATTATGGGCTTTAAACAGGTCATTTAACTTTTCTGTACCTGAGCTTATTGATCACCAGAGTAGACCTTGCTAAACACCATTGGGGCAAAAATTGCTACTCAGGGTTAATGGAGTTCATTTATGTCTCTTCACACTCCTTTGAAGAAATGGATTGAGAATACAAATGTGATTATTGAAAGAGACAACACTTCCATTAAGATAAAAATGATATTTCTGAATTTATTCTTTGGGCATTCAAATTAAAAGCATTTCTGATTTGCTTTAAGTGCTGTGTTGAGAATAATTACCAAAGTTTTTCTTTAGCAAGGCATTTCTATACTTTCATAATTACTATCATTTTCCTGGCAAACAATCACATCAGATGCTGAGAAAATTATATAGGGCAAGAATTTTGATTAAGAAATAGTAAGCTTGACAAATGTTACAATTAAATGTGTCCTTTTGTTTCTGCTCCAAAACTTAAAAAAAAAGTGCTTTATTTTTCAGACACAGAAGCATAATGACTGGGAAAATATTGAATTTTAGAATTTCATGTTTGCATTACTGACTAAGAAAAATGTAGTCTTTAAAGCTTAGTGTCATGGTTAGTCTACTTAGTGACATTATTTATTATTAAATACACAGATGTTGCTTCAGACAAGGAAAAGTGGCTAACATAATTATCTGAATAATTCTATAAAAACAAATGTGTATTTTTTCAAATTTTCCCACATATCTAAGGAAATGGGGAGCTAAAGTTTAGAATCCACATTTTCAATGTGATTACTGTAATTATTTGTGTAGACAAACTTTCTTTCTTTGCATGGGTAACAAATACAGATATAGACTTCTGTTGCCCTGTGGTGAGAGATTTTAAATTTCATCCTTAGAACAAACTCTCATAAGAAGCTTTATACTTAGTTGAAAGCCACTTCTATTTTGTTCTATGGAGGATACTGTGGAAAATTAATTTCTTACTGTCATTAACTACCAACATTAATTTGATCTTAATTGCACTTAATTTTGTATGGACCTTGAGAGATTTGATGATCAGTGTATCAAATGAGCCTTCTTATATTCTATGTGTCCATGAGATTTACAAAAATATCCTTCCCTTCTTATTAGCACAAAGAAATGTGCAAAGCTTCCTCACTGATGAAATGCTAAGTACCGTTGATAATTTTATTTACTCCAGGCTCACATAATTGATGACAAGATGATTGTTTTCAGTGCTGGAAAACTAATACTCAGTACAGACTATGAAATATAGTTAAGACTTTAAGACCAATACATCTTACTCTGTGAGCTTTTTATAACTTAGTCTTTTATGCTTAGCCTCATTATTTTCTAACTTCGAATACTAACATCCTGTTATTCCACTCTACAGATTCTTGTAAAGACTTACCTATGACCTTAAACAAAATGGTTTTTTCTAGGATTTAGAAATAATTTTTATTACAAATGGTAATTACCACAGAATTCACTATGAATATAGAAAATATAGCTGTGGAACGAATATTACAGGTTTTAAACTCCATTATGTTAGCATTAAATAAACTGCAGCCAAAACTATTTGTTGGAACATTCCCAAAGGGCACATATTTAGTAAATGTCCCAATTCTTTGTACTCATGTTCCAGTGCTGTTTCTACTATCTCACCAGAAACATAAATACATAGCTATTTATCAATTCCTAATCAATAATAGCTTATCATATAACAATGTATTTACTCTGTTCAACTGTCTCTTCTTAAGTTGGAAAGTGAGCATTTGAGAGAAAATGTTAGGGAGTGTTCAGAGGGAAATGTTAGAGGAATGAGATATTTAGTATAAAAATATGAACTTTGTGATTGAACAAATATCTTAAGAAATGTCAGAGCAGGGATCAAATTCCAGCAGGACAGCATTTCAGCTCACGTCATGATGTCACAGTTTGTGGGATCAACCCATGCATCCTGCTTGGGATTCTCTCCACCCTCCCACTGCTCCTCCCCTGCTCAATCTGTCTCTTTCTAAAAATAAATAAATAATCATTAAAAAAATCATACAGTGGCTCCTGGGTGGTTTGGTCACTTGAATGTCCAATTCTTGATTTCAGCTCAGGTCATGATCCCAGAGTCATGGCATCAGGCCGTGATTCTTTCTTTCTCTTCCTCTGCCCCTCTTCCCTCGTTGTGCTGTCTCTCTCTCTATTGGAAATTAAAAAAAAAAATCATATAAAGCCTCTGGAAATGAAAGACAAACAGAAAATGGAGAAATATTTATTCAAAAATGTCATAGAAGATCCTGGGAAGATGGCAGCGTAGAAGGACGCTGGGCTCATCACCACTCATCCTGCTGATCACTTAGATTCCACTTACACCTGCCTAAATAACCCAGAAAGCCACCAGAAGACTAGCAGAAGGGAGTCTCTGGAGCCAAGTGCAGACGAGAGGCCCACGGAAGAGGGTAGGAAGGGCGGAGAGGCAGTGCGCGCTCCACAGACTGGTGGGAGGGAGCCAGGTCAGAGGGGCGGACCACTGGCCAAGCAGAGCCCCGGAGTCTGTCTTGCAAAAGCGGAGGGGCCGGACTGAGTGTGTTCTGACAGCAAGAGGGACTTGACATCTGGAAGGTTATAAGCTAACAGCTCTGCTCTGAGAACGGGAGGGTTGGAGGACAACAGGAGGGAGAATTGTTGAGCCCCAGGATGACAGAGCTCAGCTTGGCTGGGAACAAAGGCCTCTCCAGCGCCATCTACTTGCCCATCCCCCAGCCAAAATCCCAAAGGGAACCAGTTCCTGCCTGGGAACGTGCTTGCACCATGCAAACACCCAATGCTGTGCTTCCAGGGAACCATCCCTCCAGCGGGTCTGCCTCCTCCCGGTGGCGCAGGGCGCCTCCGGAAGTGGATCTCCAAAGAAAAAGTGAGCTGAGCCTGCCCCTCCCGCTCCAGTGCACCTTGCCGATCCACCCCAACTAATATGACAGACCCCAACACCACAAGCCTGGCAGTGTGCAAGTAGCCCAGATGGGCCACGCCACCCCACAGTGAATCCCGCCCCTAGGAGAGGGGAAGAGAAGGCACACACCAGTCTGACTGTGGCCCCAGAGGTGGGCTGGGGGCAGACATCAGGTCTGACTGTGGCCTCACCCACCAACACAAGTTATTCAAGACAGCACAGGGGAAATGCCCGCAGTGGTGCACCACTCCAGGGACTATCCAAAATGATGACACGGAAGAATTCCCCTCAGAAAAACGTCCAGGAAATAACAACAGCTAACAAACTGATCAAAAAGGATTTAAATAATATAACAGAAAGTGAATTTAGATTAATAGTCATAAAATTAATTTCTGGGCTTGAAAACAGTATAAAGGACAGCAGAGAATCTCTTGCTACAGAGATCAAGGGACTAAGGAACAGCCAGGAGTAGCTAAGAAATGCTATCAACGAGCTACAAAATAAAATGGAGACGGCTCGGGTTGAAGAGGCAGAGGGGAGAATAGGTGAACTAGAAGATAAAATTATGGAAAAAGAAGAAGCTGAGAAAAAGAGAGATAAAAAAATCCAGGAGTATGAGGGGAAAATTAGAGAACTAAGTGATGCACTAAAGAGAAATAATATATGCATAATTGGTATTCCAGAGGAGGAAGAGAGAGGGAAAGGTGCTGAAGGTGTACTTGAAGATATCATAGCTGAGAACTTCCCGGATCTGGGGAAGGAAAAAGGCATTGAAATCCAAGAGGCACAGAGAACTCCCTTCAGACATAACTTGAATCGATCTTCTGCACGACATAGCATAGTGAAACTGGCAAAATACAAGGATAAAGAGAAAATTCTGAAAGCAGCTAGAGATAAACGTGCTCTAACATATAAAGGGAGACCTATAAGGCTCGTGACTGATCTCACTACTGAAACTTAACAGGCCAGAAAGGAATGGCAGGAGATCTTCCATGTGATGAACAGGAAAAATATGCAGCTGAGAATCTTTTATCCAGCAAGTCTGTCATTTAGAATAAAAGGAGAGATAAAAGTCTTCCCAAACAAACAAAAACTGAAGTAATTTGTCACCACTAAACCAGCCCTACAAGAGATCCTAAGGGGGATCCTGTGAGACAAAGTACCAGAGACATCGCTACAAGCATAAAACCTACGGATATAACGATGACTCTAAACCCATATCTTTCTATAATAACACTGAATGTAAATGGACTAAATGTACCAACCAAAAGACATAGGATATCAGAATGGATAAAAAAACAAGACCCATCTATTTGCTGTCTACAAGAGACTCATTTTAGACCTGAGGACACCTTCAGATTGAGAGTGAGGGGATGGAGAACTATTTATCATGCCACTGGAAGTCAAAAGAAAGCTGGAGTAGCCTTACTTATATCAGACAAACTAGACTTTAAATTAAAGGCTGTCACAAGAGATGAAGAAGGGCATTATATAATAGTCACAGGGTCTATCCATCAGGAAGAGCTAACAATTATAAATGTCTATGCGCCGAATACAGAGCCCTCAAATATATAAAACAATTACTCACAAACATAAGTAACCTTATTGATAAGAATGTGGTAATTGCAGGGGACTTTAACACTCCACTTATAGAAATGGACAGATCAGCTAGACACACGGTCAATAAAGAAAGGAGGGCCCTTAATGATACATTGGATCAGATGGACTTGACAGATATATTCAGAACTCTGCATCCCAAAGCAACAGAATATACTTTCTTCTCGAGTGCACATGGAACCTTCTCCAAGATAGATCACATACTGGGTCACAAAACATCCCTTCATAAGTATACAAGACTTGAAATCATACCATGCATACTTTCAGACCACAATGCTAGGAAGCTTGAAATCAACCACAGGGAAAAGTCTGGAAAACCTCCAAAAGCATGGAGGTTAAAGAACACCCTACTAAAGAATGAGTGGGTCAACCAGGCAGTTAGAGAAGAAATTTAAAAATATATAGAAATAAACGAAAATGAAAATACAACAATCCAAACGCATTGGGATGCAGTGAAGGCAGTCCTGAGAGGAAAATACATGGCAATCCAGGCCTATCTTAAGAAACAAGAAAAATCCCAAATACAAAATCTAACAGCACACCTAAAGGAAATAGAAGCAGAACAGCAAAGACAGCCTAAATCCAGCAGAAGAAGAGAAATAATAAAGATCAGAGCAGAAATAAACAATATAGAATCTAAAAAAAAACTGTAGAGCAGATCAACAAAACCAAGAGTTGATTTTTTGAAAAAATAAACAAAATTGATAAACCTCTGGCCAGGCTTCTCAAAAAGAAAAGGGAGATGACGCAAATAGATAAAATCATGAATGAAAATGGAATTATTACAACCAATCCCTCAAAGATACAAGCAATTATCAGGGAATACTATAAAAAATTGTATGCCAAAAAACTGGACAATGTGGAAGAAATGGACAAATTCCTCAACACCCACACGCTTCCACAACTCAACCAGGAGGAAATAGAAAGCTTGAACAGACCCATAACCAGTGAAGAAATTGAATCAGTCATCAAAAATCTCCCAACAAATAAGAGTCCAGGACCAGATGGCTTCCCAGGGGAGTTCTACCTGACATTTAAAGCAGAGATAATACCTATCCTTCTCAAGCTATTCCAAAAAATAGAAAGGGAAGGAAAGCTTCCAGACTCGTTTTATGAAGCCAGTATTACTTTGATTCCTAAACCAGACAGAGACCCAGGAAAAAAAGAGAACTACAGGCCAATATCCCTGATGAATATGGATGCAAAAATTCTCAATAAGATACTAGCAAATCGAATTCAACAGCATATAAAAAGAATCATTCACCATGATCAAGTGGGATTCATTCCTGGGATGCAGGGCTGGTTCAACATTCGCAAATCAATCAATGTGATACATCACATTAATAAAAGAAAAGATAAGAACCATATGATCCTGTCAATCGATGCAGAAAAGGCCTTTGACAAAATTCAGCACCGTTTCTTAATAAAAACCCTCGAGAAAGTCGGGATAGAAGGAACATACTTAAACATCATAAAACCATTTATGAAAAGCCCACAGCTAACATTATCCTCAATGGGGAAAAACTCAGAGCTTTTTCCCTGAGATCAGGGACACGACCGTGATGTCCATTCTCACCGCTGTTGTTTAACATAGTGTTGGAAGTGCTAGCATCAGCAATCAGACAACAAAAGGAAATCAAAGGCATCAAAATTGGCAAAGATGAAGTCAAGCTTTCGCTGTTTGCAGATGACATATTATACATGGAAAATCCGATAGACTCCCCCAGAAGTCTGCTAGAACTGATACATGAATTTAGCAAAGTTGCAGGATACAAAATCAATGTACAGAAATCAGTTGCATTCTTATACACTAAGAATGAAGCAACAGAAAGACAAATAAAGAAACTGATCCCATTCACAATTGCACCAAGAAACATAAAATACCTAGGAATAAATCTAACCAAAGATGTAAAAGATCTGTATGCTGAAAACTATAGAAAGCTTATGAAGGAAATTGAAGAATATATAAAGAGATGGAAAGACATTCCCTGCTCATGGATTGGAAGAATAAATATTGTCAACATGTCAATACTAAAAGCTATCTACACATTCAATGCAATCCCAATCAAAATTGCACCAGCATTCTTCTCGAAACTAGAACAAGCAATCCTAAAATTCATATGGAACCACAAAAGGCCCCGAATAGCCAAAGTAATTTTGAAGAAGAAGACCAAAGCAGGAGGCATCACAATCCCAGACTTTAGCCTCTACTACAAAGCTGTCATCATCAAGACAGCATGGTATTGGCACAAAAACAGACACATAGACCAATGGAATAGAATAGAAACCCCAGAACTAGACCCACAAACGTATGGCCAACTAATCTTTGACAAACCAGGAAAGAACATCCAATGGAAAAAAGACAGTCTTTTTAACAAATGGTGCTGGGAGAACTGGACAGCAACATGCAGAAGGTTGAAACTAGACCACTTTCTCGCACCATTCACAAAAATAAACTCAAAATGGATCAAGGACCTGAATGTGAGACAGGAAACCATCCAAACCCTAGAGGAGAAAGCAGGAAAAGACCTCTCTGACCTCAGCCGCAGCAATTCCTTCCTTGACACATCCCCAAAGGCAAGGGAATTAAAAGCAAAAATGAACTATTGGGACCTCATGAAGATAAAAAGCTTCTGCACAGCAAAGGAAACAACCAACAAAACTAAAAGGCAATCAACGGAATGGGAAAAGATATTTCCAAATGACATGTCGGACAAAGGGCTAGTATCCAAAATCTATAAGGAGCTCACCAAACTCCACACCCAAAAAACAAATAACCCAGTGAAGAAATGGGCAGAAAACATGAATAAACACTTCTCGAAAGAAGACATCTGGACGGCCAACAGGCACATGAAAAGATTCTCAACGTTGCTCCTCATCAGGGAAATACAAATCAAAACCACACTCAGATATCACTTCAAGCCAGTCAGAGTGGCCTAAATGAACAAGTCAGGAGACTATAGATGCTGACGAGGATGTGGAGAAACGGGAACCCTCTTGCACTGTTGGTGGGAATGCAAATTGGGGCAGCCACTCTGGAAAACAGTGTGGAGGTTCCTCAGAAAATTAAAAATAGACCTACCTTATGACCCAGCAATAGCACTGCTAGGAATTTACCCAAGGGATACAGGAGTGCTGATGCATAGTGGCACTTGTACCCCAATGTTTATAGCAGCACTCTCAACAATAGCCAAATTATGGAGGGAGCCTAAATGTCCATCAACTGATGAATGGATAAAAAAAATTGTGGTTTATATACACAATGGAGTACTACGTGGCAATGAGAAAGAATGAAATATGGCCCTTTGTAGCAACATGGATGGAACTGGAGAGTGTTATGCTAAGTGAAATAAGCCATACAGAGAAATACAGATACCTTATGGTTTCACTCTTATGTGGATACTGAGAAACTTAACAGAAACCCATGGGGGAGGGGAAGGAAAAAAAAGAGCTTAGAGTGGGAGAGAGTCAAAGCATAAGAGACTCTTAAAAACTGAGAACAAACTGAGGGTTGATGGGGGGTGTGAGGGAGGGGAGGGTGGGTGATGGGTATTGAGGAGGGCACCTTTTGGGATGAGCACTGGGTGTTGTATGGAAACCAATTTGACAATAAACTTCATATATTGAAAAAATATGTCATAAAAGTTCGTTAGGAAAGGCAAGCATATTGTGGTATTTGGTGTACAATTGCTTCCTCCTTCTCTCTCACCTCAGCCAGACTGAGACCTCATCCAAGATTGCTATAGTTAAGAACACAGGATTTACTTTCCCAGCAGATCCAAGTCAGAGGTATTTCTCCTCAGAAGGAGCAGGACTTCAGCTTTTCTCATCCTATCAGCTGAGTCTCAGTCGAGGGAAACGGCAGGGCACCATTCTTCTTCCCCACCCCAGTCATTGGATTGAGGCTCTACCTTGGGTACAATGCAGTGTAGTATTGTGGCCCAATTGCACTTTCCCAGGCTTGTGAGGTGATCTTTACATGCCAGGAAAGGCAAGTCAAGAGGACTTCAGGCAGCTTCTTTCTTCCCATGACTGACTGTACAGCCCCTAAAGCAGGGATGTCACCCAGAAAAGAAGTGTGCCATTGTCTCCACTTCAGCTCCAGAGTCTTGACTCAGATTCATTTTGCTAGGGGGCCAGGGAAAATCATCCCATACAATGGCTCCTAATCTTTTCCTGACAGAACTGACCTCATTTACAACAGAGCACAGGGAGGTTAAAACCTAAGGGCATTCTCAAGAACATTGGTAGTTGCAGTGAAAGGCAATTGGAAAGACTGTATGCTGGCTAGTTTAGAAGATAGAACCAGAGAATAAGACAATTGGAAAGAGCTCTCCTAGAGTCATAAAAAATTCCAAACATAGACTTTAGAAGCTATTCCTTTAAAGGTGGCACTATTTAGTTGGATTAGTTTACAGAGCAATTTATGCCCCAAGGCATTTCTGAAAACAGTAAAGCAGTTAACCAGCAATTAGTGGAGTTCAAAATCTGAGGAAAGAGAGAAAGCCAACTCCACCAATAACAGTGTTATTACACGGTTACTCTGAGCATGCTAAGGAGTAACATCAGAGGTTTCAGACTATTGGGACATGAAGACTAAGCTTTACTGAATAATTCAGCCAGTTACTAAACAAATAAAAAAGCAAATAACAATAATAAACCCTGAAAGATGAGGGATACACTACCCAGAATCAACACAATTTAATATCTAAAATGTCCAATTTTGAACAAAAAATACAACGCATGCATGCAAAACAGGGAAGTATGATCCTTATGCCAGAAGACAAAAACAAAAACAAACAAACAAACAAACAAACAAGTAAATAAGTAAACAAAACCCACAAAACAGTTAGGAACTCAACCAGGTGTCAGATTTAACACAAAAAGAGTTCAAAATAGCCGTTATAAATATGTCTCAACTAAAGGAAAGCAGTTCTTAAAAAGTGAAGGGATATATGACAATGTTTTATCAAATAGAAAATATCAATTAAGAGAATGTATAAAAAATAATCAAATAGAAATGATCTTAAGTAAAAAAATATAGTAGCAAAAATTCACTAGAGGGGCTCAAGAGTAGATTTGAACTGGCAGATGAAAGAATTAGTGAACTTGAAGAAGATTGATAAAGAATGTATAATCTGAAAACCAAAAAGAGAAAAAAAATGAAGAGAGCCCCAAAGAAATGTGAGACACCAACTGCACCAACATACACAGAAAGAGAGAAAAGAGAGAAAAGAGAGACAAAAAAAAGCAGATAAACTATTAAGGAATAATGGCAGAAAACTTCCCCAATTTATTGGAAAACAATAGATTCAATTAGTTCCGCATGGGATAAACTCAAAGAGATCCACAAATCATGGTAAAAACGTTCGAAGTCAAAAACAAGGAGAAAATCTTGAAAGCACAAAGAGAAAAATAATTCCTCACCTACAAGTCACTGCAATAAGATTCTCACTGATTTGTCAGCAGAACAATATAGTCTAGAAGGCAGTGGGATGATATATTCATTCAGTGTGCTCAAAGGAAAACTGTCAACCCAAAACTCTCTATCCAGCAATGCTATCTTTCAGAATTGAAGGTGAAATAATGACTTTACCAGGTAAACAAGCACTAAATATGTTGCTATTTGACTTGCTTTAGAAGATTATACTAAGTAAAAAATGCTAATTCTTCAGGCTGAAAACAAGTAATACTAACTCTAGACAGTAGTTTGAATCCACATGAAAAAACAAAAAGCACAGGTAAAAATAGTTATGTAATCATAAAAAACAGTAATAGTGTATATTTTTTCCATTTTTCTCATAACTGATCTTAAAAATAATTACATAATATAATATGTACAATTGTCATATTGGGTCTACATCACATAGAAATATATGTATACTATATTTGCCAAAAACAACACAAAGGAGATGAGTGGCAGCAGAGCTGTATTTGGCTAAGAACACTATAGATGATAAAATAATAATTGTAACTGTGTATTCTTGGGCTTTCAACATAAAGAGAAGTAATATGTATAACAAGATTACCACAAAAAGGGGAAAAAGAGACCAGAACTGTATAGAAGTAACATTTATATATCTTACCAGAATTAAATTAGCATATATCTGAAATAAGTATTTATTCTGGTAAGTAATGATATATATGGGAAATTCTAGAACAACTGCTAAAAAATAAGTAAAAAATATAGTTTAAAATTCACTCAGAAAATCTACATCTACATTAGAAAATATTCACTAGCTGCAGAATAAAACAGTTAAAGGAGCAGCAGAAGAACAAAAAATGAGACATACAGCAAAGAAATTTAAATGGCAGCTATAAATCATTTATACCAGTAATAATATTAAATGTAAATGTGTCAAACCATCCAATCAAAAGACAGAGACTGTCAGACTAGATTTAAAAAATATGTGATCCCACTATACCTTTTCTGTAAGACACACTTTTTAGACTCAAAGATGCAAATAGATTGAAAGTAAAATTTACAAGACCATGGCTGAGTCAGTTCTCCAGGCTACCATCAGGATCAGTGCTGATTCATTATAGAGTTCCTATATGCACAGGAATATGTGCAATATTGCAGAAAATGTTAAGATAGTCATCAATTCTATTTGACAAAAGCTTCTAGTTTATAGAAAGTAGAAAAATAAATGCATAACTCTACTCCAAAGTAGAGCCAGATCAGTACCCAAAATGTAAAGTAGGGGTTATTCATAAGAGGGAGAATTGGAAAAACCAGAAAAGGATTCTGCTTTTCTCAGAGGTGGATAGAATCATGACATGTGAGCATGAGGAAATTTCAAGGAATAAGCAAGGGCACGAATGGAGAATTTATGGTTTTTGAACCAATCAAGGGTCTTGAAGTTGTTTTATCAAAAAATTAACTCTACTTATATCTGTTCTTTAGGAATATCAATCTAGATTAGTAAAGTGGTAAAAATAAATCCATGTTCCGTTTCATGTTCCATTTGGGGCACACAGTTAAAGTAATAGAAAGAGGGGTTCCTGGATGATTCAGTCAGTTAAACATCTGACTTCAATTCAGGTCATGATCTCATGGTTTCTGGGTTCAAGCCCCACATCAGGTTCTACACTGACAGCTCAGAGCCTGGAGCCTGCTTCAAATTCTGTGTCTCTCTCTCTTTCTGCCCCTCTCCCACTTGCACTCTATCTGTCTCTCAAAAAAAAAATAAACACTAAAACAAATAAAATAAGAAAAGATAACCTGTAACAGGGTTGAACTGCCTTTTGTTTATTGCTATTTTCTGTCTTCTTCTGAGAATGCCACCACTTTAAATTTTACATGGCTTTGTAGCTAGGTTGATAATATCCATATGGACTCCTACAGAACTTAGGAATGAAGTATTGCTAATGTACTGTACATATTTAACTTTTAACACTCCTTTTTTAAAGAACAAGAATGGTTTGTAAAGAAGGAAGTGTGCATACTGAAATGGAGTGATTAGATTAATAATAATTCTGGGTACGACATGGTAAAAATAGTTGGCATAAAAATTGTCTAATCCTCAAAAAAAAAACAAGTTTAACTCCATCAGAAATAATCTACACTGATATTTCTTATAAAGAAAAAACCGTAGTGATATTTTAAAAAATATGATGCCTTGCTATCAAAAACTGATTTATGCAGTAAGTTTTCAGTATCTTGTCTGTGATACATGTAAGATTCAGCTGAACTTTTCTTTATAGAAATGCATCCTTTAATACTTAAAGGCATTTGCCAATTAGCAGCTTTTTATTCTTCACAGATATTAAAAACAATCAATATTAATAGTGGTAAAAAACAGTTGACCTCTTGATAAGTGCAGTATCTAGGCATACACTACCCACTTTTTACCCTAGTTGTAAAGAAAAAAAAAAATTACTCTGTCAACAGAGAAAGTATGTGTCAGATCAAAAGATCAAGAAATTTGCAGTCCCAGCTCCATGCAGAGCAGGACAGTTCTTTTTGATAAGCTTTATGCTCTTTTTCTTGTAGCAAGTTCTCTCCATGATTCCCTGTGACAACTCTTACTAACTGACTAATGGGGATAATACTATCAAATGATTGTCTTAAGGATGGAATGGCAATATTTTGAAGATTAGTCTCTTTACAAAGAAACAGACGACTGTGCAGATGAATTTTTAAGTTCCTTATTTCAAAATTGGTATTATTGCTTTTGTCCGTAGTGGGAAAATTGAAATTTGTCATTAGAGGTGCTCTGCTAATTGATATGTTCACACACTTTCCAGATTAATTTTTGCAAATTCTGCCTTGAACATATTAAGTGACTCTTTATACTGCTCAACATCCAGTGTTTTATAAGTTTTACTAAGACAAACTAATATATTAACAATAAATAATAAGTCCTAAATAATTGTCTTTTAAAATCACTGGCAAAATCCATTCAGATCTCTACTCCATATCAAGTCCAGTGGGTACTGGGTCAGGAAAAATCTGAGAAGAAGACTCCATGTTACACTTAGAATTTCTCCCCTTGTCTTGGTCTGTTAGGTGACTGCTAGTTATGTTTTCCCTCAAACATGACTCTTTTAGGAAGCCTTCAAGCACTGATACCACAGACTCCATTTGGTGAACAACCTTCCCACAGGATCTAGGACCCACGTGGCCATAGGTATGGGGGAGGCACATTTTAAGATACATACCAGGCCTGGTCTATAATACTTTTGTCCATGAGAATGTCCCAACCTGAAAGATGTCCTACGGAGATTCCCCTGGAAAGCCAAGTTTTGTTGGCTTGGCTTCTTTAACAGCCACTCACAGAGAGCTGCTGTCCAAGGCTTTGACAAACATCAACTCACACCATCCTCATAATGACTCTTAAAGTCAGGTTACTTAGGAAACGTGCCCTGTGAATGGTTGTTGTTTTTGATTTTGATTTTTTAATCCAGAAACTTAGGTAGTAAGTTTTTAAAAATTCCATGAGTCCTTTAAGAAATGTTTCTCTTGATACAGTGACCAAGCAAAAAGCATTGATGTTGTGTGAACACTGCATTGGACTCTTTTGTGTTGATTTATCTTGTATGATCCACACAGAGGCACTTCAGGGGAACAGGAGAGTTGTTTTGCGTCCTTTTTTTGCAGATTAGGAAACAGGATGTCTTAGAGTTCAAGTGATTCCTTTATGTGTGTTCTGACAGAGAATGGCAGGAGATAGCAAATATTCATACTATGTATCATTAATGAATTTTTGAGGTAAAAATAATTGCTCACTAGTTTTTAAAGGAGGGCAAAACATGCATTTCCAAAGCTCAGCTATCTTCTCAGAAGGGCAGTTTTTCCTTGAAGAAAATTTCGATTTTACCTCAGAGTATATTTAGAGCAACTGAAGGTGTGCTTTCCGCTAGTATTTTGTATTGGTGCACATTATCATCTGTGAAAACAAGCACAAAATACAGAACATTGAAATGCAGCAACAGACAGACACAGCAATTCTGGTACAACACAGTGACACAGTGACAGACACAGCAATTCTGGTACAACATGGGAATATTTTTCACTGCTGATATTAAAAATAGTACTTTCCTCCAGGTAAAATAAAGGACATTCTCCCAAGGTGCTGCAAACACTCTAAAAAAGAAGAGGAAAAAAAAAAGCAAATGCAATTGTTTTGCTTTGAACTCAGAG
The DNA here is from genome assembly GCF_027475565.1 of Acinonyx jubatus. Classification (NCBI taxonomy): domain Eukaryota; kingdom Metazoa; phylum Chordata; class Mammalia; order Carnivora; family Felidae; genus Acinonyx; species Acinonyx jubatus. The sequence continues at coordinate 52,062,937 of NC_069388.1, forward strand.
GTCTGAGAAGGATGTCTCAGCAAGTCACTGCTGTGACATATGTATTTTCATATTCTGAGTCATGGGATCAGCATCATATTGTAACTCACAGATAATAAGCAGAGAGCTCACATTTCTTCAGAAGCTACCATGTGCCAGGCAAGGTTCTAGATACTTGGTACAACTGTCTCATGGGACCTTCATCAAGTGATGTGATACAGGGGCATCTGGGTGGCTTAGTTGTTAAGCATTCGACTTTGGCTCAGGTCATAATCTCACAGTTTGTGAGTTCAAGTCCCACGTCGGGCTCTGTGCTGACAGCTTGGAGCCTGGAACCTACTTCAGATTCTTTGTCCCCGTCTCTCTCTGTCCCTCCCTGCTCACACTGTATGTCTCTCAAAAAACTAAATAAAACATTAAAGATTTCAAAAGAGAGATGTGATACAATGCCCATTTTGTAGATGAAGTAAAGAAGACTCAGAGAGGTTACCTATCATTTCCAAGGACATACAGCTAGGAAGCATGTTTTACTGCATGTATTTATTTTAATCATAATGAAAATACTTCACTATAGTTGTTTCTGTTTCCATTTGATAGCTGAGGAGTTGTGTCATGGAATTCAAGTGGCTTATATATGTGGTCACATTTCAAACAAATGGTAGAGAGGATTGATGAGCCTTTATGTTCTGCTGCTGTTATCAGGGGCTTTCTGATAATTTGCTCCTTAAAGAGTGGTCCAGAAGGGCTCCTCAAAGAGGTAATCCTCTGGGAGTTTGTTAGAAATGCAGGGTCTTGGGCCCTCCCCAGACATGTTGTATCAGGACTTGTATTTTAACACCCCCCCCAAGTGATTCTCCCGCACATTAATATTTGAGAAGCACTGCATTCATCATACCACTCCACTCAGACAGCTCGGCAACACGTTATTTCAGCATTTCTCAGCCAGCTGATGACTATTCCCAGCAGGAGCCATCTGCACCTTCTAGAAGCCACCTGAGATTGATAGGGAACACTGGTCGTGCCTCCCAGGCCACAACCTTGCCTGCTGCCACCCCAGCCCAGGACCTAAACAGCACTCTCTATCCCATGTAGATAATCTTCAGTTTCAGGTGGAGATGAATGGCCAAATTCTCTTTAATTCAACTTAACCATGTGAAATAGCACTAACTCTTCAAAGCTAGAGCTGGTTCAACTGTGGAGAGGCTGATCATCCATTCCGTCCCAGAGAGTCTGCCAGAGAGCTCTTCAGTTCCCTGAAGCTCATGATCCCACAGAAGAGGAAGGATGTGCTTGTGTGTCACTTGGCCCTTTGTTCTGCACACCTGGTGTTTTGCTGAATGGAGTTTTTACTGAAACACTTCATTATTTCAATCTCATTATCTCTAAATATGCTTATTACCATCTGGATAAGACCTGACTGCAAAGCCTCTTCTGTGTTCACTCTCTTTTTTGGCATTTTCTGTAATGTATATACTATAATGTGTAAATATGATTGGGCATGCCCCCTGGGGTCAGAACAAAACTTTCAGAAACACACATGTTACCTGACAGAATGCTGGGATGGTATCTTCACAGGGGACACTTCAAGTGTGGAATAATTTGTGTGTGTGTGTGGTTATTGTTGTTCAGCAGTTTCTACTATACAAAGCACTTTCTCATTGCCAGTTACAGCAAAGTTGCAATCTAATATGTAGGTCTTCATTATTCTAGAAGCAAAAAAAAGTCACTAATAAAAAAATTTCATTTTTGGTCTTCTTAATGAATCTAATGGTATAACAGTTTCCTTAGTGGACAAAAGTGGCTGAAAATGCATTCAACTCATAGTTTCTTCCCTGAATTGGCTAAAAAAATAGTGATTAGTTATACTATAAAATATGCTTTGCTATTGTCTCTTGATTTTCTTTATATTATAAAAGTCATTTTAAAATTTATTTTAATGTCTTCATCTCTCATTGTTTCTTTGGTTCAATGTAAAAAACATGGAAAGTTAGAAGTCATTCATTTCGACTTCCTCATTAAACCTCTTATCTAAATATTTTAAACAAATAATTTATAACTTGCTGCAATTATTTAGAGATCGCCCTTAATAAAATTATTCAACTTTGCCTTAATGAACAATTTCTGCAAAACTGCTTTTCAATTATAATTTCTTAAAATTAGGCATAAGAGTGGCTATGGTAGATTATTATTCTTGTACCATTAAGCCAAAAGCAATTCTAATTATTTAAAAATAACATAGACAGTATGCTTCAAAAGGATAAGGGTTGTGTCCTCAGTCTGCATATGGTGTCTAGCATGTAATATTTATTTATTAATTCATTCAATAAATATATATTGAACATCAGATACTATGATGGGTTCTAGTGATACTATGGAAAATAAGATACCTATTATTCCTTTTCAGGTGCCTGTTGGCTCAGTTAAACGTCCGACTTTGACTCAGGTCATGATCAGGTCAGTGAGTTTGAGCCCTGTGTCAGACTCTATGCTGACAGCTCAGAGCCTGGAGCCTGCTTTGGATTCTGTCTCCCTCTCTCTCTGCCCCATCCCAGCTCATGCTCTATTCTCTCTGTCTCTCAAAAAAATGAATAAACATTAAAAAATTAATCACTTTCTTTCCTACTAACATGTGAACTGTATGAGTTCAGGCTCTTTTTATCTTGTCCATTGCTTACTCATTTCCATAGCACTTAGAATAACACTTAGCATGTAATTGTTGCTATATATATATATATATATAATGGATGAATTAAATAAATGAGTCATGCCAGCACTCTAGTAGAGGAGATAAACAAAAACAAAAAATATGAGATTATTTTAAAATTATGATTATTGAAGAAAAATGAATTGTTGACAGAAAATAACAGAGGAAAATATTATTTACCAAAATTCTTTTGGTAAAGTATTGCCTAATTATAGCTATGGAAACAGTAATGTCATTTCTAACTTTTTATGGCAGAGAGCATTTCTTTTTATAATTTGAAACAGTGAGATAGATTATTGAATCAGTTTAGGGGGGTCTTTTTAAGAAACACAAAGATTCATTTATTCAGTCATATGTAGTGGTTGCTAGGTGCTAGGCACCATCAAAGATTCTGGAATTACAGCAATGGGCAACACAAATATGGTGAGGCTCCTAGGCTCCTACCTGATCTGGTTATCTCCATGCATAGAATCTTGGAGTGATTTCCAAGGCTACTTGGTACAAGTATGGAAATCAGGACAAGCACATGTTTGGAGAAATTATTTAGTCCAGAGTTTCCTTAAAGGGTCAGGACTTAGGACAGATACAGGATGAAAACTGTTTCTTTTTTAAGCTTATTTATTTTGAAAGAGAGAGCGTGGAAGTGGGGGAGGGGGGGAGAGAGAGAGAGAGAGAGAGAGAGAGAGAGAGAGAGAGAGAGAGAGAATCCCAAGCAGGCTCCACACTGCCAAGGCTCAAACCCATAAACTGTGAGATTATGATCTGAGCCAAAGTTGGATGCTTAACTGACTGAGCCACCCAGGTGCTCCACATGATGAAAACTCTGTAAGACACATTTAAGGTCCAAGTTCTCCTTCAGCAAGATAATAATAGTTTGAACACTTACCTGTAGCTTAGAGATGTAGGTCGGTGCACATATTACATTCTAATTTAAAATGTCTGATTTTTAGTTTCCTAACTGGTAAAACAAGAATGTCAGAATACTCATCACTTAGGGACTCCTGGATAGAGAAGTAGTTTTTCACTGTGGGTCACCAGTATGATGTTTTAAATATCCCTTCCTTAATATAATTATATTTATATTTAGCATAAATATAGTCAATATATACCATATAACTATATAGCTATATACAATTTATATACTATATACCTATATAGTTAGTATATACTAAAGTTAGTATGAACTAACATGCTAATATAAATATCTAACTTATGAACAAGCATTACTTAGTTTCTGCAAAGAAGATAGAGTGCACATTTCCTAATTTCTAGCATGTTTCCGTACAAATACCTTCCCCTTATGTTTCCATCCTTATTAACCTCACTTAATATCCTCAATTTACTTATTCTACTGCTTCTCCTTTCTATGTTACACTCACACCTTCTGATAAGCACACATCTCTAGGATTCCATTTTGCCTTTCTTATTTTACATAGCCTTTTTAGCATCCTCAAATATAGATTCACCATATTTGTGATTCACAGAGATTAATTTTTCATGTGCCTCTTAATAGCACTAAGTGAGTAAAATTCCCATCTCCAAAGTAGCTTTGTTTAATTCCCTTCCTCTTCAAATCTACTGTTTAACTCAACTATTATTAATTCAGCATTACCGTGTGCCAGAGACAGGGTATAAATTGGTGGGTGAATAGATGCAGCCCCCATCTCCCTAGAGCTGACAGTCAGAGGAGAAAGATAAGCAGTAAATGACTAGGCAAACAGGAAGTTCATTGAGATAAGTGCTTTGGAGAAAATGAACAATGCAGAGACGAACAGGCTGGAGTGGGGATGGCCAAGGGAGCCATTTCTCAGTATATTCATACAAGAAGACGCTGAAAGGATGTGAAGGAGTCAGCCATACAAAAGCCAAATTTAAATGTATGCAGGGCAGCCATATCAGCCCGTATGAAAACTTTGGGGTAGAAAAGACAGATCTTTTAAAAAAACTCTCTATTGTGTCAGAATTTGATGGGAAAGTTGGAAGAAGGGAGATATGAAGCAACAACTAAGATATGAGAAGGTATGTCTTCTTGGACTTTGTATCTATATCTACACCAAGATGATAGAGTCATATATACATTTATAGCCTGACCGTGTCTTGGTTCAAGACCTGCATCTTTTTTTTTTAACTTTTTTTAAAGAAAGAGAGAAAGAGAGCTGCACAAGCAGAGGAGAGCAGCAGAGGGAGAGAGAAGGAGCATCTTAGGCAGGCCCCACATTCAACGTGGAGCCCAACATAGGACTTGATCTCAGGACCTCGAGATCATGACCTGAGCCTGAATCATAAGTCAGACGTTTAACCCATTGAGCCACCCAGTCATCCCCAAGAACTGTATCTTTCCCTAATGTTCCACAGCTGAAAATCAGCCTGTCCTAATATGAGTTCACCACCTTCCAGATTCACTACAAGCCAACTCTCCCTCCAGTTTTCTCTTGCATAAAAGCACTACTGCCATAAATAAAAAGCATCCAATCAAGACACTTCATTTATTACTGACTTTACTTCTGTTAGTTGTCTACACCCAAGTTGGCACCAGTTCTACTATTTTTACTCCTAAACACCTTAGGAACTGACACCATTTTCTCCACCTGCACTTCCTCTGTCTTGGTTCTGGTTATCATCAGCTATCATGTGGGCCATTGTAAATAATGTACAAGCTGGTCTCATCCTCCATGTCTTTCTACTTCAATCTGTTGTCCTCATATTATCACCAGGGAAATCTGGTGGCATCATGTTGCTGCATAAGATCACTCCTTAGAAGGACATGCAAAGTACCTTACAAGTCTTCCAATCTACCTTCTCAGCATCATTTCCCTCCCCTGGAATACACTTTATGCTCATGCACAATGTACTTTTCTGTGGCCTGGACATATTTCTGTCTTTAATGTTACCATTCCTTTGTATAAACTCTTCTGTTTCAATGATCTGTCTTTTATTGCTCTGCCAGATGAGTGCCTATTCTTCTTTAAAGACCCAGCTGAAATGTTTCTTCCTCTGTAAATTCTGTTTTTGTCTCTCCACTATCATCAGTGAGAATTCATTTCCCCCTCATCCATACTCATACTCTATCTTATTTATCAATTCAATTTTCTTGACTGAATCTTTCCTTATAGACTGTATAGTTCTAGAAAGCAGTGCCAACGTGCATTAATTTTTATGTCAATTAAAATAGCATCTTATCTGAAACAAAAATTAATATGTATTTAGTAGATTAATAACAAAGAATTAGGTTGTCTATAGGAAGTAGAAGTTTACTGGAAGATCCCCTCACAAACTGTTATCCAGGCAGAAGTCAGCCATTTCCCAACACCATCATTTTGTCCCTTATAACCTTAGCAAATGCTGAGGCTCCTTGCCACTCAGTCTGCTCAAGGAGTTGCATGATGCACAGAAGCACAGTACAGAAGCACAAAAACAATAAAATGGCATCTATGCTATCCTCTACCTGAATCTCTTAGAGGAAAATGAAAGGGATTTAGTTCATAACAGAGCTACATTTCTCAAATCCCATGCCTCTCTTTCCCATTCATCCTTACCTTGGTCTTCCACATCTTCAAACCATTTCTATCCATTTAAAAATATTTATTCCACTTGAAACACCTGCCTCCTCCCTTTAAGCCTATTTGGTATAGAACAATTTTGCCTTTTTGATACCTACCATGCATACCCCTTTTTGTCCCATCTTCTCCTGATTCTAAATTGCATGTAATCTGGAAACCAAACTAGCAACAACTTTGCATTATATGAACGAGGAGAACTCACAAAACACATTTGCCCAATTTAAATATCCCTTAAGCATTGCAAACTAAGATAGGTGTTTACTTGTCTGAGTATAATTTGATGTTTTTAGAATAAAATTGAATGAAATTCCAAATTAGAGAAGGGTAAAATTCATAACACGTGTTGAATCTGATTGCTCTGCAAAATGGGGGATAATATATATTTTTTAATTGTTTGACCACTTCTATTCCTTATCCTAGATTTATGTCATCTCACATAAACACTGGATGGCAAGGTTTTAGTTATTTTTCTCTAATATGACCCATAATTTTGAAGAGAAGTTTCCTTGGACATTCATTTTCCCTTGCAGTAGGAGGGTGGATACAATCACTGGATGTGGCTTTTTATTTGCCTTATTTATTTTTTCTTTTCTCTTTCTTTTGTTAACCAGTGGAAAACAGAAATCAGGGACTTTTTCTTTCTAATGTTTGGCTAAGTCCTCATCATAAAATTCCTTTCATATAGCAGGTCATTTAACAAAACAGCAGGCAGACACTTAAAATCAGTTGATAATTGCTTTCAGCTTTAGTGACTCACCCCACCAGGAAGTGTTCTTTGTTGTTTAGATTTTAATTTTTGATTGTTCAAGCTGGCCTAAATGCTTAGAGGTGAGCATAAGAAATCTGGCAGCATGTAGCATGTGTCGTTTGAAGCCATCTGTTTGCGTGGAATAAAAGATAACTCTTCAGGTGTCACTTTCATCACTGTTGATAGGCAGGATAACATTTATTCTCCCCAGTCATCTCTTCTCATTGCATTTTCCATCAGTTTCCCCATTCAGTGGATGATCCAATTAATGTCAGGGATGGAGGGTTTGACAGCTTGCCAACACAGGTGTGCCGTGACTGTTCTACTTCGTTCTTATTTTTCTTTCTATCTAAAGAAAGGGGATGAGCACATTCTCAATCACAGGGTAAAGAATCTGCCAGCATATTTCTGATGACTTTTTTTTTGGAAAAATAAAAAGAACAGTACTTTATTTCATAGAAAGGCAAATATTCATTTACCACTTTACTATTTTATCCAAAATTATACTCACTAATCAATTTAATTATAAACATGCACTAAGTGTGTATCATTTTTCAGCAAATGTATGTTGTACCAAGGATCAAAGATAAATAAGACCTATCTTCTGACATCAAATGGCTCATTGATCAGTGAAGAGAGAACTCCATAAATAACATGCAAACAAACAGAAATGGAGACATATAACAGAAATCATAACAAAAGTACTAGAGCAAAATGTGTATGGTATGCGTATGGAGGCAAGAAAAAGGGAGGCATATGTTCTTTGAAGGCTCACAAGAATAGGTTGTGTTGTGGAGCTGACATACAGTAAGACTGTGGAGGAGAAAATGTGTCCAGGCACAGAAGATTAAAACAAAAGGAAAAGGAAAAAAAATAGCTTGGGCAATACTCAGAGACACACAAAGGCATAACACACCAGTGGCAAGGATTGTTTTATTGTCTTCTAGGGATAGGAAGCAGGGAGACCATGAACTAGCATGAGCTAATGGTGATGACTCTATGTCATGCTAAGCAATTTGGTTCTTATATTAAGGGCAATGGAGAACCACCAAAGGTTTTTGCAACACTATCTGAAGAATTCTAACTTAGTAGGGGAGAGAATGCAAATGAAGTGAGCTCTAGTAATGGAGATTTGGGAACATGGAGCCCAATAATGAGATACGTCATCAGTTGATTGTACAAAATATTTATTGAGTGCCTCCTATGTGCCTGATGCTAGTGGTAACAAATGAACTTGACAGTTACCTCTGCTGAGAAACTCACAGCTCAGCAGAGCAAGCTAAACATGTAAATATGCGTATAACATAACTTGGTAAAATTCTTATTTGAGTTCTGAAAATAATGCTGAATATAAAGCCACTGTGTGCTATGAAGTTCCTGAGAAATGTAATAAAAGAGATAATTTTTTAATGTTCCATATCAAATAGAAGTTTTCAAATGTAAAAGCATGGGGATGGAGGATGTGGAATTGGAAGTTACAGTTCAGCCAAAATGTACAAAATGAGTAATTAAGTCCAGGGAGTGTGTCTTGAGAAATAAGAACCTGGCACCCATAACCAGGAATGGGAAGAATAGATTTGGAATGAGGAAAGAAAGGTGCTGTGTTTAGTCTGGAGCATATTGAAATTGAACTGACAGGAGACAGTCAAGCATCACTATCTAATAGGTATCTGGAAATGTGAGTCTGGAGTTCAAGGGAAAGGAGAGAAACTGAATATATTTATTTGGGGTTCAGTATCATATAAGTGGTAGAGTCACAGAAAACTATGAGGTCAAGTAGGGAAAATGTGCATGGTAGAAACAGAAGAGAATTCTAAGAAAAAGCAGAAGCTGTAGGTGAGGAATACTTGGAGAGGAAGAAAGACATGAGAAAGCATGTCACCAAGGCCAAAGAAGATAGCGTTTGAAAAGTGGGCTGAGCAATTAATTTGCAGTTGGTCACAGACCACTCCAGAAAAATCAATTCTACAAGATTGAAAGCACAGGATATTGGATTTTAATGGCAACTTTAAATAGAGAACCTTTTTCAACAGAGTGAAGCAAAATATATAGTAATGTTTCAAGAAGTTTCTTGGTGAAGGAAAGAGAAATAAGGGTAATCACTTAAGGGGTCATGTTTTAAAGAGGGAACTTTGGGTGGAGATATTTGACTATTTTAGGAATAGCAGAAGTGTGTAGAAAGGGAAAAAATGAACATAAAATGAACATTCATCAGAGAGGAACATAATGATGAAACGAGGCCTGGAGGTCATGAGTAGACATTATCTATCACAGGAGTGTCAATCTTTGTCTCTTTTCTGAGGTAGGTGTGAGGATGTAAACATGAGTCATTTGTACCAAAGTGTAGCTTTGAATAATGGGAAACCACAGAAGGTAGCAGTTCATGGCTAGTAGCTCCATTTTTTTTTCTGTAACATATGAGAGAAAGTTATGAGAATGAAAATGTTGGATTAAAAGTCTAGAATGAAGGACAATGCTGATAATTGGAAACATTCACTTGACTATGGTCAAAAGCAGACAAGAGAACAGTAAAAGTCAACCAACCAAAGCAACTAATTAATCAATGAACCAACCAACCAACCAAACATCTGTAGTGAGATGTTTCCATAAGGAGTGAGAGCACAATTTCCAAAGCCAACCAACAACACTTTACTCCCTGACCTGTCCCTGAAACTTTTATCTTCAGGACTTTGGACAAGTAACAGCCTTTCCAAGTCTTTTCCATATGCAGCATGAGCATAATAATATGAGATAATGTATGTAATTCTCTTGGAATTGAAACAATCTCTTAAAATTATCTTCTAATTTTTTTAGGACTTATGAAATAGGTGGAAATCTTTAACAATAGCGAGAAGACAGGAGTGAGAAAGAGCAATTATGACCATTAAACACATAAAACTGAGGGATTATCTTAGCGTAAATCTTCAAACACATGCACATTTTTCTCCTGTTCTTTAGAAAGGATAAAAAAGTGATGAGCAACAATTTTTCATTGTCAGTAAAAAGAATAAAAATAATAATAAAACGATTACAGCAGTAAATGTTAGTGTTAGATACAAAAAAAAGAGAATTTCCTAAGAGTAAAAATATATCCCACAAAATTTATAAAATTCATATCAATGTTTTGGCAACTGAGACATGGCAAAGAAGCAAATGGGCCACAATTTTTACATGTGTCCTTTAAGAGTTAACTGAATTATGAAAAGAGTAACAGAAGGAACTAGATGGAAAAGAAGACTCACTGGAGATGAATCCTTAGGTTCTGATCATCTTTTCTGGGTCTTGACATACATTTTTATGATGGATATTGTTAATTTTTGAATAGTCAAAATTGTCAGTATGCCTGTTAATACAATCTTTTCATTACTGGCTTAGATATCACCATACAAAAAACTTATGGTTAAGGGTATATATACCAATCACCCATCTAGATTGTTAGTTCTTGAAGACAAGGCATGCCTTTTGTACTTCACATCTGCCATTGTAAATCGTTGCTCAAAATAATCTATCAATCCATATTTGTTGAATGCATGGATGGATCAAATAATCAATGAATTAATTAAACACTATAAAATATTATTAAGGTGAATGATTTTTATGTGTACTTTCCATGATGTGTGTATAAATGCACAAGGCAAAATGAGGATTTCAATGAATCTAAGATTTTATCATTTGTTAATTAGAGATGATTTCCAGTGTTATCTATCTAGGGTAGTGAAATATCAAAATCCTTTTTTTTTTTCTGTCTTCAGGAGTACATTTGGAATTTGAGCTGTTCAAGATATCTTTGTTGCAAAAAAAAAAGAAAAAAAGGAAATTATGAATTTTCTCAATGTTTTCCTGGTTTGCCAAACAGAATGTAAGAAATTATGCCATTACTAAAGCTATATAAGAAACTAAATGACTCACCTAATGTATATTAATCTTGCTTTTTTAACCCTTTTCTACTAAGTGTTTGAAGTGCAAGTTCTATTTTGTCAATAAATGGTACCTGTTACCCTGAGGAATTAATGACATATGAACAGTTTAAAACATTTTTTCCAGAGGGATGAAAATTTATTGAATGAGTCTATACCTAAAAAATTCTAGGAAGCAGCCTGGAAGTTTTCTGCTTCTCTCATCACTGAAATGCAGCTAATTCAACACCAAACCATCTTGCAAACCTAGAAAATTGATCTGAGGATTAGCACAATAATCTGTATAACTTGAGTCACAAAATTTGGCAGGTACTTGGTGCAGAGAGGTGAACTGGGGGAGAGAGAAGCCGCAGAGGGTAGGGAGCTGCTTTTGCTGCAGAGAGAGGATGGAGACAGGGGGGAGAGTACAGGAAAAGCACTCCCTCTGAGAGCATCTGGAGAGAAAGAGAAAGAGTAGAAATACCTATAAGGGCTTGAACAAGAAAGGGAAGAAGGAGAAAGGAGAGACTGTAAATACCATTAGAAGTCTACAAACATGGGAGCACAGAGACTGAAACTCTGCAGCTCCATACCTGGCAGAGCTCTCATGGGAAAGGTGAATCCCCAGGAGCAGACAGCAAGGTCCTAAGGTGCTTGGGCTACATGAGGAGAGGCAGTTCTGCTGGTGAGAGGACATTTGGTAGAGGCCGTGTGGCCTCCCCATAGGCAAAGGTCCCAGTGGGCCCCAGAGAACAGCCACGTTTGCTGGTGTTAGGACAAGGACGTTAGGGGGCAGTGAACCCTGGTGCCAGATGTGTGTTGTGATTTACCATAATCCCTGAAATGCTGATGCTACACTATCACACAAACTTTTTCTGGGATGGGCTGGCACCTAGTGGCAATCTCTGGTCATCTGCAGCAGTGTGATTGCCAGAACATTCCTGGGGTGGGCCAACACCTGGCCATTGCTCTGTGAGAATCTCCCCCAGAGGGTCAGGATGGGTCAAAGCTGAAGGGCCCTCAGAAGTAAGGGGTTTGGAAACATAGCCCCATCTGAGATAAAATTTGGGAGGGATGTGCTGCCTGGCAGGCTGACAGCTTTATCCCAGACAGCCTAGAAGCAGGGAGCAGATGGAAGCTGGAGACAAAGGAGGGGTGCTTGATTGCCAGTTGGCGAGAGCACAGAGTTCTGATGTTAGAGACTGGGTAGCTGGGTGACACCATTTTCATCTCTTATGCACATGCACATGCACATACACATGTAGACGTGTCACAACAATCCACTCCAGTAATCTAAGCAGCGCCTTCTAATGGAGAATGGAGCTGTTACACAAAGCGCAATTCAACTGCACCAACTGCACTCTAGAGGCACATCACAAGTCTCTCCACCTGCTTAGTTTACCGACTATAAAGTGCTTCATAGTATGACTTCTAAGGGAAACTGGATGTAATTTCAATTGTATTTCATTTTGTTTGCTGGTCCATCTATTCAATTTTTTTCTTTTTCTTTTTCTTCTATTTTCTTATTGTTGAATACAGAAAGAGAAAAATTATTTTTATTTTCTGTTTTTATAAGAAAGATTTTTCTTTAATTTTTTCTACTATATTTTTTGTAAATTTTTAAATTCTATTTTACTCTAATCATTTTATTTTATTCTATTTTTATGTAATCATTTTTTAAAATTTTCAAACATTTTCCTATTTTTACCATTTTTTAAACTTTCTTTCCCTTTTTTGTCTATTCTACCAAACTTCTTTCAACAACCAGACCAAAACACACGTAGGATCTAGCATCCTTTCTTTGATATTTTTGTGTTGTTTTAAATTTTTTAATATTAATTTTTTATTTTATTAATTCATTTTCTTCTTCTAAAATGTCAAAATGAAGGAATTCACCCCAAAGGAAAGAACAGGAAGAAATGACAGCCAGGAACTTAACACAGATACAAACAAGATGTCTGAGCCAGCATTTAGAATCACAATAATAAGAATACTAGCTGGGGTTGTGAAAAATACAGATTTTGTTCCTGCAGAGATAGAAGTAAAATTAGAACAATATTCAAAATGCTATAACTGAGAAGTAATGTCAAATGAATGCCACAGTGGCAAAGATAGATGAAGCAGAGAAGCATATCAGTGCTATAGAGGACAAACATATAGGGAATAATGAAGCATAAAAAAAGGAGGGAAACTAAGGCAAAAGAGCACAATATAAGAATTAAAGAACTCAGTGTCTCATTGAAAAGGAATAACATCTGAATCATAGGGATCCCAGAAGATGAAGTGAGAAAAAGGGGTAGAAATTTTATGTGAGCAAATTATGGTGGAAAACTTTCCTAACTTGGGGTAAGACACAGACATCAAAATCCAGGATCACAGAGACTCCCATTATATTAAAAAAAATCAACAAGTCATATCACAGTCAAATTCACAAAATACACAGACACAAGGAAAGAATAATAAAAGCATTAAAGGAGAAAAAAGTCCTTAACCTACAAGGGAAGACAGATCAGGTTTGCAGCAGACCTCTCCACAGAAACGTGGCAGGCCAGAAAGGAGTGGCAGGATATATTCAGTGTGCTGAATTGGAAAAATATGCAGCCAAGAATTCTTTATCCATCAAGGTTGTCATTCAAAATAGAAGAAGAGATAGAGTTTCCCAGACAAACAAAAATTAGAACAGTCTGTGACCACTAAATCAGTCCTTCAGGAAATTTTAAGGGGGACTCTGAGGCGAGGAAAGACAAAACAAAACAAAAAAGACCAAATACAACAAAGACTAGAAAGGACAGAGAACACCACCAGAAACTCCAACTCTACATGCAACACAATGGCAATAATTCATATCTTGCAGTACTCATTCACAATGTCAACGGACTAAACACTGCAATCAAAAGACGTAGGGTAACAGAAAGGATAAGAAACCAAGATCCATCTATATGTTGTTTACATATCTTACCCATCTTAGACCTAAAGACACCTTCAGATTGAAAGTAAGAGGATGGAGAAATATCTATCATGCTAGTGGCTGCCAAAAGAAAGCCAGAGTAGCCATACTTATATCAAACAATCTAACTTTAAAATAAAGACTGTCACAAGAGATGAAGAAGGGCATTTTATCATAATTAAGGGGTCTATCCTCCAAGACCTAACAATTATAAACATGCATACTCCAAATGTGGAAACACCCAAATATATAAATCGATTAATAACAAACATAAGGAAACTCATTGATAATAATAGCAAAATAGTAGGGGACTTCAACAACCCACTTACAGCAATGGACAGGTCATCTAAACAGAAAATCAACAAGGAAACAATTTCTTTGAATAACACACTGGATCAGATGGACTTAACAGATATATTTAGAACATTTCATCCTGAAGCAGCAGAATACACATTCTTCTCAAATGCACATGGAACATTATCTGGAATAGATCACATACTGGGACACAAATCAGCCCTCAACAATTAAAAAATGTTAAAATAATATTGTGCATATTTTCAGACCACAAATATGAAACTTGAAATCAACCACAAGAAAAAATTTGGAAAGACAAGAAATACTTGGAGTCTAAAGAGCAGCCTACTAAAGAATGAATGGGCTAAACAAGAGGTTAAAGAGGAAATTAAAAAAAAAAACACTTGGAAGCAAATGAAAATGATAACATGCAGTCCAAAACCTCTTGGACACAGTAAAGGCAGGCAAAAAAGGGAAATATATAACAATCCAGGCATTCCTAAAGAAGGAAGAAAGGTCTCAGATACAAACCTAAACTTATACCTTAAGGAGCTGGAAAAAGACCAGAAAAAAAAAACAAAACAAAAAAAAAACAAGCCAGCAGAATATGACAGATAGTAAAGATTGGAGTAGAAATCAATGCTATTGAAATAAAAAACAAAACAACAAAACAAACCAACCATAAAACAGTAGAATAGATCAATGAATCCAGGAGCTGGTTCTTTTAAAGAATTAAGAAAATTGATAACTGCTAGCCAGTTTGACCAAAAAGAAAGAGGAAAGGACCCAAATATATACAATCAAGAATGAAACAGGAGAGATCACAAACAACACTGCAGATACAAACAATCATAAGAGAATATTAGGAGCAAATATATGCCAATAAATTGGGCCATCTGGAAGAAATGGACAAATTTCTAGGAACATGTAAACTACCAAAAATGAAACAAGAAGGAATAGAAAATTTGAACAGACCCATAACCAGTAAAGAAATTGAATTAGTAATCAAAAATCTCCCAAAAACCAACAGTCCAGGGCTTGCTGGCTTTCCAGGGGAATTTTACCAAACATTTAAAGAAGAGTTAACACCTATTCTCTTGAAGCTGTTCCAAACAATAGAAATGGAAGAAAAACATCAAAAGTCATTCTACGAGACCAGCATTATCTTGATTCCAGAACCAAAGATCCCACTAAAATGGAGAACTATATACCAATTGCCCTGATGAACATGGATGCAAAATTCCTCAACAAGGTACTAGTCAACTGGATCCAACAATACATTCAAAGAGTTAGTCACCACAACCAAGTTAACAACTCATTAACACATTAACAACTCAAGGAACAACAGATGTTGTCAAGGATGTGGAGAAAGAGGATCTCTTTTGCACTGCTGATGGGAATGCAAACTGGTGCAGCCATTCTGGAAAACAGTACTGAATTTCCCCAAAAAGTTAAAAATAAAACTACCCTAAGAGCCAGCAATTGCACTACTAGGTTTTTATCCAAAGAATAGAGGGATGCTGTTCCGAAGAGGCACATGCATCCCAATGTTTGTAGCAGCACTATTGACCATAGCCAAAGTATGGAAAGAGCCCAAATGTCCACCAACAGATGAATGGATAAAGAAGATGTGGTAGATATGTATACAATGGAGTATTATTTGGCCACAAAAAAGAATGAAATCTTGCCTTGCATCAACGTGGATGGAACTAGAGGGTATTATGCCAAGGGAAATTAGTCAGAGAAACACAAATATCATATGATTCACTCATATGTGGAATTTAAGATACAAAACAGATGAATATAAGGGAAGGGAAGCACAAATGATATAAAAACAGGGATGGAGACAAAAACATAAAAGACTCTTAAATATACAGAACAAACTGAGGTTTTCTGGAAGGGTTGTGGGTGGGGTGATGGGCTAAATGGGAAAGGGGCATTAAGGAAGACACTGTTGGGATGAGCCCTGGGTGTTATATATAGGGGATGAATCACTGGAATCTACTCCTGAAATCATTAATTCACTTAATGCTAATTAACTTGGATGTAATTTTTTTAAGAATTCTAATACAAAGAACATATTGCCAGTTTGAAATTGGAACTTGCTTAAGCCAACTCTGCTAGGGGAAGGATCAATAATGCTTCTCTGTGTGTACAAAATCTGTGTGAAAAACAACAGAAAGTCACTTAAAAATTTCCATAATATTCCTTCTTAATGACAGGATTTTGTCATTAATGTTTTTTTTCAAACAAAGAAGTAAACATAATAATTGCATCTCATATGAATAGCCAACCAGCACCAGAACACCAGAGTCATTATCTAAATGTATTTTGCATCGACTTGCCAGATGATTTGCAATGACTCTAAGGATCATGAATTCTAACTCTGTTAAAATCCAAGGTAATAAACACAGCCTCTGAAGGTGGTCGTCAGACTGCCGTGGGGTGTGTTTATGTCTTGAGAAGAAATGCGATTAGCGATTTCTGAGGTACAGATGAAAAAACAAATCCCAAAATCAAATGTATTAAAACCCTTGAACCTTGTGGAAATGTTAGTTTCAAGTCAGTGGTGTTCTGATGGTTTGGTAAAGGGAAAAGCTTGAATACAATCTTTTGCCTTCAGTACTCAGATACCTCAGTATTACTGAATATGTATTGTCAGTCTCTAGGATAGGAGTCATTTTCTGCATGAAAATCTCTTATTCATCTTCAAAGTAAATTGGTCATCTAGAGGACACTTGAAGCTGAGCTGTTCCCTTGGGAAGAAAGCTACCAATATGGTGACATGCTTTCTGATTTTGGTCTCATTTAGTTCAGATATACTATTTATTATAAATAATAACACTCTACATTTCTGTATTGAACACTTTATATTAGAAAACATTATCACATACATTATTATAGTGGACCCTAACAACAGTTCCTGCTGTTTTATACTCCATGTAACATGTAACAAAAGTTTAGAAGTGAAGTACATAGTGCAAAATAAGAGAACTGGTTAAGTATGAGATTAGCATCTCATCAGAAACGTATGGAGACCTAAAGAATCTATAGGATTTTTTCCTTCTTTGGTGAAATTTATTTGCTTTACTTGTGCGACTTGAAGACCAAGTAGCACCAGCCTTAAGTAAAAGGAAGAGAGGCTGAGCTTGCCTTTTTTTTAATGTTTATTTATTTTTGATAGAGAGAGAGAGTAGGGGAGGGGCAGAGAGAGAGGAAGACACAGAATCCAAAGCAGGCTCCAGCCTCTGAGCTGTCAGCCTACAGCCCAATGTGGTGCTTGAAGTCATAAACCGTGAGATCGTTATCCGAGCTGAAGTAGAACGTTTAACCAGCTGAACCATCCAGGTGGCCAGAACTTGCCTTTTAAACCTCCCTACTAGTTTCTCTGCTTTGACAAGCCATTAATTCAGCCAAAACATGGGTATCAAGAGCTCACTGATGTGCCAGATCCTGGGTTAGATCACTCACCATTCTCTCTTGCACTAATCTCACCAACCCAACAGTTCCATTCAGTTGGTGACTGGATTCTCATTCATCCAGACCTTTCCCCAGTGCAGCCATGTGTTAAGCGACTTGAAGTGAGAAGCGTAAGAGCTATCAAAACCTCCTTATGATGACTGCTTCTATGTATCACTTATTAGCTCTTGAGTCATGCACACTTATTTAATATCTCTGGGCTATTTATTCTTGATTTGGTAATGCTCATTTTTTAAATGCTTGAATTTTTTGCATCAATCTTTTTGATTTCTTAAAATTATCATAATGTAACATTTTTAAATGTTTACTTCTTTATTTTGAGAGAGAGAGAGAGAGCTCACAAATAGGGGAGGGGAAGAGAGAAGGATAGAGACAATCTCATGCAGGCTCTGTGCTCACAGAGCAGAGCCCCATGCAGGGCTCGATCTCATGAATAATGAGATTGTGACCTGAGCCAATATCAAGAGTCAGATGCTTAATACCTGAGCCACCCAGGCACCCCTATATTGCAGCATTTTTATAAATAGAAGATAATAACATAGCAAAGCACTTGTGAGATAATAGAAAACATAAATTGTGGGCACCTGGGTTGTTCAGTTGGTTAAGCTTCTGACTATTGATTTCAGCTCAGGTTATGATCCCAAGGTCATAGGATCGAGTCCCACATTGGACCCTGAGATGAGTGTGGGGCTTCCTTAAGATTCTCTCTCTCTCTCTCTCTCTCTCTCTCTCTCTCTCTGCCCTTCTCACCCACTCATGCTCTTTCTCTCAAAAAAAAAAAAAAACACCATAAATTGGTGTCTGCCCCGGGTTCTTGTCACAGATTTCCTGAAACTCTTGTGATTTTTCTTTTTTAAAAAATCTTTTATGTTTTATTTTATATTTGAGAATGAGAGAGAAAGAGAGAGAGAGAGAGAGAGAGAGAGAGAATGTGAGCAGAGGAAGGGCAGAGATACAGAGACAAAATCTGAAGCAGGTTCCAGGCTCCAACCTGTCAACACAGAGCCCAGTGAGGAGCTTGAAATCACAAGCAGTAAGACCATGACCTGAGCTGAAGTCAAATGCTTACCCTACTGAGCCACACAGGTGCCCCTAAATCCTTGTGATTTTCTAATTGATAAGAGCACTAAGGATATCTTGTTTTCTAATATTTTGTCTCTGACACTCATTCCTAACATAAGGCTCCTAAAACCCTTGTAATTTCCTGGCTGATGAGACTCTTTTGTTCTAATGAAGCCACTCTAGGTGAGCTTCTGGATAATTCCTGGATGGTGGCTGGTCCCTGAAAAGACCAAGCCATAATTAGAATCTTGCGATCCTCAGTCCCACTCCATCCCCTGTTTTCTTCAGAAGTGAGAAAGACTGGAAACAGAATGAATAATTGACTATGTCTATGTGATGAAGCTTTCATAAAAATCCCAAAAGTATGGGGTTTAGAAAGCTTCCAGGTTGGTAAACAGAGTTTTGTTCCAGGAGGGTGACATATCCCAAATTCACGAGGACATAAGCTCCTATTCTTGGGTCCCTCCCACACTTCACCTTATATATCCCTTTATCTGGGTGTTCATCTGTACTCTTTATCATATCTTTTAATGAAATGGGTCAATGTGTTTCCCTGAGTTCTATGAACCACTTTCACAAATTAATCAAACCCAAGGGCAGGGTCATGTGAACTTCTGATTCATGGCTGATTTTCTCATAAGGCCAGGTGACAACCTGGACTTGCCATTGACATCTGCAGGAGATGGAGGGTAGCAGTCTTGTGGGACTGAGCCCTTATCCTGTGGGATCTGATGCTGCCTCCATATAGTGTAAGAATTGAATCAAATTTAGTTAAACCATAGGACTCTGCACTGGTGCAAAATTGTTTATTGTGGGAAAACCATCCCACACATTTGGTGACCAGAAGTGCCAGAAGTGGAAGAGTTCTGTGTAAAAGTAAAGGAGACACCCAGGAGGAAGAGGGTGGTTTCTCAATATATCACCAAACCACAGTGCACCCTTTCTTGCTCCCTACTACTACAGTGAGATGAAAGCAGGCAATAATCCCCAACCAAAGATAAACAGCTGATAAGGATCATGAGGGGGACCTTCTTTCATTTTAGAAAGGAATGAATCTTGAAACCTCCAAAGCTTTAGCCCCATTTTAGTAGAATTTTATTCTTCTTGGCAGGGATAGGGCCTCTGGTAGTATCATTCATTCCTACTGAAAAGCTCATGATTGATGACTACTCTGTCAGGCTTTGTGCTAAAGAAGAATAAGATATGGTCCCCACCTTTGAAGAGTTTATTACAGGAGTTTATCATTTGCTTACCATGGGGCATGGTCACCCATGGGTTCTCCAGCCCTACCATCTGGTCTTTTCTCCCGGAACACTCTCCCAATGTGCTCTCTGACTTAGTGAGGGCCATCCTTTAATGATCACCTGAGAATACATGCAAAAACATTCTATAATAGTTGCTTACGGGATGTAACTCCCATCCTTCTACCTGCTACCGCAGAGCATGGCGGAATTTAATTACCGTCACTCATGTGAGCTTTGCACACCTTCTTACATGCAGGTGCTGTCAGCTTAGCCCTGTTACAGACTCATTCCTTCCTCACAACACCTTGTATAGTGCTGCCCACCCTCACCCCTCACCACCAAGCATGCAATTATGTTAAATTAAGTTGAATTGGGCCACAGAAAAATGTATAATATTTAGAAATATTTCAGACATATCCAATAGGAAAAACTGTTAAACACTGAGACTGATACTCAAATTAGGTCACAGAATCCAGTCCCTTTGAGAAGAATTCATCTTGAAGTGATTAAGGCGTGGTATTGTTACTGAAACCCAAGACTGGCTGCCTGTCACTTGAAAGGGCAATACTCAAGAGACAAGTTTGGATTGGAAAGGAATATGAGCTTTATTCAAGCAGCTGGCCATCTGGGGAGAAGGTGGACTCTTGTCCAAAAACAACTTCAAGTTTTCTGCTTGGCTGAGAGATTTTTAAAGGGTTTTAATCAGTTAAGGGAGTGCAGTAGTCTGTGACATTTCTTGATGATGCCAGCTACAGAGTTATCTCAGTGTTTGGAGATTGTGCAAGAAGTTCTAGTTCCTTGATTTCCAGTGGTGGAGAGGCAGAGAGTGGGATGTGCAAGAAGGTCTGGTTCCTTGGTACCCAGGGGTTGTGCAAGAGTACTCTGTTATTTCTAAGAGGAGGGCAAGGTCTACAGGTGCACAAAGGGAGAGGTTAGTAACATCATTTGGGTGACCTTAAAAAGAAAGACATTTTGCTAAAAGATTGGTAGCCCAATCAGAAAGTTAAGAAGACTTCAAACAGATTTGTTGGCCTCTGTGGTCTGGGAATGTTCTAGTCCCTTATTCCCTAAGGCCAGGGGTCTGCAAATCTCAGAGTGTAAATTAGTTCTATTATAGATGACTGGCTTAAGTCAGCCAGTGAGGAGTGTGCTAACTTGAAGCAAGCTAACCCTTAAGACCCGCTGGAATGCTGATGCAGTGTTAAGCATTAACACTGAAAAAAAATGTAGAGTTAGTGTCCACCAATCCCTTATTTGTTACTGTCTTAGCAGTAGGGAGGCAACTACATATTTTGTCAGAAGTTAGAATCTTCAGTCTGAGCAACAGAGTTTCTTTTTCAGGGAAAATTTTTCACTAAGTTATGAAATATATTGGATAAAGTTATTGTTTTTAAAATTTTTTTAATGTTTATTCATTTTTTGAGAGACAGAGCATGAGTGGGGGAGGGGAGAGAGAGAGGGAGACACAGAATCTGATGCAGGCTCTAGGCTCTGAACTGACAGCACAGAGCCCAACATGGCACTCGAACTCAAGGATATTGAGATCTTGACCTGAGCCGAAGTTGAATATTTAACTGACTGAGCCACCCAGGCACCCCTAAAGTTATTGTTTTAATAGGACAGTCAGCAGGATAATTGCTTGCCCATGATTGTGAAAGGGGCAATTTTTCTAACAGTTCTTCTACATTGACTCACCCTTCAAATTATATCACATCTGGGGCTCGTGGGTGGCTCAGTAGATTGAGCGACTTCAACTCAGGTCATGATCTCATGGTTCATGAGTTCCAGCCCCACATCAAGCTCACTGCAGTCAGCCTGTCAGCACAGAGCCTGCTCATATCCTCTGTCCCCCCTCCTTACCCCTCTCCCACTTGCGCTCTATCAAAAATAAATAAATAATTTTTTAAAAAGATATTATGTCCAAGATCTAGAACATCTTCTCCATTTTAAGGTGTTCATCCAGACAAACAGCCTCTGACAGGTACTCTGCTGTGAATGTAGCTTTAAAAAAGGCACTTAGACATGTCTGTCCTATCTAGCACATCTCTGTGCTTAATTAAAAGAGCAAAGCAAGTACTAGAAAATAAAACCATAAGCTAGTTTTTTTCATTTTTGTTATAATTTTAAAATCTTTTAATTTTAATTTAATGAGGAAGCTATCACAGCAAATGATCTCAAGTATTGTTGAATGAGAATTTAATTCCATGTCTGTAAAACTAAGTATTATAAATCGAAGAGGAAAAGCTTACCACCATGTTTTTACAGTTTATTGTTTTAGTTAATTTAATATTTCTGAAGTGCTTAAATGAGCTGGCTTGGTCTACTTTGCATTTTCTCACGGACACTGGTAACTCACCTTGAGCCTGAGCTCACCATACCCAGCCTATCGGCAAGGCTAATGGAATATTAGTGATGGATGGATGAAAGTACTGTACAAATCTGTCTTGCTTCCAGCTTATGATTCTTCTCTACTCATTTTTCACTATTACATACTTTTGCTATTACCACACACAACCAGAGAAAGGTCAAATCTGAAACAAACAGGAATTGAAGGCAGGTTCTCAAGGACAGAACATATTTTAAATGAACAGTACAAATTTGGCTTTTCTCTGCTGGCTCACATTGGTAGAATAATTGGTGTGAAAATGTATCTGTTATGTTTGAATTTCAAATGAAAGATAATTAAAGGACCAGCAAGGAAACAATTTTAACTCTAGGTTAGTAGGAAGGTGAATGAGGTTCAAATGAAAAGTTACTCTCTGATTGGGAATTAGATTAGAATTTATACTGGAAAGTCTTAGCATTTCGCACTGAATATTAAGATATTCAGATAAAACACAGACTGCCCAATTAAATTTGAATTTTAGAAAATTGTTTACAATCAATATGTCCCAAATATTGCATGTAACACACTTCCATTTAACTTTTATTTGTTGTTTATTTGAAAATCAAAGTTAACTGGATATCTTGGTATTTTTATTTGCTAACTCTGGCAACCCCAAATAAGATATTGACATTTAAGAAGAAAAAGGGAACAGACTAAAGCTGAATTCTAGGACTTAATTTTGTATGTGCATGTTAGTCATTCAATAAATATTTGGTGAATGAATTAACATATTCATTTAATTTATTTGTTTATTTATGTATTTTGAGAGAGAGAGAAAGAAAATGTGAGGGGGGCAGAAGGCAGAGGGACAGGGAGAGAAAGAATTTCAAGCAGGCTCAGTGCTGTCAGCACAGAGACCAACACAGGGCTCAAACTCGCAAACTGTGAGACCATGATCTGAGCAGAAACCAAAAGTTGGACGCTCAACTGACTGAGCCACCCAGGTGCCCTGAATTAATATATTTAAAACATGCAAGATAAGCCCTGTTGTAGAGGAAAGATAATAGCATTTCAAGTTCCCAGGACTCAGGCTGGAGAAGAAATTATTTCTTTTTTTTTTAATTTATTTTTATTTTTTTGAAATTTATATCCAAATTAGTTAGCACAGAGTGCAACAATGATTTCAGGAGTAGATTCCTTAGTGCCCCTTACCCATTTAGCCCATTCCCCCTCCCACAAACCCTCCAATAACCCAGTTTGTTCTCCATATTTATGAGTCTCTACTGTTTTGTCCCCCTCCCTGTTTTTATATTATTTTTGTTTCCCTTCCCTTATGTTCATCTGTTTTGCCTCTTAAAGTCCTCATATGAGTGAAGTCATATGATTTTTGTTTTCTCTGACTAATTTCACTGAGCATAATCCCCTCCAGTTCTACCCAGGTAGTTGCAAATGGCAAGATTTCATTCTTTTTGATTGCTGAGTGATACTCCATTGTATTGTATGTATATATGTGTATATATACTATATATATATTCCACATCTTCTTTATCCATTCATCTGTCAGTGGACATTTGGGCTCTTTCCATACTCTGGCTATTGTTGATAGTGCTGCTATAAATATGGGGGTGCATGTGTCCCTTTGAAACAGCACACTTGTATCCCATGGATAAATGCCTAGTAGTGCAATTGCTGGGTCGTGGGGTAGTTCTATTTTTAGTTTTTTGGGGAACCTCCATCCTGTTTTCCAGAGTGGCTGCACCAGCTTGCATTCCCACCAACAATGCAAACGAGATCCTCTATCTCCACATCCTCGCTATCATCTGTTGTTGCCTGAGTTGTTAATATTAGCCATTCTGACAGGTGTGAGGTGGTATCTCATTGTGGTTTTGATTTGTATTTCCCTGATGATGAGTGATGTTGAGCATTTTTTCATGTTTCGGTTGGCCATCTGGATGTCTTCTTTGAAGAAGTGTCTATTCATGTCTTTTGCCCATTTATTCACTGGATTATTTGTTTTTTGGGTGTTGAGTTTGGTAAGTTCTTTATAGATTTTGGATGCTAACCCTTTATCTGATATGTCATTTGCAAATATCTTCTCCCATTCTGTCGGTTGCTTTTAGTTTTGCTGATTGTTTCCTTTGCTGTGCAGAAGCCTTTTATTTTGATGAGGTCCCAGTAGTTCATTTTGGCTTTTGTTTCCCTTGCCTCCAGAGACGTGTTGAGTAAGAAGTTGCTGCGGCCAAGATCAAAGGGGAGAAGTTATTTCTTAATAAGAAAACTTCTCAGTTTCTTGAACAAGTTACTGAAATAGCCTTTACTCCAAGGATTTCTAAAATTGGGACCATGCAGCTCTCCAGGGGGAATGATATAAGAGTCACCTTGTCAAAAATCAATGGATGATAAGCATTATAATTGTCAGAAAATATATAACAGAATTAGGGCTGAAAAATGTGAGAGGTGAAATTCCAACACCTCGTGCTGAGTGGAGAAAATGCAGAAGAGTATTCTGCCCAAATAATTCAAACTCAATGAAGCAGATGAGGTACGGCTCTCAAAAGCAGTTTAAGTTTTAGACACCCTTAGCCCCCACCATCCCATTGATACTTACGGGATGAGCTGGTCAAAACAGACCCGGAGGTAACCAGAGATGAGAGAGGCTGCCTGGATCAGGCTTCAAAATGACACTAAAAAAGCAAAGCACACATTCCAAGCTCATAGAGAGGCTGGGATGCCAGAGGAAAAACAGCAAGGGAAGGAGAAGGACTTAGCAGCTCAGTCCACACAAGCCCTGTAGCAATTAAAAAAAAAGTACTGAATTGAAGAGCCATGTTATTTTGCTTTACTTGAGTGTTGAACACCAGCTAGTGTTTGATCGCCATTAAATGATAATGGAGGCTGGATGCACTGCCATCAGAATCTGGCCCTGCCAGTATAGTTGACTCTCTAACTATCAGATCCAGAAGCTTTTTTTTTTTTCTTTATCCTTCTTCCCCTCTACTAGATCCTAAGAAGTATTACTGGCTTTTACAGAAGTGACTGGTGTTTTTGCCATCCATGTGGAGACTACTACCAAGGAGAGTTATTTATCTCTGTTTCTGTTTCTACTCTTACGATGACAGGATTTTATCATTATGAGTTCTCACAAGGAACTCCTGAACACTATCCTGAACAAAAAAGCCACAAGATAATGAATTCACATTCTTAGCAGAATCTTCTATCATTAATAATTTAAAATAGGAGGGACCAAACTCCAAGATTATGTACTGCTTGGTGGAGAGACTGACAGGATTAAACATTCCATAGTTTTAAAGTGTGTGTGTGTTTGATAGGTTCTGGAAACAGTGAAGTATTTTGTTCAGTCCTTGTGCATTGTTGCTACCTGCAAAACAGACACTAGTCGTAATAAGTCATAGTAAAAGTCTCTAGTTATCTACTTCTGAAAGACACTGGATTGAGAAAGGGAATCACTTAGCAGTGTTTACAGAGCAAGAGATGACATGAACTTTACAGAGGAACTCTTTGGAGATCAGGATTAATGGTAGCAATAATGATCATAATGATGACAATGATAACTAACATTGAGTGTTGGGTTTTGTTTTGGGTTTGTTTTGGATTCTGTTAGTTAATACTTCCAACAGCTTCTTAATGCAGGTATGAATTATTCCCCCTTTACCTCAGAGAAAACCGAGGCTTGGACCAACGAAATGCTTTACCACTGTGCAGTTGGCTGAGGCAAGATGTGCAGCCTGGCTCTTGACTTCTGTAGATAGCTGTCTCCACTTCCTTCAGTTCCAAAAGACAAAAGGGATGCCAAAGAAAAACTTCAAAATGCTTATTACTTCCTGTATACTGATGTTTAGTAAATATTTTCTAAGATTTTTGAAGTATATATATATATATATATATATATAGTAACTTACAACCCATTACATATGCAAGGATAGACAGGTCTAAAAGCGTATTTCATAGCTACCGAGGCTGCTTTCTATTTAAAAGCAAAACCAAGGGACACCTGGATGGCTCCGTGGGTTAAGCTGCTGACTTCAACTCAGGTCATGATCTTGTGGTATGTGGGTTCAAGCCCCATATTGGGCTTTGTGCTGGCAGCTCAGAGCCTGGAGCCTATTTTAGATTCTGTGTCTCCCTCTCTCTCTGCCCCTCCCCTGTTTGCTCTTTGTCTCTCTCAAATAATGAATATTAAAACATTTTTTTAAATAAAAAAAAAAGAAAAAGAAAAAAATTGTCAGACGCAGTAGAGAATCGTAGCCCGGCTGCAGCCAAATGTGGCGCGGAGGTAAGGTAGCAGAGGGAAAACGCGCTGACTAAATAGCATGCAAGTACTGCGAGCCCGGCATAGTAGGAGTTTATAATGAGTCAAACAGGATCCTGTTGCAGAAGGCGATTTAATGGGTAGTCTCAGTACACGGCAGTGCAGGCTGCCTTTGGGAGGCTGATCTGTTTATCTTCTCCATGCAGCATGCAAAATGCACCGGGCACCGCCTGCAAAGCCTAGCTCCCCCTGGGGTGTGCGAGGCTGATGAAGAGAAATGACACCATCCTCAGCACGGTGACGATGCCACCGCGCTTACACTTGAACCTTCCCACTTCCCAGATTGGCACCAACTCTGATGCAGAATTCTATGTTTTTTCAAGATTGAAGGCAAATCCTTCATCTGCAAATAGCTGTAGTTCTAATGACTTCACACGACCCTTGTAAAGAGAATTCCCTGACAAGCACATCTCTAGGGCTTCAGTGAGTTTTATCTGTCACAGTTCCTGAAACAAAAACTGTTGAGCTAGCTGGAGCCCCTTTGTTTCATTGCTTTTCACCACTTCACAGCGCGGGGCTTAACTGAGAATTTCCTAAATTTAGATCTAACCTAGATCACTGCAGACTGTAACCTACATAATTTGTCAATTGGGTTGAGATGTGTAAAATTGCCGATATGTGACTGTTTTTGACCTACAGAAATGGTAATTTCTTATGGTTCAACTTAACAATTTGTAAGATTCCAGTTTCCTAATTTTTTCCTCCCAATCACTAACTTTGAGACAGGCATGCTGTTGTTAAAGACATTAGTGAGAAAGTCTCTGTCATCTTCCAAATCAATCTATAAAATCCCCTAACATCCTCCCACAAGATCTTCAAGGGCAAACTGCACATGCACATGCACACTTCCTGTGCTCCTGTTTTAGGGAATATATTCATTTTTAGCCATTCAAGGCAATTTTAGCATTTGAGGTTACTGTGCCTGAGGCAGAAAGTGTCAATTTTGTATACTGTGCGTGGGCACAGAGGCCAAGGTGAGCCTGTACATTACTCAGAGACCTCAACTTAAATTTAAAATAGAAAAGCACATTCTTTCCATCAAGCACATATGCTGCGTTAGGAGCAACACCTTGTCCTAGCTTAGCATCTGCTCAGGAAGGAAAAGCACCAGCAGGTCCTATTCCAGGAGAGCGTGCTTGTGAGCCTGTGTTGTTTTTTTCTCTCAGCAATGTGGGACACAGCAGGATTTTAAATGCAGAGGCTACAACCAGGAGTCAGCTTCTCAAGATCACATCATCCAGTTCAGGGAGGGAAAGCCGGGGGACCCTGCCCCAGAAAGCAGCATTTTACTGTTCCTTTCATTTACATCCCTCCTGTTGTCTTTCCAGTGTTATTCTTCCCCTATTTTCTCTCCCCCAAATACCTCTCAACCAGATTTTTGTTGCAATTACTGTTGGAGAGAAGTGAGTCTGTGTGTCCATAGGACTGGTCACAGCAGTCCTCATTAGCAGACCAACGGGACTGACTCAGGCCTGTGTTCAGAGAAGAGCATCCAGCTAGCCATGGTCAAAGGACATGTATATCCTCAAGGATCACGGTCACTCAGACTAATGTTTTAGCAGCACATGAATAGACAACATTTTAAAACACATTAACAACAGCTTGACCTTGAACGTGCTCTGCAATGGAAAACTCCGGTTAATTTTTATCAAATTAGGATGCAATACTGTAAGAGCTCTTTCCTTTAACTCTCTTTGGAGGACCCTGTAATTTATTGAGAGTGACAGAAATCTTCTAGAAATGAAACAGCCTTAATGTGGGACTACAAACACTCCAAAGTAAATTTATATATATCATATATATTATTATATATAATAATTATATAATATATACTTATTATATATATTATATATATTAGGATGCATTTGTGTGAGAAACATTTCTTAAAATCTTAGAAGATATAATATCCTTGGAATAACTTATCAATTGTGTCAATGGCTCTGAAAAAGATTAAATTTTGTATTTTTCCTCTTTTCTACCTTGTTGGGTTGCATGTTTCTAGGAACGTATCCGATTTTTACTAAGTTGTCCAATCTGTTATTGTGTAATTGCTCATAGTAGTTCTTTATGATTTTTTTAAAATTTCTGAGACATCAGTTCTCATGTTTCCTCTTTCATTTCTGATTTTATTTATTTGAGTCTTGTTTTCTTTGCTAGTATAGCTAAGACTTTGGTGATTTTATCTTTTGAAAAAATCAACTCCATTTTTGTCATTTTTTCTATATGGTTCTATTCTCTGTTTATTTCTGCTGTAATTTTTTAAACAAACTTTCTTCCACTAGCTTCCAGCTTAGTTCTTTTTCTTGGTCTTCAAGGTATAAATTGAGATTATTTATTTGAGATCTTTCTTCTTTTTTAATATGGGCATTTATCACTATGAATTTCCCTCCTAGTACTGTGTTGGCTGCATCACATAAGCTTGGTGTGTTGTGTTTCATTTTTATTCGTTTCAAGATATTTTCTAATTCCCTTTTGATTTCTTTTTGACTCAATGATTATTCAAGAGCATATTGTTTGATTTTCATGTATTTGTGAGTTCTCTCATTTTCCTTTTGTTTCTGATTTTTTGTTTCTAGTTTCATTTCACTGTGGTCAGAAAAGATACGTGGGATCATTTCAATGTACTTAACGGTGTTAAGACTTGTTTTGTGGCCTAGCATGTGATGTACCTAGAGAGTGTTCCATATGTACTTGAGAAGAATGTGTACCCTGGTGCTCTTGGGTGGAACGTTCTATATGTTTGTTAGGTTCATATGGCCTCTAGTATTGTTTAAGTCTACTGTATCCTTAGTGATTCATGTCTGGATGATCTATTAATTATTTAAAGTAGGCTATTTAAACCTCTTACTATTATTGAATTATTACCTATTTCTTCTTTCAGATCTGTCAATGGTTACTTCATATATTTAAATACTCTCATATTGGGTGCATATATGTTTGTGATTGTTATATTTTTCTTTGAAATTGATCCTTTTATCATTATGTAAAGACCTTTGTCTCTTGTGACAGTTTTTTATTTAAAGTCTATTTTATGGGATATAAGTATAGTCAACTCTCTGCTCTCTTTGTTTTCATTTGCACTAAATATCTTTTTTCATTCTGTCACTTTCAGACCATGTATGTCCTCAAATCTAAAATGAGTCTTTTGTGGAAAACATATAGTTGGATCTTATTTCTTATTTATCAGCTTTTCTATATATTCTGGTTAGTGAGTTTAACCCATTTACATTTAAAGTAATAATTAATAGATGAGGACTTACTCTTGCCATTTTTGTTCATTGTTTTCTATTTTCTAGTCCTTTTTCCATGCTTTTCCTTTCTTAATCTCTTCTTCTGTGACTTGATTTTTTGTAGTGATATATTTTGGTTATTTCCTCTTTATCTTTCTTGTGTCTACTATAGGTTTTACCTTTGTAGTCTCTATGGAGTTTACATACAACATTATTGTTGTAAAAGTCTATTTTAAGCTATTAGGAGCTTAACTTCAATGAAACTTCAAACTAAACTTTTACTTACCCAACATGCAAATTTTATGTTGTCCATATCATAATTTACTTTTTTAATATTGTGTATGTGTATCCCTAAAAGATTTCTGTGGGTTATAGTTATTCTTAATACTTCTGTCTTTTAACTTTTATTCTAGGGTTAAAAGTCATTTATGCACAACTTTTACATTGCTGCAGTATTTTGTAATAGTATATATATTTACCTTTATCACTGAAAGTTATACTCTCAAATACTCACAAGACCCAAAATAAACTAAAACAATCTTGAGCAAAAGGAACAAAGTGAGAGCCATCACACCTACTTATTTCAAAATATTATCACAAAGCTACAGTAATCAAAACAGTCATAATGGTGTAAAAACAGGTACACAAACCAATAGACTAGAATAGAGAGCCTAGAAATAAACCTACACACATACAGTCAACTGACTTTCAACAAGGAAGCCAAAACCACACAATGGGAAAATGATAATCTCTTCAATAAATGGCCCTGGAAAAATTGGATAGTCACATGCAAAAGAATGAAACTGGACACTTATCTTACATCATACACAAAGTGTAACTCAACATGAATTAAAACTTAAATGTAAGACCTGGAACCATAAACTCCTTGAAGAAAATATAGGGAAAAAATTTCTTGACATTGGTTTTGGCAATGATTTTTTTTTCTTGAATATGACACTACAGTCAAAGACAACAAAAGCAAAAATAGACAAGTAGGACAACATCAAACTAAAAAGCTTTTGCATAGCAAAAGAAACCATCAACATAATTAAAAGACAATCTTAAAAAGTGTTAATATCCAAAGTAAATAAGGAATTCCTACAATTCAATAGCAAAAAAATAAATAACTCAATTAAAAATGGGCAAAGCAACTAAAAAGACATTTTCCTGAAGAATATATACAAATAGCCAACAGACTTATGAAAAGGGGCTTAACAGTAATCATCAGGAAAATGTAAATCAATACACCAATGATATATAATTTCATACCTTTTAGTGTGCATATTATTAAAATAAATGAAAACAAAAACTACTGTTGGTGAGGATGTGGTATAAAAATAACCCTTGTGCTGGGCGCCTGGGTGGCTCAGTCAGATAAGCATCTGACTTCTGCTCAGGTCATGATCTCACAGTTCATGGGTTAGAGCTCTGCATTGGGTTCTGTGCTGACAGCTCAGAGCCTGAAGCCTACTTCAGATTCTGTGTCTCCCTCTCTCTCTCTCTCTGCTCTTCCCCCACTCATGCTCTGTCTCTCAAAAATAAATAAATGTAAAAAAAATTAAAAAAAAAGAAGAATGCTTCTGCAGTGTTGGTGGAAATAAAAACTGGTGTAGCCACTGTGGAAAACAGTATGGAGGTTTCTCAAAAAATTAAAAATAGAACTACCACATTATCCAGCAATTCCACTTCTGGATATGTATCCAAAGAATTGAAGTCAGGATTTTAAAGAGATATTTGCACTCCTGTATCCATGTCCATAGTATTAATAGTTAAGACATGGAAACAACCTAAGTGTCCATCCATAGACACATGGAGAAAGAAAGTGTGGTATATGGGTTGAGAAGATGGCAGTGTAGGAGGATGCTGGGCTCAACACGTGTCCTGCTGATCACTTAGATTCCACCAACACCTGCATAAATAACCTAGAAAACCACCAGAAGACCAGCAGAATGGAGTCTCTGGAGCCAAGCAGAGAGGAGAGGTCCATGGAAGAGGGTAGGAAGGGTGGAGAGGCGGTACGCACTACACGGACTGGCGCGAGGGAGCCGGGGCAGAGGGGCAGCCTGCCAGCCAAGCAGAGACCCGAGTCTGGCTTGCAAAAGCGGAGGGGCCAGATGGAGTGTGTTCCGACAGCAAGAGGAACTTGACATCTGGGAGGTTATAATCTAACAGCTCTGCTCGGAGAACGGGAGGGCTGGAGGACAATGGGAGGGAGAGTCGTTGAGCCCCAGGATGACAGAGCTCTGCTTGGCGGGGAACAAAGAGGCTCGCCAGTGCCATCGCCCTCACCCATCCCCCAGCCAAAATCCCAAAGGGAGCCAGTTCCCGCCAGGGATCTTGCTTGCACCACACAAACACCCAAGGCTGTGCTTCTGCGGATCCATCACTCCAGTGGGTCTGACTCCCTCCTGGTGCCGCAGGGCCCCTCCTGAAGCGGATCTCCTAAGGGAAAGCTAGCTGACCTGCCCCTCCCGCCCTGTGCACCTTGCCCATCCACCCCAGCTAATACGCCAGATCTCAAGCACCACAAGCCTGGCAGTGTGCAAGTAGCCCAGATGGGCCCCACCACCCCACAGTGAATCCCGCCCCTGAGAGGGGAAGAGAAGGCACACACCAGTCTGACTGTGGCCCCAGCAGTGGGCTGGGGGCAGACATCAGGTCTGACTGCGGCCCCGCCCACCAATGCAAGTTATTCAAGACAGCACAGGGGAAGTGCCCTGCAGTCCGGCACCACTCCAAGGACTATCCAAAATGACAAAACGGAAGAATTCTCCTCAGAAAAATGTCCAGGAAATAAAAACAGCTAATGAACTGATCAAAAATGATTTAAACAATATAACAGAAAGTGAATTTAGAATAATAGTCATAAAATTAATCACTGGGCTTGAAAACAGTATAAAGGACAGCAGAGAATCTCTTGCTACAGAGATCAAGGGACTAAGGTAGAGCCAGGAGGAGCTAAAAAATGCTATCAATGAACTGCAAAATAAAATGGAGACAACAACGGCTCGGATTGAAGAGGCAGAGGAGAGAATAGGTGAACTAGAAGATAAAATTATGGAAAAAGAAGAAGTTGAGAAAAAGAGAGATAAAAAACCCCAGGAGTATGAGGGGAAAATTAGAGAACTAAGTGATGCACTAAGAAGAAATAATATACACATAATTGGTATTCCAGAGGAGGAAGAGAGAGGGAAAGGTGCTGAAGGTGTACTTGAAGACATCATAGCTGAGAACTTCCCGGATCTGGGGAAGGAAAAAGGCATTGAAATCCAAGAGGCACAGAGAACTCCCTTCAGACGTAACTTGAATTGATCTTCTGCACGACATAGCATAGTGAAACTGGCAAAATACAAGGATAAAGAGAAAATTCTGAAAGCAGCTAGAGATAAACGTGCTCTAACATATAAAGGGAGACCTATAAGGCTCGTGACTGATCTCACTGCTGAAACTTAACAGGCCAGAAAGGAATGGCAGGAGATCTTCCATGTGATGAACAGGAAAAATATGCAGCCGCAAATCCTTTATCCAGCAAGTCTGTCATTTAGAATAGAAGGAGAGATAAAGGTCTTCCCAAACAAACAAAAACTGAAGGAATTTGTCACCACTAAACCAGCCCTACAAGAGATCCTAAGGGGGATCCTGTGAGACAAAGTACCAGAGACATCACTACAAGCATGAAACCTACAGACATCACAATGACTCTATACCTATATCTTTCTATAATAACACTGAATGTAAATGGACTAAATGTGCCAACCAAAAGACATAGGGTATCAGAATGGATAAAAAAACAAGACCCATCTATTTGCTGTCTACAAGAGACTCATTTTAGACCTGAGGACACCTTCAGTTGGAGATTGAGAACTATTTATCATGCCACTGGAAGTCAAAAGAAAGCTGGAGTAGCCATACTTATATCGGACAAACCAGACTTTAAATTAAAGGCTGTCACAAGAGATGAAGAAGGGCATTATATAATAATCACAGGGTCTATCCATCAGGAAGAGCTAACAATTATAAATGTCTATGCGCCGAATACAGAGCCCCCAAATATATAAAACAATTACTCACAAACATAAGCAACCTTATTGATAAGAATGTGGTAATTGCAGGGGACTTTAACACTCCACTTATAGATATGGACAGATCATCTAGACACACGGTCAATAAAGAAAGGAGGGCCCTGAATGATACATTGGATCAGATGGACTTGACAGATATATTCAGAACTCTGCATTCCAAAGCAACAGAATATACTTTCTTCTCAAGTGCACTTGGAACATTCTCCAAGATAGATCATATACTGGGTCACAAAACAGCCCTTCATAAGTATACAAGACTTGAAACCATACCATGCATACTTTCAGACCACAATGCTAGGAAGCTTGAAATCAACCACAGGAAAAGTCTGGAAAACCTCCAAAAGCATGAAGGTTACAGAACACCCTACTAAAGAATGAATGGGTCAACCAGGCAATTAGAGAAGAAATTAAAAAATATATGGAAACAAACGAAAATGAAAATACAACAATCCAAATGCTTTGGGATGCAGCGAAGGCAGTCCTGAGAGGAAAATACATTGCAATCCAGTCCTATCTCAAGAAACAAGAAAAATCCCAAATACAAAATTTAACAGCACACCTAAACGAAATAGAAGCAGAACAGCAAAGACAGTCTAAATCCAGCAGAAGAAGAGAAATAATAAAGATCAGAGCAGAAATAAACAATATAGAATCTAAAACAACTGTAGAGCAGATCACGAAACCAAGAGTTGGTTTTTTGAAAAAATAAACAAAATTGATAAACCTCTGGCCAGGCTTCTCAAAAAGAAAAGGGAGATGACGAAAATAGATAAAATCATGAATGAAAATGGAATTATTACAACCAATCCCTCAGAGATACAAGCAATTATCAGGGAATACTATGATAAATTATATGCCAACAAACTGGACAACCCGGAAGAAATGGACAAATTCCTCAACATCCACACACTTCCAAAACTCAATCAGGAGGAAATAGAAAGCTTGAACAGACCCATAACCAGTGAAGAAATTGAATCAGTCATCAAAAATCTCCCAACAAATAAGAGTCCAGGACCAGATGGCTTCCCAGGGGCGTTCTACCTGACATTTAAAGCAGAGATAATACCTATCCTTCTCAAGCTATTCCAAAAAATAGAAAGGGAAGGAAAGCTTCCAGACTCGTTTTATGAAGCCAGTATTACTTTGATTCCTAAACCAGACAGAGACCCAGGAAAAAAAGAGAACTACAGGCCAATATCCCTGATGAATATGGATGCAAAAATTCTCAATAAGATACTAGCAAATCGAATTCAACAGCATATAAAAAGAATCATTCACCATGATCAAGTGGGATTCAATCCTGGGATGCAGGGCTGGTTCAACATTCGCAAATCAATCAATGTGATACATCACATTAATAAAAGAAAAGATAAGAACCATATGATCCTGTCAATCGATGCAGAAAAGGCCTTTGACAAAATTCAGCACCGTTTCTTAATAAAAACCCTCGAGAAAGTCGGGATAGAAGGAACATACTTAAACATCATAAAACCATTTATGAAAAGCCCACAGCTAACATTATCCTCAATGGGGAAAAACTCAGAGCTTTTTCCCTAAGATCAGGAACACGACCATGATGTCCATTCTCACCGCTGTTGTTTAACATAGTGTTGGAAGTGATCAGACAACAAAAGGAAATCAAAGGCATCAAAATTGGCAAAGATGAAGTCAAGCTTTCGCTGTTTGCAGATGACATGATATTATACATGGAAAATCTGATAGACTCCACCAAAAGTCTGCTAGAACTGATACATGAATTCAGCATAGTTGCAGGATACAAAATCAATGTACAGAAATCAGTTGCATTGTTATACACTAAGAATGAAGCAACAGAAAGACAAATAAAGAAACTGATCCCATTCACAATTGCACCAAGAAGCATAAAATACCTAGGAATAAATCTAACCAAAGATGTAAAAGATCTGTATGCTGAAAACTATAGAAAGCTTATGAAGGAAATTGAAGATTTAAAGAGATGGAAAGACATTCCCTGCTCATGGATTGGAAGAATAAATATTGTCAACATGTCAATACTACCCAAAGCTATCTACACATTCAATGCAATCCCAATCAAAATTGCACCAGCATTCTTCTCGAAACTAGAACAAGCAATCCTAAAATTCATGTGGAACCACAAAAGGCCCCGAATAGCCAAAGTAATTTTGAAGAAGAAGACCAAAGCAGGAGGCATCACAATCCCAGACTTTAGCCTCTACTACAAAGCTGTCATCATCAAGACAGCATGGTATTGGCACAAAAACAGACACATAGACCAATGGAATAGAATAGAAACCCCAGAACTAGACCCACAAACGTATGGCCAACTCATCTTTGACAAAGCAGGAAAGAACATCCAATGGAAAAAAGACAGTCTCTTTAACAAATGGTGCTGGGAGAACTGGACAGCAACATGCAGAAGGTTGAAACTAGACCACTTGCTCACACCATTCACAAAAATAAACTCAAAATGGATAAAGGACCTGAATGTGAGACAGGAAACCATCCAAACCCTAGAGGAGAAAGCAGGAAAAGACCTCTCTGACCTCAGCCGTAGCAATTTCTTACTCGACACATCCCCAAAGGCAAGGGAATTAAAAGCAAAAATGAATTACTGGGACCTTATGAAGATAAAAAGCTTCTGCACAGCAAAGGAAACAACCAACAAAACTAAAAGGCAACCAATGGAATGGGAAAAGATATTTCCAAATGACATATCAGACAAAGGGCTAGTATCCAAAATCTATAAAGAGCTCACCAAACTCCACACCCGAAAAACAAATAACCCAGTGAAGAAATGGGCAGAAAACATGAATAGACACTTCTCTAAAGAAGACATCTGGATGGCCAACAGGCACATGAAAAGATTCTCAACGTCGCTCCTCATCAGGGAAATACAAATCAAAACCACACTCAGATATCACTTCAAGCCAGTCAGAGTGGCCTAAATGAACAAGTCAGGAGACTATAGATGCTGACGAGGATGTGGAGAAACGGGAACCCTCTTGCACTGTTGGTGGGAATGCAAATTGGGGCAGCCACTCTGGAAAACAGTGTGTATATTCCTCAGAAAATTAAAAATAGACCTACCCTATGACCCAGCAATGGCACTGCTAGGAATTTATCCAAGGGATACAGGAGTACTGATGCATAGGGGCACTTGTACCCCAATGTTTGTAGCAGCACTATCAACAATAGCCAAATTATGGAAAGAGCCTTAATGTCCATCAACTGATGAATGGAAAAAGCAATTGTGGTTTATATACACAATGGAGTACTACATGGCAATGAGAAAGAATGAAATATGGCCCTTTGTAGCAACGTGGATGGAACTGGAGAGTGTGATGCTAAGTGAAATAAGCCATACAGAGAAAGACAGATACCATATGGTTTCACTCTTATGTGGATCCTGAGAAACTTAACAGAAACCCATGGGGGAGGGGAAGGAAAAAAAACAAAAAAGAGGTTAGAGTGGGAGAGAGCCAAAGCATAAGAGACTGTTAAAAACTGAGAACAAACTGAGGGTTGATGGGGGGTGGGAGGGAGGGGAGGGTGGGTGATGGGTATTGAGGAGGGCACCTTTTGGGATGAGCACTGGGTGTTGTATGGAAACCAATTTGACAATAAACTGCATATATTGAAAAAAAAGCCACTATGGAATATTATTCAGTCTTCAAAAATGAGGAAATCCTGTCATTTCCAATGTAATGGATGAAGTTGGAAGATATTATGTTAAGTAAACTAAGCCAGACCCTAAAGGACAAATACTACCTGATATCACTTATGTGAGTAATCTAAAAAAGTCAAATTCATAAAAGCAGAGAGTAGAGCAATAGTTGCAGGGGACAGGGGTGGGGAAAATGGGCAAGTTTTAGTAAAGGGTACAAAGTCAGTTATGCAAGAAGAATAGGTCATAGACATGTATTGTACAGCATATTGTCTATAGTTAATATCATATTATACACTTGAGCATTTGTGAAGAGAGTAGATCTTATGTTAAATGTTTTTATAACAACAATAATAATAATAGTATATATATAAAGAAGGAAGGAGGTACCCTTTGGAACTGATGGATATGTTTATGTCATAGATTGTGGTGATGGTTTCACAGATATATACTTATCTCCAAATTCATCAATTTGTATACCTTAATTATGTACAGCTATTTGTGCATCAACTATATTTCAATAAAGTGAATTAAAAAAACAAAAACTGAGGTTTTGGACTTGCATTTTTAAAGAGTTACCATTGTCCTTATAGCAAACTTTTTTTCCAGTTTATCTTTGTAAAAGACATGAAGGAAATGATAAACCATGAAAGTCTCTGACCTTAGTAACAGCTGACCAGTGTCTTTTTGTTATTAAAGTATCTACTAGTGGTTAAAAGAAAAAAAAAAAGCAATATTATGCCTATATTATATCACTCTTTATATTATTTACAATAAATAAGCCTGATTCAATCAGATTCAATTTATGTATAAGTTTGTAGGACACAACTACTCCCAAGCACCTTTATATTTTGACTGTTGTCTGGGTAGTTTGTTCCATGAGACCACCCACACACCATGCAAGAAGATGCTTCAGATGCAATGCTTCCTTGATTTGAGATGGAATAGACCCAGCAGCTGTGTGAAAAGGATGCCTTATGAGTAGGAATGCTGAGCTATGCTGGCAATTATGGGAGATTTTAATGGGATGTGCTCCTCAGCAGTGTGGCACAGGCTGCATGTCATTCCAACACCATCACAGAAAGCATGCAAGTATTAGATGACCCTCTGTGCTTCCTCCATGCAAGACAGAAGCCCATTTCCTATAACCTGGGACCTGAAAGGCCAACTTGGTTTATGTTCTTCTTTCTTAACTTAAATCTTCCCCTTGCCCAGTAGGATCAAAGATCCTTTTTACTTACACTAGAAATTTTATTTTATTTTTAAAGTTTATTTATTTTGAGAGAGATAGAGAGAGCATGGGTGGGGGAGGGGCATAGAGAGGGAGAGAGAGAATCCCAAGTAGTCTCCATGCTACCAGCACAGAGCCCAATGCAGGGCTCAGACTCACAAAGCTGTGAGATCATGACTTGACCTGAAATCAAGAATTGGAGGCTTAACCAACTGAGCCACCCAGGCCCCCCTCCACTAGAAATTTTAGATGTTGTCTCCACCTTGCAGAAGGCTTCATGGAGGCCTTTCAGACCCAAGTCACACATTCAATTGTGTGTGCTGAAAAAATAAGTAACTGGAATAAGAATTTTAAAATATTTGTGTGTGTGTGTGTGTGTGTGTATGTGTGTGTGTATATATATATACACACACACATACATATATATGCATATGTATATATGTATATACACATATGCATATATGTATGTATATATATGTATAAACATAAATAAACAACATATACATTCTTATAGTTTATTTTTGCATTTTTGGAGATTTTGTGGTTGGTCTGGGCATTGGATTCCGTGAAACAGCCCCTCCTCCTCCTAACACCAAACCAGTCTGCAGTGAACCATTTATAGACATTGTGGGGAAGAAACCACCAATCCCTTTTAACCACAATTAAGTAAAAAGTCTTTTTCATACTATTCACTGGCTTTTATTAACTTTTACTCACCACTATTTGGCCTGCAAACCTGCAGGAGATCTTTCAAACCAAAACACTTAGTTAACCCTCCAATGGAAGGGTCTCATCTGAAAGAGACCAAGTGTAGTCTGCAAAAGGACTGTCATCTTCAGCATGGAGTCTGTATGCTCCAGGTAAGGGGCATGTGTGGCAGAAGACACAGAATTAGGACACAGAATATGTTCAGAAGGGTGGCACAGAGGATGCCAGTCTGGGAGGATCCAGCAGGGGATGGCCTAACCAGGGGAGCAGTTGAGAGTGTCCTTGGTGTGAGGCCAACAGTATCCCATTCATAGGCTCTGGATAAGATAAGCCACACTATGTTGTGTCTTTGCAGGTCCTGCTTGGATTCTGCAAGGGCAGCAGGTAGCAGGGGGCCATAGGAAAAGGCAGTGATAGAAGACAAGATATTGAGGGAGAGAGTGGCAGACATCTAACTGACGAGGACAAGTTAGGACCCCAACTTGAGACTGGTTTTCTCACTCTTATTCCCAAGGCTCTAAGTTGTAGGTCCTCTCCACACAGCTTGTTGTCTTGGAGTCAAGATTGGCTAAGCTGCCACTTGCAGAGAACTCACTGCTGTGAAAAGGCATGAAGATATGACAGGAGAAACTGAAATGCATAGTGTTCTCACCTTGAGTTGACCAGAAAGCTGAGTGAGAGTTTCTGATTTCAAACAACATATTGTCACCCCATCCACCAGAATGTGGCCTACATGCTATTCTACCAGCTCCAAGGACTGTCTGTGGCCACATGCGACACTAGATTGTTTACCATCATCATCATCATCATCATCATCATTATTATTATTATGCTAAGTAATCAAAGGATCTGCAAAGTTCTACAAAGGGGGTGTTGTATGTAAGCTTTACCAGAAAGTGGAAGCTGCCTCCATCTCTCTGGGCCCACAGGGCTCTGTGTAAGTTTGGAGGTACCATTTGGAATCCCCCACCACTCCTACTTCACATCCTGTCCTCCTCTACTCATGGGTACTACCTGGGACCAGGACTCAGCCAAGTTGCCTGCATACACACCTGCTTTATGATTGCCAAGCAGGCAAAGGAGAGCTACAGAGCATCACAGGGAGGCTGGCCACTGGGTAAGTTTCTAGACTATTGAGAGCTATACTTATTTCAGGAAAATTATCTTTTCTTGCTGGTAGAGGAAATGGAATAATCCCTATTGGCACCACCACTGTAAACTCGCCCACACTCCCCAGAAAGCATCCAATGTCACTATGGAATTGAGGGTAGTAGGCCAGGTTTGCACTCAAAGCAATTATTCAGCTATGAAAACTAAGTACACAGTTGGCTTAGATACACCCCACCTACTACTGGGGTATACTGTAAGCTGGTACTGCCCATCAATGATTGTCCATTTCTCCTTAATCCTTAGTGTTTCCAGAGAAGAGATCCACAGTCCCACCATTGCTTGAAAAACCCATATCCTTTAACTTGATCTGGGATGCCGTGGCCAGCATTGTCTATATTTTAGTTCCTACTAGGAAAGATAATCCCGCCTCAACAAACTATATTGTTTTACAAGTAATTTTCATCCTAGAATGTAGAGTATCTGCTCCATTATCATGAAAGCCACTGGCCCCACACTCTTTGTAAAAGGATATGCTGAGATTCTAATTCCAAATCAGAGACTCCATGTGAAATCATGAGCATTACACATGCTAGTGCTTCACAAACACTTCAGCCACTCTGGCCAGGAGCATGATGAATTTAATGAAGATAAAGAGAGCTCAGGATGTGTCAAAGGAAATAAATCAAAGCACTGGATGCTAAAATGAGACTTAATAACACTTCTTGAGGTTTCTTCTAACAAAATCTGGTTGCTCTGCCTTATCTTGACTTATATTGACTGCCTTATTACCAGGAACATTGGCAAAGGAGACTGTAGCAGCAGAGGTGATATTTATGAAACTTAATGATATTGTGAAACCTCTATGAAAGTGTACTTGAAAAGATATAGCTGCGCTTCTAGGTACTGGTATAATATTAACTAATAATACATGTAGAATAACTGTTTACTAAACGTATGAAAGAATATTAAAGATAAGAAGACGTGCTAAACTGAAAATAATTGTCCTTTGTCTTGTTTTAGAGTTCCTGTTTGATTGCCTCTCAATTGAAGGTAGCTAATTCCATGCCACATAGACTGGACACTATAGGTTTATTGGTTTTAATATCAACCAAGGTCTTTCCTGTTCGCCATGTGAGTCTGGTAGTCAATCCGTACTTAAACATTAAATCCTCACCTTGTGTATCACAGAGAAAATTGAGGCTGTGTATTCCCTTTATTTATCATATCCCTATGTTCTCACTTTGAAACAGATCTACGTGACTTATCCTTACCACCCTCTGTCCTATCTCGTAGAATTTCCTCCACTTATCTAAGATACATTGCAGTGCCTTACCATGCTCTGGAAATCACTGATTTGTTATACTTCCTCTCAGCCCTCTCTTGGTCCATCAATTATGCATTCAGCTTAGTGTGTCTTTACTGTCTGCATTCTTATCTTTAGCATATCTCACATTTTAAAAAATGCCATCATATACAAAGTCATTTTTCCTCTGAGACCCTGGCTCTCTTATTCCTTTAATATTCTAGGAAGGATTTAGTATGTTCACTGATTTCAGTTCTCCAACATCCACTCATTCCAGAAACTATTGGAACTATAAGAACGGGTGTTACATATATCTCCACTGACCTTTCTGAGGCCAAGTAACACGAGCACATT
Source organism: Acinonyx jubatus (assembly GCF_027475565.1). Classification (NCBI taxonomy): domain Eukaryota; kingdom Metazoa; phylum Chordata; class Mammalia; order Carnivora; family Felidae; genus Acinonyx; species Acinonyx jubatus. Next base: position 52,105,189 of record NC_069388.1, read on the forward strand.
CAATCTTTATTATTCATAGCCTCTTTGCATATTGGAAGCTGCTAATCTTCTTCTCCTTGATCTCCTTTAGATTTTTGACATTATCCTTTTTGGATTCTTTTCTTCTAAGTCTCCATGATCTTCCTGGAACCTATTATGTATCACCTCCTGGAACCATTCCACCTCCCCCCCCGCCCAGCACTTTTCTCTAATTCCCTCATTGTCTCATCCATCTACTGGCTTCAGACACCATCCACATACCAGTGGCTCCTAAAGCTGGATCTCCAGATCCAGTCTCTCTCCTGGATCAAATCTATGGTTCTACAACCTGTGGGTCTGAAATTTAATGCATTATCTCACCATATCTATCTCCAAAATAAAAATATTTTCCTTCCTATCTTGATTAATGAATGATACAACCATCTATCCAGTTCTTTTCTTTATACAACTCCATATGCATTTAGTCAATTATCAGTTTTTGTTCATTCAACATCTGAAATGTCACTCAGACCTTCCTTCTTTCCCATTTACTCTGCCTAGCTGAATCCTAACTGATCTCCTGCAATTAACATTCTGTACTACTGTTTGCCACACTATGACCAAAATTTTCTTTCTAAAACCCATATTGGATCATGCTATGTCTACTTCTAGATAGCTTGTGAGAAGATAAAAAGCCCCTGCTGTGGCAGCCTTGGTGACTCCTTCCCTGCCACAAGAGGGCAAGAGATGTGTTTGAAGAAATTGTTTTGGGGGGGGAGATTATTATTGCCTTTATCTGTCTTTAAAACCTACCTAATGTCTTCAAATAGGATTTGGTTTCACCTATTGATGTTGGAAACCTCTCTCCCCAGGAATCACTTTCAGTATTCCTTTGTCACCCAGCCCACCCACTGCCTTTCCCAGTTATGGAAGCTCTATCATCCCCTCATGATACCCATTCTGGACTGTAGTCTATACCTGCTATACAGGATAGCAGGTATCAACATATGCTAGGGCAAAGAGTAGGATTGCTAAAAATTGTCACAAATAATGAAAATCACTATACAGTCACTATCATTAGAAGCATTTTCTGATAATCTGAAATAAATTAAGAGTATTTTATGAAAGTAATAAAATACAAAATGAATTGTAGTCTTGGATACAGCCAAGTTTCCTAAAGAAGAAAACATCTTCTATTTTGATAACTAAAAGAGGCTAATAACAAAAGTAGATTATATAATTCTAATTTCATAAAACTTGGAAATAGAGTGTGTATTTATGAGTGGCTGACTAAAATAATATAAACAAATTGTTGAGAATACTATCTCTGGGTGATAGGGTTATGGGGATTTTATTTCCTCTTTATTGTTTTGCAGATTTTCTAAATGTTCTACAAAGCTATAGTAATTGAATAATCTGTAAAAAAAAACAATAAATGTAAAAGAAGACTTGATTGCAATACATGAACGTGAGTTATTGATAACAATGCTTATTTGTGAATGGTGGAGTTGTGGATGATTTATAATTTCATCTTTATAATTTGGGAGGTTGTCTGATTTTTAAATGTTTATGAAGTGAGCTATTTATAATTCATTAAATGTATTTTTCAATATAATTCTAAGTTAAAAGCATTAAATATTATTTTTATACAAAAAATTAGGAGTATTTTATCCAGAGTTTCATGGAACTTCTGAGCTAATGGGACTACATAAGTTGCTAAGCCACTTCTTAGAATTTTCTTTCCAGATCAATTACTGGGAAAAGCCCAGGAATGATGGAAAGGAAACTGAAAATGGTGAATGTGTGGCTGGCTGGGGAATATTAGGAGTCATGAGACCCAGTGAGTAGATAATTATACCTTCTCATGTGCACCAAAACTTATGATGCCTGGAAGCTGACTTCTGGATACTGAAATTGCTCAACAGATATTCTATTCACCTGCCTTTGGTCCTTTTCTATCTACCATTCAGAAGCAAGAAAGGAGTTTTCTGCCTCTGAATGTTCCCCAGACAGGGATCTCTCCCTTACCTCGGTGCCGCAAGATTGGATATAGGAGATGAGACAATATCTCAGTGTCATTCCTAATGGGAAGGAGACACAGTGCTTTCTGCCTTGTGAACAGTGACCCAAGAAGCAAGTCACATCCCCTTTGCCTATGGTGTGCTCTTCTCCTTATTGCTTTCATACATGGCAGAACACATTCATGTTTCACACATAAATCTTTTGTTGGTCTAGGACAGGGAAATCCCCATGATGATTTACCTGTGGCAGATTGTCAACCAAGGCTTGTCAACCAAGGATTGTCAACCAAGCCTTCTCCATATCACTATGCACATGTATGGGGTATCTGCACCAAGTCTGGATAGTTTAGTTATCAAGGAATGAAAATTAATTTTAACGTTTAGCTTAAGACATAACTAGAAACGTGAGTTGGAAAATGCAGCAATATATTGTATATTGATAGAATAATTCTTCTATATGGAACGTCATAAAAAAATTTACTTGTTGATATAGATTTTCTTATAACTTTTATTTGAAGCATTTTTACTGTTCCCTACCCCCCAACACATTATCATATACAATATTGCACAGGGAAAAAGTTAACCTTTTAATGGTCATAAAAGCATCATTATGAACATCAATCAGTGCATGGACTAAGTTCTAAATCTATGTGCCTTCTTCATACGCTATTGAAAAGGAAGAACTTTCAGTTACTGCCACATTCCCAGGGAAAGTGGAAACTTAGTCCCCTTCATGTTCATCCAATACAGCCCATTATGCATGTGAGGATGAAAGAGGAATACAGTGCTATTTGCTCCTAACATGGAGAGTTGTGGTAGTAGATTTTTTTGGTTAGTTAATGTAGACATTTTGTCTACATTAATGTAGTCAGTTCCCTCTTCCTCTACTGCAGTATCTCACCACTGCTATTACTAACAGCTTAATTTACCCTCTTTTCTTGTAATCATTTTCACTTCTGTGCCCATAAGGTCTGATCCTTGTGCTTTTTCATGTTCTCTTCCCCGTCATCTCCACACACGCCCCCCTCTGGTTATTTTTTCACATCTCTCATTCTTATCCATGTGATTTCTGCTGCCTGTCTCAGCCTTCCCCGAAGTGAATCTTCATAAAGATCTTCATATTTCCTTCCTGTCAGTGAGATCCCTTGTTTCTTAACTTAGTAAAACTAACATATATGTCATATCATGGGCTACCTTTGCCTTGCTGTTAGTTTTAACAATATTTGGTGTTTGAAGACTCTAAGTTATTCTCCTAAGGGTATAGTGGTTGGGAGTCTCAGAAGTCTGAGCTTCAAATGAAGGTGTGACCAATAAAATATTAATGTTTCACAAGTCATTGTAAGTGATATACAGAAAAGTAGGTTCATCATTGATGAATAGGTTTGGGAGCCTATGTGCATGGAAATGGGTGTGTAATGGAAAGGTTTCTCATATCCAAGGGTGTCTGCTATGATATTCCAACATGAATCATTGAGTTTCCCAATGTGCAATTGTGAAAGGTTGCATTTAACATCTCCAGTGCACCACTCACCATATAGTCACTGAAAGCAAGGAGGATTATGACATTTTTTCCTGGCAGATGGCAATGAAGCATTTTGAGGAAACAGAACTTTTTGCTATGTTATAGAAAGCCTTTGAATCAGGAACAAGCAGAGTTTCCCAAAATTCCTTTATCCAAGGGATATCTATGGAGAGGTGTTCTGGGGACAATTTGGGAAAGTGGCTGTAATACATTCCAAAGCATATGTAAGTATTTCCTTCCTTATCTGATGGCCGTTACCATCTCCTTTAGTGGTTGGGTATGCATTTTATAGAAAAGGAATACAATAGTTATAGCAGTATTATCAACCATAGCCAAACTATAGAGAAAGCCCAAATGTCCATTGACTGATGAAAGGATAAAGATGATATGATTATATATACATATACATGTACATATATATATATATATATATATAATCAAAAGCCATAAAAAATAATGAAGTCTTGCCATTTGCAATGATGTGGATGTATCTACAATGCATTATGTTAAGCAAAGTAAGTTAATCAGAAAAAGGCAAATACCATATGATGTCACTCATATGTGGAATTTAACAAACAAAACAGACAAGCATATGGAAATTGGATGAGGAGAGAAGAGAGAAGAGCAAATCACAAGAAACTCTAAAGATAGAGAACAGGGGTGCCTGGATGGCTTAGTTGCTTGAGTGCCCAACTTTGGTTCAGGTCATGATCTCACAGCTCATGAGTTTGAGCCCTGCATCGGGCTCACTGCTGTTAGCAGTGCAGAGACTGCTTCAGATCCTCTGTCCCCCTCTCTCTCATCACCCCCAACTTGTATTTTCTCTTAAAAATAAATTTTAAAAAACATAGAGAACAAACTGAGGGTTGATGAAGGGAGGTGGGTAGGAGATGGGCTAGATGGGTGATGGCACTTGTTATGATGAGCACCAGGTGTTTCATGTAAGTGATGAATAACTGAATTCTACTCCTAAAACCAACATTGCACTGTATGTTAAGTAAAATTTAAATTAAAAAAGTAAATTAAAAAAAATAAAAAGAATAGTCTAAGCAGTAACCACATTTCTTTGTGAATAGTCACAGGCATGAGGAGATCTGTTTCTCAATTCTCTCCTGCCCATTATCTGCTATCAAATTTTCTATTTGTTGCAATCTAAATCTAGCAGATTTAAATCTAGGCAACAATGGCAGCCAATGCTACCTATACCTCCCCCACTTAGAGGTTCACAAAGCACACAATCTGTATTAGAAGCTCTGAGGAATTCTGCAAAGCACCCCATTTTACTGTTTTTAACCCTGGGACTTCCAAACGTTGCATTATGGAATAGTGCTATGTTCACTGTTTAATACTTCATTATAATCTGTTGCATCTGTGTTCATTTTGCAAACACTGGCACAATATATTTTGCCTCTTTTCAAATTAACTTCCTTTGTGTCCATTATCTGCAAAATGCACTACATTCTACTGCACAGTGGCACTTCAGGATACTTTTTATGCATAAGAAGAGAAGATTTGGGAGTGACTAGCTGGCTCAGTTGGTAGAGTATGCAACTCTTGATCTCAGGGTCATGAGTTCCAGCCCCATATTGGGTGTGGAGCCTACTTTAAAAGAAGGAGAAGGAGAAGGAGAAGGAGAAGATGAAGGAGAAGGAGGAAAGGAGAAACAAAAAATATTTTAAAAGAAGCTAATTAATCTCTTTGCAGGATGATTTGAGACTATTTATGCCTGACATAGGGAGATGTGTTAGCTTTCACATCCAGAAATTTTCAAGTCCTGTTGTTTTGTGGTGAGGTGCTTGCGGAACATGGAAGTGAATTACTGCACAAATTTTGCTTATAAATTTAATTTGCTTATAAATTTAATCTGCATTTATAATTATTGCAAGGAAAACTTCAGAAATAATAATGATTTAGAACACTGAGGAGGTAGTGTCCTGACTAATCAGTTAAGGTTTGTGGAAACAGGCAGGTTATCAATATTTCATAATGCACTTTTCATATTCAAGGCTCCAAATCTTTATAAGTATTAGTGCAGTCTTCAAAATATCTCTCTTAGATAAGGAAGTGGCAAACATGATTCAATAAAGCATTACACAGTTTGGAAGGTGAAGCCACCTAAAACCTTATTCTTTGACTTTGGTTGTTGAGAAAAATTAGTTGCAAAGATTAATTTTGAACAGAAAATGAGGTGCAGCTCTAATGGAGAGTTGAAGGAAATTTCAAAAGAAGAAGGACATTCATGCTCATGATACAGCAATGCTTCTCAAGGAAGGCCCTGAGTCAGGTCATCTGGGGAGCTTGCTAAAATGTAGTGCCTCATCTAATCACAAGAGCTTGATGATGTAGGTCTGGGTGTAACCTAGAGGTCTGATGATGAAACAAGATTTACAAATGATTCTCTGTTGCCTTGAAGTTTGGAAACCTGCCACTGAGAAAGAGATCAATGATCATAGTGCTTCTATTAAGTATTACATTTAGAAACTGAGGATATGGCATGGATATTACAGAAGAGAAACAGCAAAGGGACTTCTTCACATTTTCCGAGGTGAAGGCAGAGGCAAGTTTGTGGTGTGGCTGCTATTTTCCCTCCCTTTGTAAAGGACAAAAGGATGTCCTTTGTAAGGATGGAGACTTCTGGAGATGACCCTGAGACCTGAAGTCAAAGTGGCTTTAATTTAAACACTGGAATAAAAGGAAGATGTTAGCAAAAACACAAAATATACTGTTGGATGTGTGGCCTTGGAGAAAGGTCAGCAGTAGGGACATTCTCCTGAAGGTGCAAGGTCCAGTGAGGAATGAGAGTTCTTCACTGTCATCCTTCACCCCCACCAGCTTATGCTTTTCCCAATAGAAGTCATCCTGGGTGAAGCAACACACAGGATAAGGATTAACAAGATGTTAAAAATGAGAGTCTTTTAGAAGCATCCCAAATCTGAATGCAGAACAAGGATGCCAAATATTCCCATCATCTAAAGTGAAGTGGCAGGTAACTATTCAGGCTTTCTACATGTAGGGAGTTCTTGGAGGGCTGTGCCTCTGACAAAGGAGAAGGGCTTTACTTGGATACCTCTCCCCAGATTTCTTGAAGCTGATGCCAGGGCAGAGTCCATGGTTGGAAAAGCTGCAGAGGGGCATTCTCTAGTGAGAACACTGTAATGATTCAGCATGGAGGGGCTAGTGCTGGAAATGTCTTTCCCTCCCAGGGCCCTCATAGGCTATTCAAAGCTTCAGCTAACCAAAAGAATCCCATTGTAACCTTCTTAATATACCCATTTATTGCAAGCATCCTGTAAATTGGAAAATACTGAACCTATAGTGACTAATCCTTCACAAATCAGAAAGTTAGACTTCTCTTACAGAATCTACTATTTAACTTGGTAACTATGCAACCTTGGTCTGACAGTCCTCTATAGATAAAGTAGGTGGTTGGGTTAAGTTTTTGAACCCCCTAGCTTGTCTGCAAAGAAATATAATAACCTGAAGAAGGAGTAAAACAAGGATTTTTTAAAAATATCTTTCTAGTTGACTTTAGGAACCTCAAATGTACACAGTCCTGAAAGCCACTCCCCATGCTCAAATTCTATCAACTTTTAAAATCAGATTTATTGTCCTCTGAACATATTGCTTATAAAGTGCATGGCACCAAGGAGCACAGCACACAACTTGCATGGGTCTGGATTGTGGTCAGTCTGAACATAGCATTGACCAGTTAGGACCAGTCTAAGGGTGGGGCCCAGAAGAAAGCAGGGCTGAAGGGGGCACTTCACCTCAGCAGCCCAGGACCATTCTGTTTGGTAATGTTAAAAATCATTAAGAGGGATACATGGGTGGCTCAGTCGGTTAAGTGTCTAACTTAGGCTCAGGTTATGATCTCACAGTTCATGAATTCAAGCCCTGCATTGAAGTCTGTGCTGACAGTGCAGAGTCTGCTTGGGATTCTTTTTCTCTCTCTCTCTGTCCCTTCACCCACCCCTCTCTCACTCTCTCTCAAAATAAATAGATAAATATTAAAAAATTCTAAAATGGTAATTATAAAAAAATTCATCAAGAAAATAAGACTATAGCATAATGTTTAGAGGAAAAAGAAGAATTCACTCTGTTTCAGCTGTGCTCGACTTGAGGTGACAGCAAGTTATCCAGAAAAACATGACAGTCCTGAGGCCTGAACATCAGGGCCACCAAAAGGTCAGCTCCCTCTTACCATTTCTTATTGGCTATAGTTCCCTCTTTGTTTTTGGCTCCTGGAAACATCTTTTTTTTTTCTTTCTTTATTTTTCTTTATTTTTTCTTTCTTTCTTTCTTTCTTTCTTTCTTTCTTTCTTTCTTTATCTTTATTTTTCATGTTGACTCTACCATTATGCTTGAATCTTTTTTCTGCTATTCATTTGTAATATTTTGGACAATTTAAAAAATATCTCTATGCTTAAGTTGGTCATCATGGGTTTTTTGTTGCTGTTGTAGAACAGTTTTAGATTTACAAATAATTGCAAAGGTAGTACAGAGTTCACTTATGCCCCATATTGATTTTTCTTAAACATACCATCTTAGATTAGAATGGTGCATTTGTCCCAATCAATGAACCAATATAGATATATTATTATTCACTAAGACCATATTTTATTTGGATTTCCTTAGTTTTAACCTAATTCTCAAACTACTAGAGTGTCCAAGGATCCCATCCAGAGGACTATATAACATTTAATTTTTTGTTTTTTTAAGTACTTCTTGGCTGTGACAGTTTCTGAGACTCTTTGTTTTGATGACCTTGACAGTTTTGAGGAGTGCTGGCCAACGATTTTGTAGAATGTTCCTCAGGATGGGTTTTGTTGGCTGTTTTACTCATGATTAGACTGGGTTTGTGGGTTTGGGTAAGGAAGACCACAGGGGTAGAGTGCCATTTTCATCAATCATGTCAGCAGTGCCTACTGTCAACAAGACTTAACATAGTTGATATTGACCTCGGACACCAGGCTGAGGTAGTGTTTAATGTAATGTGGTATCCTAGATGGGATGCTGAGCATAAAAAGGACATAAGATAGAAAAAATAAAGTAAGCTAAAAAAATAAGGTAATCTGAACAGAGGATGGATTCCAGTTAGTATATCAATATTTGTTTGTGACAAACACCAAAGTAAAATAATAGGAGAAACTGAGTTTGGATATATAAGAATTATTGGTATATTTTGAAGATTTGAAAATTTTTTTTAAATGTTTATTTATTTTTGAGACAGAGAGAGTGCACACAAGTGGGGAGGGGTAGAGAGAGAAGAAGACAGGATCTGAAGCAGGCTCCCTGATGATAACAAAGAGCCCAATGCAGGGCTCCAACTAGTGAACTGCAATATCATGACCTGAAACGAACTCGGATGCTTAACCAACTGAGACCCCCATTGTCCCAGGAATTCTCTGTATTTGCAATTTTCATGAAGTCAGAAACTATTTTAATTAAAATAAAAAGATGTTTATTTAGTGGAAGAAATAGAGAAAATCATGAAGAAAATCTTTTTTTTCCTCTGACTATTCTCTTTCCTCAAGGCCCTGACAATCGCTGGTCTGTTTTCAATTCCTACAGTTTAGGATTTTTTCTGGAACATCATATATTAGAAACATACAATAGATTCTTTCACTTGGCAGTGTGAATTTAAGATTCCTCCATTCATTTCATGGATCGATAGTACATTCCTTTTTAGTGCTGAATATTATCGCATTGTATGGATTTTATCCATTCACTTATTGAAGGACATCTTGGCTTGCTTCCAGTTTTGCTTCCAATTTTTGACATTTAGGGATAAACATTTGCATGGAGATTTCAGTGTGGACATCAGTTTATAAGTCAGATAAATACCTTCAAGCATAATTGTTGGGTCATATGGTTATACTTTGTTTAGCATTTTAAGAAACTGTCTTCCAAAGAGAGTGTATCATATTGCATTCCTACCAGCAATAAAATAGTTCCTGTTTCTCCACATCCTCTCTATCAATTGGTATTTTTAGCTTTCTGGATTTTACCTATCCTATCTAATAGGAATTTAGTGAAATTTCACTGCTATTTTCATCACAGACTTTTTTTGAGAATATGTAGGTGATTGACAAAACAGTTTTGTTTTTATTATTGTTATTATATTTTATTCAGGATTTCTATGTATTTCAATGGATTGAGTCCCATCCAACATGTTGGATTTTTTTTTTCATGTAATGTTTGCTGCCATTTAGCATGAATTTAATCAAGACCATTTATCAAAGCCAATCCTCACATCTCTCTTCACATTATTATTTCAGTAAAGACATACCTGAAATTAAACATTGGGGATGTTTGCTACTCATATGGTACCCAGCTCTCTAAAAGCTTATCAATAAATGTTTGCTAAATGATCTAGTTAATTGATACAGTAATTGTGTTTGTTTTTTTTTTTTTAATTTATCCTATCTTCTTTCCTCAGTCCTTTGTTCTACACTGAGTAATTCAGAGTATTTAGGCTTCTGAAAATTATTCAGGTGAATTACACACGTGCAGGATACAAGTGACACCATAGAATCCGCCTGCAGACATGTTCACACAACGAATGCTGTCTTTGTCTTTGAATAGTTTGTGATGAGTCACCCTCTCATCATTACACATGACTGAGTTTGTTAAATATGTCATCTTGTCTCTGAAGTGTTAATTTAGTTGTGGCTAGTGCAATACATCACAATACATCTTATTGAAACCAGCATCAATATAACTGTCATATTCTTTTCTATGTTTTTATTCAAACAATTATTTTAAAAATGCTTTCAATCAAGCAGGGTTTTAATCAACAACTCCAGAGCTCTGTTGAGAGTGGTTGAACTTAGAATTTGTCTACCTACATGAAAGAAATGAGAAAATTGCAACAATGTAAAGTCTCCAAGGTAAAACAGTATAGTGTCCGAGTTTATTGAGCAAACGATCATGAACATCCCTCACCCATAATAAAATATGTGGAAGCAACAGCTAAATAACATGAGGTGCTTCTGTTAGCCATGACAAAGCTTGTCATGAGAAATTCTTGTTGACCTTTCTCCAGGGAAAAATAGATGAAAATAATCTTCTGATTCACTGTAGCCAAATAAACTTGGAACATCATGTGTGTTTCTGTAGTTAATGAGAAAGCCAACGTTTCCTGCTATGTCAAGGCAGACCCATAACAGGGAGTAAAAGCTAAATCTAGAGTCTACCAGGACTTTATATCCACAGCAATTCAAACTTTCTCTTCATTAAAGTCCTAGAGATATGATTTCCCAGTGTTTCAAAGAGCTCATATAAATAGAAAAGAACACTGTATTATGGGTATTAGTTAAAGCATTCCTTTTCAGGTGATGAGATGAGCTTCATTCTATTAAAAGACTGAAGCCAAGAGATAATCTACTCAGAAATAACATATCAAGGAATTATCAGAAAACAAAAGATAACGAACAAAACATTGATAAGACTACATAGCCTGTCATCCAAGCAAATAGCACCAAGTCTCATAAACATTTTAAAGGTGAATAGATCAAAAGCTGAAAATATAGAGGGGATTTTTATTCCAAGGAATGGTATAAGCTGGGTTGGAAGACATCAAGCTATTATGTTTGAAGTAAGATCAAAAATAATTTTTATATATGCGCTTTCTGAATTAACTCTGATACTGCTGATGTAACACAGAGATCTTTGAAGAAAGCAGACACTTCTGTCTTTAGTTTGGGTGACCTACTTTGGACCCAAGTACATGTATAACAGATGAAAAAGACAATATGTGAAGGCAGTATTATAGTTGAGATTTTGTACACACAAAACCCCAGAAAATCAAATTTATGGTTCCCATGGCAACTGTAACTCTGCCACACTGCACATTACAGTAATCACTGCAGTGAGCTCTGTAGTTATAGTTGCAAGATATTTTGGGCTGCAACTCCTTATTTTCAATTGCTTGCAATAATTTTCAGAAAAAAAATTCATTCAGGGCTCTAACTTTTAACGTTTATCTCTACAGAATGGAGAATAATATTGGAGAGTGTGAGACAAATAGTTTGAAAGACTTGTGGAAGAGAAACCTGGAAAAATTGGTTTTAGTTTTACAGTTATATATATATGTGTGTGTGTGTGTGTGTGTGTGTGTGTGTGTGTATAGTCACAAACTGTAACTCTATGTGTGTGTTTGTGTGGGGGGGGGGGGACAGAGAGAGAGACAGAGAAAGAGAGAGAAAGAGAGAGAGAGAGAAAGAGAGAGAGAAGCTGAAGTGCAGAAGCCAGGAGATAAAAGTTATAGAAGATGACATAATTAATATGATAAGAAAAGGTGATTGTAAGGGGAGGGGAAATGTGAAAGACTCAGTCTTAAAAAAATGGCCAGTATATTTTTCTCTAAGATATAAAAAGAAATGTTAATTTCTGGTGTAGACTTGGATATATTTGTAAATTAGTGAGGAAGCTGTTGGGGAAAAAAGAGATAAAATCACCTAGGAAAACAGATAAATCCAGAATAATAGAGATGTATGTAAAAAAAGAGATCCAATTTAAAACTAAATCAAATGCATAAAATGAATAATTTACAACACAGGCAGAAGGGGAGGCAGTGAAAGAAAATGCAGAATAGCAAGAAATGTAAGACAAACCTGTGTCATGGAACCCAAAGGAAAGGGAAAAGGGAGTTAAAGAAGGATGACATGGTCCACAGGTGAAAATGCTACAGAGAGGTCTGTTAAGGTTAGGAGAGCCAGCAGTTTGTTCATCAGAGCCAACATTAGAAGCTACTAGACAGGTGAGGACAGCCAGGTACTAATAAGTGAGAAGAGAATGGGGTAAAATTCTAGGGAAATTCAACGTGTGTACAAGTAGCTTTGTGGCAGAAGTTGGGAGACAACAGTCTGTTGTCTCCAAGAAGACATTTTCTAGACCCTTCTTCCTCCCCCTGAAAACAAGCCTAATCGCTGAGAGGTTTGCCCCTCACAGATAATACATTCACATTTCAATGAGGATCTCCAAAGGTGAAAGGAGATACACAGTGGAGGCAGATCAGAGGAATATGAATTACTTTATATCTAAAACTCTACCAGGTGCAAGTCTATATACTACAAATAAAGAAAACATGGACTCTGTGTACATATGGGAAATACTCTGTCAACTCAACTTTTTCTTTTCAGTAAAACCCCATAACTAGGTTCTGGATCACATTGTCTAGGTTAACTCAAAAAATATTCCCAAATTGATTTATAAAATAAGTGTACCATTTTATATCCCCCCACCAACATATGAGACTTCTAATTTCTCTATACTTATCCCAACACTTAAAGTTTTCAGACTTTTAAATTTTAAGCATTCTACTGAATGTGCAGTGTTATCACACTGTGGTTTATATTTGCATGTCCTTAATGATTAATGTTGTTGAGCATATATTTATGAGTTCATTTGCCATTGATGTACCTTTGAATGTTCCAATCTTCTGCCTATTTTTATCGAGTTATTTTTTTTTTCTTATGGAGTTGTAAGAGCTCTTTATATATCCTTGATACAAGCCTTTTTGATATGATACATACTGCAAACATTTTCTCCCAGTCCGACTGTTTTATCATTTTTTAAATGTCGTGTCTTTTAAAGGGTATAAGTTGTTGAGGCACCTGGGTGGCTTATTTGGTTAAACGTCCAGCTCAGACTCAGGTCATGATCTCACACTTCTTGGGTTCAAGCCCCACATCAGGCTCTGTGCTGACAACTCAAAGCCTGGAGCCTGTTTTGGATTCTGTGTTTCCTTCTCTCTCTGCCCCTCCCCTGCTTGCACTCTGTCTCTGTCTCTCAAAAACAAATAAACATTAAAAATTTTATAAAGGGTAAAAATTGTAACTTTTTAAAGACTTATTTTTTTTTCTTTTATGACTCCTGATTTTTACATCTGACCTATGCAATTTTACATACCCCAAAGTTACAAATATTTGTTCTATTTTTTCTACTATTGTAGTTTAACTTTTATGTTTAGGGGTATGATCATTTTGAGTTAATTTTGGTATATGGTAAGACATAAGGGTCAAGGTTTATTTATTAATTGTCTGCATTGATATCCAGTTATTTCAGGACCATTTGTTAGAAAGATGATTCTCTATCGGTTACATTTACCCCTTTGTTGGAAATCAGTTAAGTATATAAATGGTCTATTTTTGGACTCTCTATTCTTTTCTAGTGATCTAGTATTTATTCTTTTTAAAAAATGTTTATTTACTTATTTTGAGAGAGATAGAGAGTGAGGGAGGAGCAGAAAGAGAGAGAGGGAGAGAGGGAGAGAGAGAAAGAATCCCAAGCAGGCTCCACGTTATCAGTACACAGCCTGAAGTGGGTCTCAATACCACCAACAGTGAGATCATAGCCTAAGCCCAAATCCAGAGTCAGACTAACTGAGCCACCCAGATGCTACTATTTATTCTTATTCTGATATCACAGTTCCTTAATTCCTGTAGCTGCAAAATAGGATTTGAAATACAGTAGTGAAATTCCTCCAAATTTGTTTTCTTTTTTCAAAATGTTTTTGGCTTTTCTTAATCCTTTTTTTTTCATATAAATTTTAGAATCAGTTTAATAATTTCTAAAAGGAATCTGGGATTTTTATTGAATTGTTCTGGATATATAAATTAGTTTGATCAATAGATGCAGAAAAAGCATTTGAAAGAATACAGCATCCTTTCTTAATAAAAAACCTCAAGAATGTCAGGATAGAAGAAACATAATTATACATATTAAAAGCCATATATAAAAAGCCCACAGCTAATATCATCCTCAATGGGGAAAAACTGAGCTTTTCCACTGAGATCAAGAACATGACAAGGATGCCCACTCTCACCTCTGTTGTTTAACATAGTGTTGGAAGTTCTAGCATCAGGAATCGGACAACAAAATGAAGTAAAGGCAACCAAATTGGCAAAGAAGTCAAACTTTCACTTTTCACAGACGATATGATACTCTACATGGAAAACCCAACAGACTCCACAAAAAAGACTGCTAGAACTGATACATGAATTCAGCAAAGTCACAGGGTACAAAATCAATGTATACAAATTGGTTGCATTTCTATACACCAAAAATGAAGCAACAGAAAGAAAAATCAAGAAATTGATCCCATTTACAATTCCACCAAGAACCATAAAATACCTAGGAATAAACCTAACCAAAGATGTAAATGATCTATATGTTGAAAACTATAGAAAGCTTATGAAGGAAATTGAAGAAAACACAAAGAAATGGGAAAATATTCCATGCTCATGGATTGGAAATAAATATTGTTAAAATGTCAATACTACCCAAGCAATCTACACATTCAATGTAATCCCAATAAAAATTGCACCAAAATTCTTCTCAAAGCTAGAATAAACAATCCTAAAATTTATATGGAACCACAAAAGACCATGAATACCAAAACAATCTTGAAGAAGAAAACCAAAGCAGGAGGCATCACAATCCAAGACTTTAGCCTCTACCACAAAGCTATAATCATCAAGACAGTATGGTATTGGCACAAAAACAGACACATAGATCAATACAATAGAATAGAGAACCCAGAATTAGACCCACAAATGTATGGCCAACTAATTCTTTGACAAAGCAGGAAAGAGCATTCACTGGAAAAAAGACAGTCTCCTTAGCAAATGGTGCTGGGGGAACTGGACACCAACATGAAGGAGAATCAAACCAGACCACTTTCTTACACCACACACAAAAATAAACTCAAAATGGTAAAAGACCTAAATGTGAGATATCAAAACCTTAGAGGAGAAAGCAGGCAACAACTTCTTTGACCTCAGCTGCAGCAATTTCTTGCTCGACACATCTCCAAAGGCAAGGGAATTAAAAGCAAAAATGAACTATTGGTACCTCATCAAGATAAAAAGCTTCTGCACTGCAAAGGAAACAACCAACAAAACCAAGGCAACCAACAGAATGGGAAAAAATACTTGCAAATGGCGTATTGGATAAAGGGTTAGTATCCAAAATCCATAAAGAACTTACCAAATTCAATAACAAAAAAACAAATAATCCCGTGAAGAAATGGGTAGAAGACATGAATAGACACTTTTCCAAAGAAGACATCCAGATGGCAAACAGACACATGAAAAAAATGCTCAATGTCACTCATCATCAGGGAAATACAAATCAAAACCACACTGAGATACCACCTCACACTCGTCAGAGTAGCTAACATGAACAACTCAGGAAATTACACATGCTGGCAAGGATGTGGAGAAACGGGGACCCTCTTGCACTGTTAGTGGGAATGCAAACTGGTGCAGCCACTTTGGAAATAGTGTGGAGGTTCCTCAAAAAATTAAAAATTGAACTACCCAACGACTCAGCAATAGCACTTCTAGGAATTTATCCAAGGGATACAGGAGTGCTGATTCATAGGGGCACATGTACCCCAATGTTTATAGCAGTACTTTCAACAATAGCCAAATTATGAAAGAGCCTAAAATGTCCATCAACTGATAAATGGATAAAGAAGATGTGGTTTATATATACAATGGAATACTACTTTTCAACAAGAATGAATGACCTCATGCCATTTTAAGCAACGTGGATGGAACTAGAATGTATTATGCTGAGTGAAATAAGTCATTCAGAGAAGGACAGATATCATATGTTTTCACTCATATGTGGATCTTAAGAAACTTACCATAAGACCATGGGGGAAGGGAAGGGAAATAAATAGTTACAAAGAGAAAGAGAGAGAGAAACCATAAGAGACTCTTAAATACAGAGAACAAATTGAGGGAGTGGGGGAGAGGG
The DNA here is from genome assembly GCF_027475565.1 of Acinonyx jubatus. Classification (NCBI taxonomy): domain Eukaryota; kingdom Metazoa; phylum Chordata; class Mammalia; order Carnivora; family Felidae; genus Acinonyx; species Acinonyx jubatus. The sequence goes on from NC_069388.1 coordinate 52,121,458, forward strand.
GAAAATGTCTGATGAGCATTGAGGAGGGCACTTGTGGGGATGAGTACTGGGTGTTGTATATAAAAGATGAACCACAGAATCTACCCCAAAAACCGAGAGCACACTTTACACACGATATGTTAGCCAATTTGACAATAAATTATATTAAAAAAATAAAAATTAAAAAAATAAAGACTTAAATAACTCTTCTAAATAAATAAATAAATAAATAAATAAATAAATAAATAAATAAAATTTGAGGAAGAATTGACATCTTAAGAATTTAAATTCTTCTAGTCCATGAACTTTGTATAATTCTTTATTTGTTTGGATCTTTAATATTTTTCTCACCAATGTTATATAATTCTCACTGTATAGCTTGTGTGTATATGTGTTAAATGTATCTCTAAGTATTTTATAACGGTATTCTATCGTAAGTCTGTTCTTTCATTTCAATTTTTAATTATTATTGCTAGTGTATAGAACACAGTCGATGTTTTTTCATGTTGCTGTTGTATCTTACTTGCTGATTTTTTAAATCCAAATAAGTTATTGTTGTTATTATTTTATACATTCAGTGATATTTAAGATTTATCTTCATATTTATCAATTATTTTGCTCTCCTTTCCTCTATATGTAAAAGAATTTCATTCTGGAATTTTTACTCTTCTTGTTAAAGCACAGTTTTGTAAGTGTTTGCTGTTGTAAACTCAATTTTGGTTTGATTAAAACTATATTTATTTAATCAGTTTCTAATGAACATTTAATTGGTTATAAAATTTAAGAATGTATTCCTTTTTAAAAAGCTTTCTACTAAAATGTATCCTGAATTAAAAAGTAAAAAATAGATATGAATACAATTGAAGGATAGTAAAAAAATGAATGATGAATACAGGGGTTCCTGTATTCAGTTAAGTGTCCGACTTCAGCCTAGGTCATGATCTCACAGTTCAAGGGTTTGAGCCCTGTGTTGGGCTTCATGATGACAGTGTGGAGGAGCCTGCTTGGGATTTTCCCTCTCTCCCTCTCTCTGCCCCTCCCCTCTCTTTACACTTTCTCTCTCAAAATAAATAAATAAACTAAAAAAGAATTTAAAATAAGAATAGAATTATTTGAAATGGAAGAAATAGAATGTTTCCAGTACCATAGGAGTCCCAGGTGTGTACCTGTTGTACTTCTCACCTTCCATCAGGCTAGGACAGACTCACACAAATGATTTTATGGTACTAAGTTATGCAAAACCGAAGCCCTGCTTTTCAGGCACTTTTCACACCTCTGTTTGCATTACATTTGATAATGTTCCATTGACCAAGGCCAGATACATCCCCATCCACATTAAAAAGGTGGAGATACAGACTCATGACGTCTAAATATAAGGACTCATAAAGAATACATATATAAAGTGGAGATATAGACATAGTTCTTCATGGCAGTAGAATAATTTTTGTTCGCTTTTGCTAATTACCGCATATTTTCATTCCTAAATACAAATATATTGGAAGTTATATATATGTATATGTGTATATATACATACACATATGAATGTATAAGTTCAAAACATACCAAATTTATATGTATTTATTTATATTAGTATGTTTTGCACTTCATTTATATAAAATCATGTTATACATAAGATTCTATGATAAGCTTCTTTCACTTATATTATATTTTTAATATTTACCATACTGACTTTAGCTGTATCTCATCTTTACCTTTGCATGAAATTTAATGTTATTAACATACTTTAATTAATTTACACATTTTATTATTTATGGGTCATTGAACTGTTTCCAGTTGATTTTATTCTCACTTGGTGTTTTCAGGCAAACAACAGTTTAATTTTTTTTTAATTGTAAAGAGCTTGAATGTACCAATCTTTTGTTTATGGTTCGTATCATTTTTTATTGATGAAATCTTTCCCTATATTAAAGTCACAAAGACATTCCCTTATATTATCTAACAAGCATTGTATATACCATGATATAATTTTATTCTGCTATATGTAATCAGTATCATGATTATTGAGTAGTCCACTGCTACTCTAGTGATCTACAGTGAGATATCAGCATGATTCAGATTTCTATTATCCATGTATGTAAGTACTTTATAAATCTGCTAAGAAAAAAACTTGGCTGTCAATCTTCTGTAGTATAAATATGTACTTCTGGCATTCATTTCAAATCATTATTACTTCCTTCCTTCCTCTATCTTTGCATTCATCCTTTTGCACTTTTTCTATTGTATTAACTCATTAATTTTATACCTTCTTTTCTAATAAATGATATTAAATGTATAAAGTTCTTTCTAAATGCTATTTTCCCACAACCTCCAAGTTATTTGTGTATAAATTTCAAACCTTTGCTATAAATCTTTTCCAAATTTTATTTTGATTTCTTTTATTACCTTAAATTACCAAATGTATGGAGCTTTGCTGTTGTGTTCTAATTTTATTGAATTATACTGTAAAATGGATTTTTAGATAGTGCTTTAAATTTGCTAAGTTTAATTTTTATAAATGTTTCTTGTTTGCTTGAGAATATTATTATGCACACACCTATGTGATATGGTTGAATCTATTAATCTTTTTGAATATACATAAAGAAATAGGTAGAGGTATTCATTATTCTATACAAGTCCATGAGGTAAAGCTTCCAACTCTCTCTTGAAATCTTTTATATTCTTACTGAAGTTTTTGGTTTGATTTTTCAATTACTGAGAGAGGCATATCAAAATATCTCACAAACAGTGATCTTTCCGTCTTGTAAATCTGTTTTTGCTTTGTATATTTTGAATGTCTGCCACATAAGTAAAGAATTTCTATGTCTTCCAAAGCATTGGAAAATTTTACATTGTGTAATGACCTCTTTTTATCATTATTAATTCATTTGACTTAAATCTATCTTTTCAGATATTAATATAGTTGTTCCAGTTCTTTTGGTTAAGTATTTGCAGGTTATGCCTCTTTTGTGTTTTAATTTTAAATATTTATCTCTTATAAAGAGAATAAATTTCTAAAATCCACAATGCTAAGCCTTGTCTTTGAAACAGAACATTCAGTCTCTTTATATTTCTAATGATTGCTGATATATTTGGAATTATTTCTTTCATCGTATTATGCTTTTGCTATTTTTCCTGTAAAGTTTTCAAATTTCTTTTCCTTGCTTCTTTGCAATTGAAATATGTATTCTTTTATTTTTCTCATTCAATTATTTCTTCTTCTATTTGCTTGGAAATTATTGTTGTTTGTACATTCTTACAGTGATTACACTAGAAAATTTACCACTCATGTTAACTAAAGTTCAGTGTTTTTACCTTACTAAGGAACAATGTGATGATCTTAGGACTTAATTCTAGTCATCTTCAACTTATTTGCAATTTTCCAGTATTTCTGTGGTAACCTTGCATTTTCTCACATTTTAGATTCAATCTAAATCTAGATATAATCATTATTGTTTTAGATATAATCATTTTATATATATAATTTGATTTTTAGATATAACCATTTTAGATATAATTTTAGATTTTTAGATATAATCATTTTAGATATAATCATTATTGTTTTATAATGTCAATAATTGTTATTCAGCACAACACTGCAGTTAGCAGCTGGATCTGCAAGCACATTCCCTGCTTGGAATCCCTTTGCTACATATTAATTTTGCAATCTTAGACAAGTTAAACTTGTTTGATGATAGGATCTAAGTCATAGTGCAGGAGTGAGGATTAAAAGAGCTAAATCATGTAAAGGGCTTAGGATATTGCCTGTTAGAATAACTGTGAGATCAGCATTTCTCATTGACTTTGGTATCTGCATTGCTTCTTGTAAGTCAGACCTTTGATCTAGGGTTGTGCACAATTCTCCTGAAATACTTCCTTTACAAATTCCTTTGGAGAAGTTCTCTGGTGATCTCTGTTTTTATTAATTCAAAAATCTCTTTACCATTCTTGAAAGAAGGACGTACTATGAGTAGACTTCTAGGTTGGCAGCTATTTATTTTTTCTCAGTACAGTTGAAGATATTGTTCTTCCATTGTCTGTCTTTCAACAGATGATCAAGAGAGCAGTAAGCTTTTCCTTTGTAGGTGACCTATCTTCTCTCCCTGGCTGCTTTTACTGTCTGTCTCTCTCTGTCTTTATATGTTTTCATGTTCTGAATCTAGGTGTGGATTTCATTTTATCTGGAGTCATTACACTTTCTGAATCTGAGGATTAAGGGTTTTCTTTTTTTCCCTGCTTTTGTATTTTCAAATATTTCTCCCTTATTCTTTCAATATCCTTTATCTAGAATTCCAATTAGATGTATATCCAACCTATGGATTTTATCTTCCATTTCTCTCTCATATTTTCTCTCTGCTTCTCCAAGCTGCATCATGGGCAAGTTCTTCACATCTTTTACTTTACTCTTTCCTTTTTCATCAATTCCAATTTTATGTGTCATACACCAAAGCTTTCATTCCAATGTAAATGTGTCACTACTAGAAGTTGTATTTGAATTTTTTCTGATTATATTTGGTCATTTTGTGTAACAAATTGTGCCTGGTTTATATATCTTATTTCCTCTTTGACAGCTTTAAACATTTAATTACACTTCTTTTATTTAGTTCCACATAGTTCTAATAGCTGAATCATTTAGTCAAAGTGAGTATATGGTGTAGGCCAATGGTCCAGTTTCATTCTTTTGCATATTGCTGTCCAATTGTCCCAACACCATTTGTTGAAGAGGTTGTCTTTTTCCCATTGTATATTATTTTCTCCTTTGTGAAAGATTAATTTACCATATAAATGTGGATGGAGCTAGAGACTATAATGCTAAGCAAAATAAGCAAGGCAGAGAAGGACAAATACCATATGATTTCACTCATATGTAGAATTAAGAAACAAAACGAACCTAGCAAATGGGAAAAAAAGAGAGACAAATCAAGAAACAGACTCTTAACTATAGAGAACAAAATGATAGTTACCAGAGGAGAGGCGGGGGAGGGGATGAAATAAGTGAAGAGGATTAAGAGTACTCATCACAAGGGGTACCTGAGTGGCTCAGTCATTAAGTGACTTCAACTCAGGTCATGATCTCACCATTCCCAGTTTCCAAGTTCAAGCCCCACACCACAGCTCAGAGCTGGGAGCATGTTTCAGATTCTGTGTCTCCCTCTCTTTGCCTCTCCCCTGCTCATGCTCTGTGTATGTGTCTCTCTCTCAAAAATAAATAAACATTAAATTTTTTTTAAAAGAGTACTCATCACAATTAGCATGGCATAACATATAGAATTGTTGAATTACTATATTGTACACCTGAAACTAATATAACACTATATGTTAACTATATTAGAATTAAAAATAAGAAGAAGAAAAAAAATAAAATAAGAAAAAAGAAAAAGAAAAAAGCAGTGCAGACTTAACTCCACTGCTGTTGTTTCTTACCTGTTTCTTCCACTCATGGTGGTTTGTTCCCTTGTGTGTGCATGAGTGTGCATGAATGTATGTGTATGTGTGTGATACTGGATTCAGAGTTCATTTTATTTCTACCTCTATCTGCAAAGTCTCATTTTGAGTTGAGCACACAACTGTACAAAGGTTTTGTACCCTTCCAATCAAGGGAACTTCTCTGATCAGATGGCATGTAAATTCATATTTTAAAACCACATTAAAAAGCCTAAAGTTATAAATTCTTAGGTAGATTTTTCCCTCCAGAGCCAAACTCAGATGGATTAACGCCATTGGAATTTCCTCACATTGGCAAGAAGATTTCTTTCTAGCCCACTCTTTCACTGAAGGTGTAGCTTATCAATGTTTCTAACTCTTTATACAGGTTTCCAATTTAAATCCCCATTTTTCTGTGTCTCAAGGTTCTGTGTCCTCTGTCCCATGCGGCCATTAAAGCCCAGTCATCTGGGGGGTCACCAAAATCCTCACACGTCTGAGGGCAGCAGATGTTTCAGTGTCATTTTGTGGCTCTTTGCAACAGATAATGTTCTCAGTTCCCAAAATGGCCTTTCCTTATTGTCTCCCTTCCAGTAAGTGGAATAATGCCTCCAGCATACTAAGTTCAGGTATTAAAGAACCTAGCTTATTAGTATGTAAGTAATAGTACCTTTCCAGATGCTTTTGGATCATAGACTAGGAGTTTCTTAACATGAGGCTAAAAGAGTTTCTAACGATAACATTTCTTTGAGGGGAAAGAGATTTCTGGAACTCATAAATGTACTGGCCAATCCTTTTTGTACAAGTAATGTTTTACTGAAGCTGTCCCTTTTATTTTTCAGACCTGCTATGGTGGAGATCATGACGTCTCTGTCTGAAATGTCTCTTCATTCATTTGTTTAAGCAGCCAATATTTATCAAGTACCTGCCACGGGCCAGGCATCATGCTAGAGTAGCAGGAGAGTAATCATGAGCATAGCAGGACCAGTCCCTTCCTTCATGAGGATTATGGCTTAGGAGAAAATAAAGAATCCAATAATCAGACAAATACAAAAAATATAAAAGCACATCTGAAGGAACACTTTGAAGTAGGCACACCTGTGGCAAGAGAGGCCATGATGAGAGCTGAGTCAGTGGAGGGGCAGGGAAGGTCCTGCCTGAGGAAGAGATGCCAGTGGTTGAGAGGGAGGCAGGGCTGAGGCTGGTGAGTATGGAAGGAGGCTGGGATAGCCAGCAGGAAGAGAAAAAGAACTAATGCTGCAAAAGGAGGCTGCAAAGATAGGCAGAGTCACACAATAAGAGGGGAAGGTGTTTCTCTATCTTCAGTCTATTTATTAGGAGACAAGGGTAGAATTCTCCACTAGGGAGAAAGAAGGTGAAAGAATCAACGTGGTGAACATCACAGAGAATTTCTTTCCAGTGAAAATAATTTAGATGTCTTACTCATGTCTTAGCTATTGCTAAACAATGACATCCAGTGTCCCTCTCTTTTTAAATATTAAAAGCTGTTGTAAAACTAGAATCTTAAAGGAATTACATTAGCTGGTCAAAATCATTTCATATTTTTCCACATCCAAATTCTGCAAAAGCAGCCAATTTCAGCTTTGCAGAAAACTACTTGGCACCCATTTCATTCCCTCAAGTAAGGTGCAATCATCTTTGACTTTGACTTTGACTTTGGCTGTCTCTCTCAGTCAGCATCAATCCCTATGCAAATGGCAGCCAAAGTAGTCCACTGGGTGGTGGTGGGGAACTAAACTAAACTAAACTAACTCACATTTAAGGATAATAGAAGCACCAGTTCTACAATAATTGTGCATTTATTCCTTTATATAGTTAGTAAAAACTTATTAAACATCCAGTATGTGACAGGCTCTCTATTCTACAAAAATAAAATTAATTAACTTCTGATAGTTTTATTTCTGTTAGCAGAAATTATAAGGTGCTACCTGAACTGTCATCCATCCGCTAACAGCTTGTACCAAATCCCCTTCATTCCACTTTTAGTGAAACAGTAAACTAATGGACACCAGGAAGACAGGTACCAAAGCAGTTTAAAAATATATTGATGACTGGGGCACCAGGGTGGCTCAGTTGGTTGGGTGGCTGACTTCAGCTCAAGTCATGATCTCACTGTCCGTGGGTTCAAGCCCTGCATCAGGCTCTGTGCTGACAGCTCAGAGCCTGGAGCCTGCTTCAGATTCTGGGTCTGCCCCTCCCCTGCTCATGCTCTGTCTCTCTGTCTCAAAAATAAAAACATTTAAAAAAATTTAAAAAAAACATATTGATGGCCACTTTTCTTTCTTTCTTTCTTTCTTTCTTTCTTTCTTTCTTTCTCTCTTTCTTTTTCTCTTTCTTTCTTTCTTTCTTTCTTTCCCTTTCTTTCTTTTTTGAACTGTACTATTCTGAGAGACAGTAGGGACATTTCTGGCTAGCACAGAGGTAATTAGTGACTAATCAAGAACACCCAAGAACTGCATCAATCTGAGTTCTGCCATCACTTCACTTTTGGAAATGCCTCAAAAATAGCCTGCACCCTGTCAATGCTCTGTGAACAAAAATTTGTACAAGGGAGGGAATAGAGTAATACAGCCTTTTATAACTCAACAAATGGGCTCAATTCTGAGTCTAGAAACTTTTAATAAAGTTTCTCCAGATGGACTTCAGCTTTACCTTATTTTTGTATAAGAAATGAATTGAAATTAATATATGGGCTGACAGCTCAGCTTACAAGCAAAAAGAAGATATCCCAGGAACAAATACTGTTAAAAAAAAACACAGAAAAAAATGACAATTACTTATAATTTAACTGATTTTTAAATTTTATTTTCTTAATCCAACCAAGGAAATTAGAGATGTGGCACTACTACAACAATAGATTTGCATTTACCTACCTATTTTTTTAACTATAAGTAGCCTGCATTTCAACATCTTTAATTCTGGCTATTGATTGGGGGCAGAATAGACTTTCTATAAGGATAAGTCATTTCTGTCCATGAAAATCTCACAGAATCTTATAGTTAAATCTATCTAGGTTTTCAAATCCCTTAACAATGAAAATTAAACATGAACACATCCTTTCTGATTGCCCTATGGAAATGAAGACTTGTTGGTTCTCTGGACACAATTACAATAGAGAATGTTCTCATCTGCAGGGAATAATTTATGTAGACACATTCTTGAAGGCTGGGAGAGGGCTTGGATGACTCCTCTGAATCCTCTCCAGCAGTAACCTTCCCTGGTAAGTCTAATGGGAAACTTTTTCCTCTGTGCTACTTTGTGTGAAAGATAATAAGCTATGACACCTATGGTGATTCCAGAAATGGAAGTGCTGCCCACTGAGTGTTGTTTTCTGTCTCTTTAGGAGAGTAGGCTCTTGCCTTTGTGCCACTTCGCAGTAATGCAGATAACTGCAAAGAGGCAAATGCTTACCAAGATTTTTCCCTATCACAAAGCCCTGGCCCTTAGCAAGATTATTTTCCTCCTACAGTGACAAAATAGAAAATTAAATACATATTTCAGAATGAAAAAATGATAAAATTCCCTTCCTATCTGACTGTTTATTGAAACTTTTCAGTCTGGGTGCATTAGTGATCTTTTTGTTTTTAATTAATGGCTGATAAAATTAAAGATGGAACAAACCACAGCACAGAATGTCTCTTTCTATGAAAAATGGGAGATCCAAAACTAATGGCAAGCAAAAAACAATTTCCAAATCACAGGTAACACCACTTTTTAATTTTTATCTCCATAAGCTAAAAGAACTACAGAAATAGTCACTCATGGATGCTATCAGCCAGTGGACAAAAATGCTATCTAAAGAAACAGGAAAAAGATTATGGAAAATGGAGACAATTTTCACTCTACAGTCCATATTTGAGCATGAGTTTCTAACATAACATTTGTGGTGGCAGAAAAACAGCTGTACAAAGCACTGTTCCCAATGTGGGGCATTGATAAAGTTGCATGCAAGATAACTGTGACCAGGGTCAGGAAGTTGGTGTGAATTTGTGCATGTGTGCCTAAGAAAGGTGAGAAAATGACTTGGGATTAATTCTAGAACTTTAAAAATATGGACCAGTCTTTGGGGTGTTTTTTTGTTTGTGTTTTTGTTTTTGAGTCTTTAAAAGCCCAACAAAAAACATTACTGCAGGCTCTCTACTCTTACTTCTGAGATAGAAACAAGCTTACAAAGTGGCAAAATGGATGGCCAAGAAGCTAGAGCTATATGGGAAGGTGAGGTATTGGACCAGAGGTATCAATTGGAGTCATTTTGGAGTGTCCACTTACTGAGCAATGTAAAGTCATGAGAGGAGTAGATTTGGGTGGGAGTTGTAGTGAGTTAAAGAGTCAAAAGCTTAATTTTTGACCAATTGTTTTAGAGATCCATATTAGCTACACAAATGAAGAGGGCATTGCTGGAGGTAGGAACTCAGGGTGGAGTTCCAGTGTGTAAATATGAATTTGGGAGTTCCTGGTTTATACAATACATCTATAGATATGACACAGAATGAAATCATCTTAGGAGAGAGAAAAAAGAAAAGGGAGGCTTGGGGACATTTACCATTGAAATGGTAGGGATATGAAAAGGAACTAGAGAATAACACTGAGAAGAACATAACTTAAGGGAGGGAAAGAACCATGAGACAGTGTTATCCCAAGAGAAGAATGTATTTATGCAAGGAAGGAGTGATCAGCTGTGTCATGTGCCACTGAACACAATTCGAGTAAGCCCTGAAAATTGACATTGGCCTTGGAAAGATCAGGGTGGTTGGTGGTCTTGACAAGGACGTTTTTGTTGGCATATTGGGGACAGGGCCTGACAGAACTGGGCTCAAGAGACAATGAAACAAAATGTGGAGACAGTGAGTGTACATGAATTTTTTGAGGGGCAGTATAAGTAGGAGATACAAGTAGGTGGAGACACCAAGTTCACCCAGGAAAGCTACTCTTGTAGAAAATCGGGCAATTGGAAACGGGTGTTTCAGGAATTATATTTGGTTTGAAGACACAAATATACAGGTGGAGAATTCCTCAAAACAGGTATTCAGTATTATTGCATCTGAAAAACAAAGCCCATGTGAAACAAACCCCAATAGGATCAAGTTGAGGGTCCTAGAAATCAAGATGAAATATTTGTATGGGAATGGAAATACAAATAACTTGCTAGAAAATATGAAGCCAGATTTTTATTTGCAGTTTCTTCAGTAGTAAGGAAACAGGACTGAAAAAAAAGTTTTAATGTTATAGTCTCTCTAAAAGGATAACCCTATACTTGGCTACAGAGAGCAAACATTTATCAGATGAGATTGTCCTAAGACAAGGTCCTATCAACAAAGAGTCCTGTTATGAATATGAATTTCAATTCATTCATTTCTGTGGACTTTGAAGCATTTCTTGGGAGAGTTAATACCTTAACCTTTAACCAGGTAAAATCTTAATGAGGATTAAATTTGTTTTTGTGAGAAGTTTTTCTCACTCATACTAATTCCCTGGGAAGAGGTTAATCTGGAGGAAGGTAATGGGAGAAACTGAATCATCCATGTCTTAATTTTGCTGACTCTTGGTAGGATCATCCATACTTCCACTTCCCTCAAAGGTTGGATGCATAATGAAAGCCTAGTGAAGCAATCATTAGGGAAACTGAGTAAAAGCACCACAGAGATTTCATTGAAAAAGTACAAGAGAAAGAAATGTTTGTTTATCAAATGAAGGCTATCATTTACAGCCTTCTGGCTGGATTTTTCCATGCTTTGATATGAATCTGTCAGGAAAATAGTTAAGCTTGCATAGCATTATATTAGATGACTAGAGAATCTTCACAAATAAGAAAAAAAACGAATAATGTTTTTCATCATTTTTTGTTTGTTTTGCTTTTCAAATTTTAATGGATTTGTTTTGAGGCTCAGAAACCTTGAACCAGAGAGAGAGAACGTGCAGTGGATATAACACCTTTCAGTGAAAATCAAATGTCCCATACCACATAATAAACAAATATACTTTGCCTCAAAAGGAAAAAAAATATCCAATTGTTATTTCATCTGTGGAGCTCATCAATCCATAGATCATTTTTTTCTCTGATCTCCATGTTTTTTATGAAATTTAATACTCATCTTGATTTTGCCTTTCTTTCCCCTTTTTTCTTTGGCTTCAATGTTTCTTCTTAGTTTTTCATTACTTTATCCAACTTTCATTTACTTTTCTGCATTCTGATTTTACCCCAAACTTCTGATGCTACATCAGATGATTCTAATTTATACTTCCTGTCCACAGCAGAAACTGCAAGCAACACTTCCATCGTGTTTATACTTATTTTCATCTATAATGCAGGCAGTTTCACTACTTTTGTTTATACATAGTATTTATCAAATGCCTAAAGCATTTAAATTCTTCTAGTCTACCTTGATGAAAGTACTCTTTGGAGGTAATTCTTGCCCACATGTTTCTTTCATTCATTGGGGCTCTTTTTTCATATAGGAAAGATTAAATTTATGTCAAAACATAGAAAAAACATATTAAGAACACAAACAAGCAAAGATAAGGCAGAATGTCCAGATCTTGGAAGAAAAGAGTAAAATACTTCTATATTTTAATATTGGGTTCTTGTTTTTAACTAATATTGGGAAGGGTAAGCTATACTGTCTAACTTGATACTCTTCTTTCTTTTAAATGTTATGATAATTATGTTTTCCATGTTGCTTACCACATTTTTCCTGATTCCTTCATCTTCTAAAAGAATACGTTTTAAAGTTTGTGTTACTTTAAAGACTTTATTTTCTGTTTGGCAATTTTTCTTTTAGGGTCATCATCTTTCTCCTCCATCCTCCTCCATGTTTGCCTCCAGAATGAAACAAAAAATGTAGCCTTCTGGTGTAGGAGTTCTAACACTAGAAACTCTTGGTCTGGAGAAACAGTCTTAGGTGACAGAAAACCATGCGAGGTATAGGAAGACTCCCAACTTAGAGGATAAATGATTTGTGAATTCCAACTTCATTGCCATCACACTGGTCTCCTGAAATCACCAGATGGGGTATTCTTAATGTGGAGCTTTATTTCTTTCCAGGGATTGTCATTGTGAGCAAGAAAAATGACTATACTTAATAATATATTTAATTTGGACCCTTATCTACAATTTTTTATAGATACTCAAGAATCAAACCCTAAGAAAGGGGCTTCAAATACAGATAACAATAGACCAAACCCTAAGGAAATAAAATTAATGGCACGGGAAAGGAAAATCTTGAAATAAACAGTCTTTATCAAGAACTGAGATATAATCTATTAAAACATAAGCCAAGAGAGAGGAGGAAGAAAAGGAGAATGAGGAAGAAGAAGAGAAGGTGGAAGAGGAGCAGAAGCAGGTGAAGGATGAAAAGAAAGAGAGGAATAAATAGATATAAAGGAAGCACTTAATAGGAAAAAAATCTCAAGAGTTCTTAAAGCTCTCAAGTATTGTCATGGAAACAAAAAATTAAAGACTGAGTGATATAATTAAGAGTCTTGCTGAGAATGATTTTTTTTTTAAATTTTTTTAACGTTTATCTATTTTTGAGACAGAAAGAGACAGAGCATGAACGGGGGAGGGTCAGAGAGAGAGGAAGACACAGAATCTGAAACAGGCTCCAGGCTCTGAGCCATCAGCACAGAGCCTGACGCGGGGCTTGAACTCACGAACCGCGAGATCATGACCTGAGCTGAAGTCAGATGCTTAACTGACTGAGCCACCCAGGCGCCCCAAGAATGAAATTTTTAAGATGGAAACTTGTGTAAGGGAAACAAAAGATGGATATTAAAATAAAAACATTGAAACATGGAAGACAAATCTGGAAGTTCCAAAATCCATCCCATAGAAGTTCTACAAAGGGAGTAAAAAATGTATATAAAGCATGAAATCATTACAGAAATTAGGTGGAAAATACAGCTTTATGGTACAAAAGAAATAAGTTTACCTTTAGAATAAAAGGAGCAACAGGGTACAGAGCAGACTAATCAAATTCATATCAGTTGTAGTCTAACTACATGACAAACAATAGGATTATGGTAAAACAGTTGCTATAAATAATTTCTAAGTACTTAGAGGCCTAATGCAAAAATAATTATCTAAAACTGAAATACCACTGGATTTTAAGAAAACACAGGAGGTGGTGAGGTTGGAAGCCTGTCAAAAATAGTGTCCTTTAGTGTGCAATCTGAAGAGAGACAGACAAAGGAATATATAAATGAAACATATTTTGTTTGAAACTTCTGGAAATAATAAGCAACGGAAAAATAACTCAATTAAAAAGGCAAATGATAGAAACTCACAATTCACAGAAGCTCACACAGGCAACACACCAAAAAACTAGTATTCAAAGGAACTGAATGAATACAAAAAGAAATGCTATAGTACTTTCTTCAGATTTTCAAAAGTTAAAAATAATAAACTTACTAGGTGCTTTCTATGTATGTGATAATGGAATAAACACTTTAAATAGGTTACTTCACTCACTTCCCATACTAAGTCAGCAGATAATGTGTTATTAATGTTAAAATCCCATGTATATAAATAGAAGCACTGAGACTTAGATTGCTGGAGCCTTCTCCATGCTTATAAAAATCCTATGTCATCTTCCATAGCTAAAATTCTTGGAGGTTAATCCCCAACACATTATATACATTTTCTCACTTTTTTTTTCACTCATCTACTTCACTCTACAATCTACCTCGACAACTGTTTGATTATTCTGATAGCTACTATCCATCCTCATCTTCACTGAGATCGCTGGATGTTTGATATTACTGAGAACTTTGTTTTCCTTAAATACCTTTCTTCCTTTGATTGTAGCCCCAATGTTTTCAAGTTTCTTCTGGATCTCTCTTCTTAAATCTTTACATCCCTCTCTTGACTTATAACCTCTCAAGCTCCATAGTATTCTATAAGTGTTAGTTATGAATGACTTTTCTTAACATGTATAGACTCTCTTACAGAAAAATGATTGTATCCATATATAAAATGAAGTTGCACAGAAGACAAATTTCTTAAGATAAAATGATAAGTATGGCAACCGTCACCCCAGTCCACAAAATTAGACTGTCTCATTTGTTCTTGTTCAAAAATTACACCCTTATTATGATTGTTTGTTTATTTGTTTGTTTTTGGTGTAAATGTGACTAGGAAAAGAGTATCTTGCAGTTAACTTCCTGATCTGCACCAGAATAATAATCTAATAAATACTGCAAGATAAAGAAGCTAATAAACAAGAAAAACCTACCCTAAAAATAATGAAGTAATCAAGTTAATTCCATTTTTTCAAAACTGGTCATGGAAGTGAATCAGTCTTGTGAAATGAAAGCCTCACTGGACCATCTACTACTGTATAGTGCAATCAAGCATTCTTGAATGCTATCAAGCTTCAGAGACTTTAGAATCTTATCATGGATTATTGACTTGGGTAGAGCCATACAACTTTGATAAATAAAATCTCAAAACAAGCTTATAGCAAAATGTAGTCATTGCTTCTATCATTGATTGAACCCCAGGTTAAGTGTTGAAAAAATGTTTGAGAAGTATTACACTCTGTTGTCCTAAAAGAGAGTACAATAAATAATTTGTAAGGACAAACTGCAGATTCAATAATTGTATATCATGTTTCCAAATCCCCAATATTAAAATTGAGGATTCATGAAAGATAAATTAAAAATCCCAGGTATTATTAATATTAAATTTTACTCATTTTTCATAACTCTTTATTTATGTGTTTTAATATAACAAATTACCATAATAGTAAATAGAGCAAACAGGGCATCATATTCTTGTGGTAGGATTTCACTACCATTTTGTATGGTGTTATTTAGAGGTTTTCTTAAAAAATATATACAAATGTTATATATATATATATATTTAAGTGTATGATATATTATTATTAATAAATATATGTTGATATATTTCAAAATACTAAAAAACATGGAAATATACAAAATATTCAGAAATACAGAAAGTGACCGCTTCTTGACAAAGACATTTAACAATACAAGCAGTAAATAGAGGGAATATTAACACAAAGAAAATTTTATAAAAATTGAAATATAATACTACACATATTTAACATTAAAAGTTAGCATTCTTAAAATAAAATTTAAAGAAACAAAAGATTAATTGCCATATTCCATAATCTTAACCTTTGTTTCATGATAACTATTCTAGATATAGAAAATGTCTTTCATTTTGTGTTGAAGTTGGTCACATCATTGTTTAATGTGTTCAATAGCATCTTTTCATTGGGTTTTGTTGACTTGCTCTGATACTGGTTTTTTGGTTGAAGTAACTATTGCTTTTTTAATTCAGATTTTAGATTAGTTTCTAACTCCATGTCACAATATTTCACAACATCATCACCTTCTTTTTTTGCATCTCTTCTGTTAAAGAATTTACAAAGAATTATAGCCTATAGCTAGCAAAGTTAATAGCACACCACAGAATCTCCTTATAAAACTGCCAATTTAAGGACTTTTTTTCTTGCTTCCAAAGCTTGCTATTTGTTGGAATTCTATTTATAGGAGTTGTACAAAGTATGCTATGCATATAAATATAAATATATAAATATATATTTGAATTTATATATGCAATAATATATATTTGTATATATATATTTTTTTTACTTGCATGCATGCCTCACTAGTAGCAGCGTCTGGACCCAAGAAAACACATATAATATGGCAACTAGTACAAGTGAGACTGATTTGAACATGCTTGCTTCTCTCCTGTATGTTTCTTTCCTGGTTAATGGAAATGATGAGCTTGACCCTTGACTGATTGTCAGCCTTTCCTCTTTTGCTTTTGACTTGTCTTCAGTAGAGTCCTGTGACCTGGTTATGTCTGTTACTTGTTAAAAGTTAATTCTCATATGAGAATTTTATATACTTTCTGTTTTCCTGATTTCTCAAATGATTTCTTAGAAGATCTGGGATTTGGAAAAGAGTAGAAAAATCCCAGAAAATGCCAGGAAGGAATTCCTATACAGAAACATTTAACTATATTTACACATATGAGGTACAGCTGAGAGAAACATAATATTCAACTTGGAAACCACTATTATAAAAATGAATATTTCTTCCTCTTTCCCTCTCAACAAGTATTTGTCAAGTTCCTAATGTGGAAGACATTATCCTAAGTACTTACATAAAAGGATAAAAACAGTGAATGATGCCCTGACCTCTGGTGGCTCTGAAAAAGCAAGGTGACTTAGTGTTACATAAATTAGAACATAAATTAGCATAAAGAGTCTGAACAAATAAAGAAGTAGAGATAAAACGTAATAGGATATGAGTGGGAAGTGAGTTACTTCAGCTCCATGTATTCCAAATAGATTCCAAATATCTTTTTCAAACTAGATTTTAGACAAGTGATAGAAATGGTTTAAAATATTATTTTTAATTCTCTCACTTTCTCTCTCCATTTCTAATCCATTTAGTATTAACTCTAAAATGTCACCCATGGATATGCTTTTGTTTCTGTTATAGTAGCTTATAGCAAACTAACACTCCTGATGAAAACAAATAAAAAGCTGATAAAATCTAATATAATATTCATATAATATTATATATGTCATAAAATATATATTAGATAAAACTATGTAATTTATACTCTATATTATTATGTAAATCATATAATACATCATATACAACATATATGTCATATATATGTATATATCATATATCATTATATATTTGATATGTTATATGTTACATATTATTAAAACATATATATGTTTTTATGTTTTATGTTTATATCATATATTTTTGTGTGTTTATATATAATATGTATATATACATATATATGTATATATATAATATATCATTATATATTTGATGTTATATGTTACATATTATTAATATATATATGTGTTTTTATGTTTTATGTCTATATCATATATTTTTTTTTGTGTATATATATATATATATATATATATATATACACCCAAATCCAGATATACATACATATCTCCAAACTAAACAGACTAAGATAGCTGAGACGCAAAACCATGGAGATGAGCTCACATTTCATAGCTACTTTTTCTGTAAGGGTATTTCCTGATTGCAAGAATAAAGATACCAACATTCCAAGCTTTGCACAGGTAAAGGGTCACTATTTGATGGTGTGGGAAGTAGATAAATAAGCAGAGCTTTGGCAGTCATGGAGCTGAAAAGAAAAAAAAAATGGAGAATTATCTGGCCAAGCTCTTGTTGACCACAGAAAGGTGGGAAACTAAGATTGGCATGAACCATAAAAGTACATTTCTATAAAATAGCAGCCAAAAATTGAAGATAAGATTTTTTAAATACCATTTTCAATAGTGCAAAAATAATAAATACTTAGGAATATAGTTTTCAAAAGATATGTAAGAACATTACACTGAGAAAAAGAGAAAGAAACATTGGTGAAAGAAATTAAAGAAGGCCTGAATAAATGAAAAGGTATACATTATGCTCATAATTTGGAAGAATCAATAATGTTAAATTATCAATTTTGGTTAAACTGATCTATAGATCTAAACTTACTCAAACTTAATCCCTCCATGTGTTTATAGCAATTGACAGGCTCTTTTAAACTCTACAGCAAAATGCAAAGAAGCTAGTATATCCACCATATAAAGAAGAACAAAGTTGGAGTACTTATACTATCTGACCTCAAGACAATATAAGTCTATATTAATGAAGACAATATGATTTTTCAGCCATGAGGATTAAGAAATAAATTAATAAAGTAGTATATAAAACCCAGAAATAGAAACAAACTTAGCAATTTGATTTTCAACTAATGTACCAAAGAAACTCAAAAGTAATTGGAAGCTTGTTAAAAATGGTGATGCTTAATCTGAACATCCATAGGAAAAAAAAAAAAAAGCTTTGATTCATGCCCACTCTTTACACAAAAATTAATGTGAGGTTGATTATACAATCTAAATATAAAAGCTAAAGGTATGAAAATTTTAGAAGAATATAGGAGAATTTCTTCATGACATGGGGGGAGGCAAGAGTCTCATAGCTAGGACACAGAAAGCAATAAACATTAAAGAAAAACATTGAGATACTGCACTTGTCAAAACTAAAATTTTCTACTCATCAAAATACATCATTAAGAACATGGAATGACATGCCATGGTCTGAGAAAATATTTTCAAAAAAACATATGACAAAGGATCAGTTACTAAAATATATAAAGAGTTCCTATAGTTTAAAAATAAAAAGACAACCAAGCAAATATAAAATCTTATCAAACTATTTGGACATATATTTCACAAAAGAGGATATACAAATATTTAATGACAATGTGAAACATCAGAGGACATTAAGTATAAGAAAAATGAAAATTAAAACCATAACAACATAACAACGTATACAACTCAAATGGCTACAGTTTTTTTAAGGACTGGCAGTACTAAACATAGATGAGGATATGGAATATCAGAAAATTTATACATGTAGGTGGGAGTGTAAAATAGTATGCCCACTGTGAACAGGGCGTGGAAATTTCTTATAAAGTTAAAGATATGAGTGGACTCGAAAGAAAGATTTCCACTGTTAGCCATAATGGAGTAACAGATGTTAAATTTATCTTTCTGCCTTAAACAACTAAGAAGGAAACAAAATATGTGACACAACAATTTACAGGTATTGGAAAACAGATAACACAAGACAGTTGATTTCTTAGAGAAGGTCAATATATGTTTCTTAAGATAAACTGTTTACTACCTCAAGTTTCCATACCGACTTATAGAGAAAGGAAACTGAAAGCATGGCTAGCAGTCCACTTGAATTGAGGAGGTCGTGTTCACAATTTAAAGGAGACACAAAGGGCTAAAACTCACAGAGCACAATAACAGAAAAGCAGCTGCACAGATAGAACTATAGAGAACTTCAGGGTCTTCCTTCTAGCACAAAGGTGAGTACCAATCAGTGCTTGTTTATGAGGAAACTAACCAAAGCTGGGAAAAGGAAATAGATAACATATAATGCTGGCAGCCAGAAAAGAGAAACCCTGCATATCTTGGGTACTCAGCTTGAGTACTCAGAATTCTGAATATCACCTCTGTAGTAGGGTCAAATTAGTCCCAGACCAAAGACTACTGTGGTATTGACGCAAAATGTAAAAGCAAATCTCAAAAAAGATCAAACTAATTCTAAAAATTTTTATTGTATCTTGAAATAAAACTGAAAAATAATTCAAGGAATGAATGAATGAGTGAAAGAAACCCAGGATCAAACAGTGCAAAATTCACATCTAGTATCCAATTCCAAAAACTACCCCCCCTAAAAAAGCTGGGAAAATGTTTCATAAGAAGAAGAAAAGTTAACCATTAAAAATGATTCATGATAAAATTGGTAGAGAAATTATTACCAACTATTATCAAAAATTACCAGCTATTATAAATATACTCTGTTATGTTCAAGAAGGTAGGAGTTATAATGAGCATGGTAACAGGAGGTATATAAGATATTTAAAAGACTCAGATTGAACTTCTAGAGATGAAAATACACTGAAGCAAATTAATATGAACTATAAACTCCATAAGAAAACATTAGTACACTAGAAGGAACAATAATATAAACTATGCAAAAAACAGAAATCAAAAATACCAGAAAACAGCAAAAAAAGGAAAAAGAGATAAGCAGGCTCAGTGGGCTATAGGACAACTTCAAACACCCTAACAAGTCTATGATTAAAATTACATAAAGAAAGCAAGTGTCAGAAAAAGAGAAAATACTTGTAGAAAAACATGGCCAACATTTTCCCAAATTTGATGAAAATCAGAAACTCAGTGACCGAAAAAGTTCAGATATTCCAAGCAAAAGGAATTCTACATCTTCTTGATATAGAAGACTACATCAAGTCCTTTCATAATCCAATTGATTAAAAGTATTTATAAAGATAAAATCTTGGGCGCCTGGGTGGCTCAGTTGGTTAAGCGTCCGACTTCAGCTCAGGTCATTATCTCACAGTCTGAGTTCGAGCCCCACGTTGGGCTCTGTGCTGACAGCCGGAACCTGCTTCACATTTTGTGTCTCCCTGTCTCTCTGCCCCTCCCCATTCATGCTCTGTCTCTCTCTGTCTCAAAAATAAATAAAAACATTTAAAAACAAATTTTAAAAAAGATAAAATCTTAAAAGCAGATCAGAAAAAGACACAGTTTTTGTGAACAAAGAATGACATCCAACCTCTCATCAGAAAACATAAGCAGAACACTTGGGTGGCCCAGTCAGTTAAGTGTCGGACTTCAGTTCAGTTCATAATCTCGTGGTTCATGAGTTTGAGCCCTGCATCAGGCTCTGTGCAGACAGCTCAGAGCCTGGAGCCTGCTTTGGATTCTGTGTCTCCCTCTCTCTCTGCCCTCCCAGCTTGCTTTCTCAGTATCTCTCTCTCTCTCTCTCTCTCTCTGTCTCTCTCTCTGCTCTCTCTCTCTCTAGTTCTCAAAAATAAGTAAACATTAAAAAGTAATTAAAAAAAGAAAACATAAGCAAGTCAGAGAACAGTGGAAAAATACCTTTAATGTTCTGAAAGAAAAACCAAGTAAAAGTCTACCTAGCATTCTATACCTAACAGAGATACCTTCCAAAAAAGAAGTCAATCTAAAGATTTCAGGAAATATTGAAAGAAGTCATGCAGGTAGAAGAAATATACAGATGGAAATCTGGTTCTATATAAAGGAAAGAATATCAAAAATGGCAAATACACACAAACATCTTTGGAGATTTCAATACTTCTCTGTCAATAATTGATAGAACATGTGGGCCAAGAATAATAAGAGTATAGAATAATTAAACATTATTACCAAACAACTTTCTTGAATTGGCAATATAGTCCATTCCATCTAAGAACAATATAATAAATATTATTTTCAAGACTTATATTCTGGATTATAGAACAAATTCCAAAATGTTTGAAAGTTTTCAAATGACACAATATGTGTTCAATGATTAAAGGGGATTAAATTGTGAATCAAGGAGAGAAATATGTAGAAATTGCCATATATTTGGATATTTAAAAAATCCATATAACTTACAGCAAAGGTTAAGGGGAAGGTTAAGGAAGAAACAGTTTTAAAAGTACTTTGAAATAAATAAAATAACAACATGATATATGAAAATTTATGATATCCAGTTAAAGCAGTGCTTAATGACAGGCTTATAAAATGCTTATATAAGAGAATAATAAGATTTTCAAATCAATGGCCTAATGCTGCAGTTTAAGCGAGTAGGACAGAAGAGAAAATTAAACCCAAGTACACAGAGAAAAATAAATAATAAAGATAAGGGAAGTCAATTAAATATCAAACAGAAGGATAAAGAAATCAGTGAAATCAAAACAGCTGATTAATAAAAATAATAAGGTACTAGCCAGACTAATCAAGAAAACTAAAGAGAAGACACATTTAAAAATATTAGTGATGAAGGGTGCCTGGGTTTCTTAGTTGGTTAAGTGTCTGACTTTTGCTCAGGTCATGATTTTGCAGTTCATGGGTTTGAGCCCCATGTTGGGCTCTGTACTGACAGCTCAGAGCCTGGAGCCTGCTTCAAATTCTATGTGTCTGTCTCTCTGCCTCTCCCCTGCTCATGATGTGCATTCTCTCTCTCTCTCTCTCTCTCTCTCTCTCTCTCTCTCTCTCTCCCTCTCTTTCTCAAAAGGACATAAACATTTAAAAAGTTTTAATAAGAAATAGTGATGAGGGGCATCTGGGTGGCTCAACTGGTTAAGTGTTTGACTCTTGATTTGCAGCTCAGGTCTTGATCTCAGGCGCAAGAGTTCAAGCCCTGCTTTGGGCTCCACACTGGGCATGAAGCCTACTTAAAAAAAAAAAAAAAAGAGTGATGAGAGTGTTGACATCATTATAAATCCTATGACATTAAAAGTACAATAAGGGATACTATAAACAAATTTATACAAATAAATTTCACATGTTAAATGAAATGGATGAATTCCTTGAAATACATATACTTCCAGAGCTCACAAAACAACGATAGCTAATCTGAAAAGCCATATCTCTATAAATAAATTGGTTTTGTAGTTAAAACATTTCTAGAAGAAAATGGCTCTTCAGGCTTCATTGCTGAATTTAACTAAGCATTTGAGCAAAAAAATATATCAATCTTATACAATTGGTATTAGAAAAATACAAAAGAAGAAACACTGCATTTTATTTTATAAGGCCTGCATTACCCAAACTAGACAAAAGGATAATAAAAGAGAACTAGAAGCTAATATCCCTCCTAAACACAGAGGTAACAATTCCCAAGATAAATTTAGAAGTTAAATCCAAATATATACACAATATAAAATGCATCATGAGCACATGTGAGTTATCCCAGAAATTCAAGTTTGGCTTAAAATTTGAAAATCAATTAATGTCATTCATAATATCAATGAACTAATAAAAAAAAGTAAAACCATATGATCTTAATTTGTAAAACACACACACACACACACACACACATTTGACAAAATCTAGCATGCATTCATAAAGAAAATTTCCTAGTTTTATTCCTAATAAACTGGGAACAAAATGGATGTTCCTTAATCTGATAGGAAGATTCTATGAAAATCATACAGCTAGCATCATACTTAGGACAAAATAATGTGTAGTCCCTGTAAGAAGGAGAATGAGGTAATGATTCCTGACCTCACCAGTTCTATACAACATAGTCCCAGAATTCCTAACCATGGAAATTGAAGTCATACAGATTAGTAGTGAAGTCAAATGGTCTTTATTTGCAGACGGGATGGTCGCAAATGTAGAAAATACTAGGGAGCCTGTAAGAACAACACTAGAAATAATAGGTAACTTTAGCAACATTGCAAGATATGAAGTTACTATGCAAACATTAATTCTACTTACATATCCTGGAAATGGACAATCAGAAAAAGAAATTAAAAAATTACATTTTTAGTATAATTAGAAATTATGAAATGCTTATGGATAAATTTGAAAAATTTGTACAGGACTTGTACAATCAAATCTACAAATATTTCTTAAAGAGGACAAATAAATGGAGAGATATGTTTTAGTCAAGGATCAGAAGAATCTGTATTTTAACTGTAATTTCTTCTCGAAATTTATCTATGTATCCATGGATTCAATGTTACTTTCATTTTTTTTTAGAGACAGAGAGAGAGAGAGAGTGAGAGAGCATGAGTTGGGAAGAGAGGCAGAGGAACAGAAAGGGGGAATCTTTTTTTTAATGTTTATTTATTTATTTTGAGAGAGAGAGAGAGAGAGAGAGCGCTTGAAATAGTGTGAGCAGGGGAGGGGCAGAGACAGGAGAGAGAAAATCCCAAGTAGTCTCTATGCCATCAGTATAGCCCAATGCAGGGACTGATCCTATTAACTGTGAGTTCATGACCAGAGCTGAAATCAAGAGTCAGGTGTTTAACCAACTCAGCCACCCAGGTATCCCAAGAGAGAGAGAATCTTAAGCAGACTCCATGCTTAGCATGGAGCCCAACATGGGGCTTGATTTCACAATTCTGAGACTATGACCTGAGTTGAAATTAAAGGTTAGATGCTTAACTGACTGAGCCACCTAAGCACCCCCCACAATGTTACTTTAATCAAAATCCCAGTGGGCTTTTGTGTAGAAAATGACAAACTGATTCTAAAATTTACATAGAAATGCAAATTATCTAGAAAAAATTTTTTAAAACTGACAGAATAAATATGGAAAACCTATAATACTTGATTTTAAGATTTATTTTTAAACTACAATATACAGCACAATATAATAATGGCACAAAAATAAATCTTTAAGTCAAAAGAACATAATAGGCTCTCCAGAAATAGACCCACACATATATAGTCATTTGTTTTGTGACAAAGGGTATTAGAAAATTAAATTGGGAAAAAATATAATTTACCTCAAACTCTGCTGGAACAATTAGATAGTCATGTTGCAAAAGATCTCAACCTTTACCTTATACAATGTACAGAAATTAACTAAAAATGGATTATATATGTACATGGATGAGTTAAAACTATGAAAGTTCAAGAAGAAAACAGGAGGAAATTTTAGTAATTTTGTCTTTGACAAAGATTTCTTAAATAGAACACTGAAAACTCAAAATACATACAAAAATACTTTAGGCATTGTCAAATTTAAAGCTTTTGTCCTTCAAAATACATATTTACCAAAAAATGAGAAGGTAAGCCATAGAATAAAATATTTTCAAAACACACATCTCTCAAGACAAAGGTCTTGCATCTGTAATACATTATTAAGCTGTGTTGTCAGTGTGTATATACATGTGCATATATATTTAAACAAATGTTACATTTTAAATATGTGCAGTTTGTCATACATCAATTATACCTCAATAAAGCTACAAAATTATCCAAATATATGTCTACAATAAGACCCACACACATATATACACATATTGATGACTCAAAGTAAGAATAAACCAATAAAAAGCCAATAAAAGATGTATAAAATACTTAATAGACATCACACATTTAAAAAACGTATTTGGATGGGAAATAAACACATTAAGAAATGTTCAACTTCATTTGTAATGAGAAAAATGTAAATTAAAACCAAAATTTGCCACTACACATCATCCACTACATTAGCCAAAGTTTAAAAAACAGCCCATGACAAATGTTGGTAAGCACGTGTTACAACTGATATTATGCATCTAATATGGATATTATATGTCTAATATTGGTTTTGGAAATGAAATACAGTACAACCATTTTGAAAAAAGATTTCTTGATGAGTTAAACATATACTCCCCATATGATTGGATATTCAATCTACACTTCAAAATTTACCTAAGAAAAATAAAATGCATGCCCACACCAGGACTTTTATACAGAACTGTACATATCAGCATTATGTGTGATAGCTAAAACAACTTGAAACAAACCAAAAGTCCAACAACACATGCATGAATAAACAAATTGTAGTATATACATAGAATAGAATGATGGTCTGCAAAAAAAAAAAAAAAAAAGGAAAAGAAACTATTGATAATGCTTTGACATCACAATTGAAAATGATGATCAATATTGATACTAAGACAAACCTTAAATTATGCTGAATGAAAAAAAAGTCAAAAGAAGAGTACATATAGTATGATTCACTATGTAGAATTCTAGAAATTGCAAACAAATCCATAGTAAGAGAAAGTAGAGTGCCTGAGGATGGAGGAGAGAAGCAAAGGCTTACAAGAGGGGCATAAGGAAATTTACTGGTGTGATGGGTATGTTATCTTTATCCTAGTGACGGGTTTATTGATATACACATATGTCAAAATTTACCAAATGTTGCACTTTAAATATGTGTGTTTGTCACATATCAATTCTATATAATTGTTTGTAAAACTACAATCGAAACATGTCTATCCTATGACCTTCATTTCTACTCCTACCTATTTACTGTAGGCAACTACATGTATACACAAAACACTTGTATAAGAATTGCCTATCAGCTTTATTCTTAATAGCCCCAAACTGGAAACAGCTCATATGTTCATCGACAAGAGAATATACAAAAAACCCTGCAGAGTATACATAACATGGAATACTACTGAGTAATAAAAATGAATGAACTGCTGATACATGAAACAGTGTGCATGGCTCTCAGCAACATTATGCTGAATGAAAGAAACTTTTCACCAGAGCAAGTGTTTGATTACCCTTATGATTGCACCTAGTAGTAGAACAGGCAAACCTTATCTATGGTGAAAAAATCAGAATAGTGGTTGCCTCTTTGGTTGTAGGAGTGGAGATTTAGGAAAAGGAGGATGAGAGAAATTTCTAGGGTGCTTGATTACCCTGTATCTTGACAGGAATTGGGGTTGGGCAGGTGTATGCATTAGTGGAGAGTCGTCAGCACTTATTAACTATACATTCCATTGCAAATCTTATTTGAAAAGAACAAAAAGGAGCAAGGATAAATACTGATCTCTAGCTAATGATATATTTGTGAGAAGGTACATGTATGTCTGAAACTTATTTCAAAATATACCCTACAAAAAGAGTGTTGTATGGATAAAAGATAAGTAGATGGGCAGATGTGTGATAAAGCAAATATAGTAAAATATTAACTATAAAAACTAGGTTGTGGGTATGTGAGAGTTTGCTATAATATTGCTTTAATTTTCCCATGTTATTAATTTTTTTCCATATGGGTCTGCTATAACTTTGCCCATTCTCCTATTAGAAGGTAAAGTCTATTTATCCACCCCTTGAATCAGTACAGGGTTTGTGACTTCCCCGGCCAAAATATGTGGCAGAATAATGGTGTTCTATCTTCAACACTATGCTTCAAAGGACATTTTGTCCTTCACCTGCCTCCTTCACATGAATAGCTTCCAACTAGCTGGTTCGAGAATAACTACACACATGGAGGAAAGTCCGAATATTGCAACTAAGGCCATCAAACTGCCAACCCACCCCAAATATCTGAGAGAGTCCAGCCAAATTCAAAAGAGCTGCCTACTACTTGACCCTTAGTTGACCACATCATGAGTGAGCCCAGCCAAGACCAGGGAACCACCCAGTTTATAGCTTATCACACAGCAATAGCTAATAATACATGTTGATCCTTAGTATATTACATAACCTCTCTAACTTCCATTTTTCATGGTATGTATTACATGGGGCTATGGAGAAAACTGGATAAGACAAATCAAAGGACTTAGAATGAGTGAAAACACATACACACTTAAAATTACTGCCCATTAGTACCATCTCTACTACCTCAGAGAGCTTCCAACTCAAAACCCTGGCTGGCAAATTCTTCAGAAGTATAAAGAGAAAGTGTAGACATGATTTCATAATGTTTGCCAAGCCATTACTCTTTTGTCTTGATGCCAATCCAAATGGATGCTTGTCATACAGAAATCAAATTTAAAGTTCAGCCACTTGCCTCCATTCTGGAAAGTTAAGAGCTCTCTCAAAGAACAGCCCAGGGAATCAGGTGATTTTCTGTTATTCCATGTCATTACATTGTGTAATTTTATTTAAAAAACAAGTCATCTGAGCTAAAACCTTGTCCAAGTACCTCTCCCCACCATAGGCAAATATCTGTTTTCAAAGAACTTGGCCCCTTAAGTATGTTTTCCAAGCAAATTGATCAAGTGGCTTGGCACAGGAGTTGAGATCCCTTAAAATTACAAAAACTCTCTCTACTTCAGACAAAGGTGACTGCCAAAACTTCTTGGGTTTATGCAAACTCTCTGTCACTCAGTTGGGTAAATGAATGGGCCTCCTCAAACAGAAAATATTTAATATCCAAAAGATTGTCTCAAGAGAAACACTGTTTTTACATCTGGTAATGAAGAATGGGACACTCACTGGGATCTCTGCTCCACAGAAGGCCAAGGGCAGCGATTTTATCTTGTTGGGTCAAGAATCAGTCCCCAGAAGGTTGGAATCAGCACTGGCCTGGGCTGATATTTCAATACAAATGAGGTGCTCACAATCACCTGTTTTGTTTTACAGGGTGTAATCAAAATATACTTGTTGAAAATACTGCTTTGAAAACACCTGGCAGACACTTTCCCCATTTCTTTGGCTAGGGTATACTATGTTAAAGCTCCAAACTCATTTCTTTCTATAGATGAAGGCTAATTGAAAAGAGGTAGCAGCTGTTGGTGTTTGACCCCCTGTGGTACAAGGACACCTGAAGCCAGGCTTGTGTCCCTTGGGATGCCCTGTTGCTAAATCACCCATCCTTCCCTATAGGACTCTCCTTGGGGGTGGGATACCTAGAAGGACACCAGTCTGGCAGAAGAATATTAGAGTTCTATGGCTGGGCTCTCCACCCTGGCTAGGACATTTCTGTGAGAACTCTTTATGTTTTTTTTTTTTGAGTAATTTCTACAACCAATGTGGGGCTCCAACCTACAGCCCTGGGATCAAGAGTTGCATGCTCTGCTGACCGAGTCAGCCAAATGCTCCCTGTCATCACTCTTTAAAATAAAGATGAAAACATAATAAGGGTATCTATCCACCATTTCATGAGAGATAGTAGAGCTCTCCTGTTCATTTATGTAATGAGGAGTTGGGGGTGTGATAAGCATTGGCCCCAGAGCATTTAGTGGAAACCTCCTAGTTTGGTATACACTTCACCTCAGAGTTCAGCAGTCTCGGGGGACGATGCTAGTAATACATGAAGAAAGGTCTTACACTGCAGTCTATACCCAACAAAATGTGAAGTAAACTGGGTTATATTCTACAGGAGTTCTTAGAACCTTGAAAATGCTAAACACATAATGCAGTTGAAAGAGGGAAATAGAATATGCAGTCCCACTCAACTTGTTTGATGATGGCACACATTTTTTTTCTATAAAGCATCACATGTGGTCCTCAGAAAGTACTGTGTGGAATACACCTTTAAGGGGACCATGAGAAAATATCAGTGAAATAGTTAATATACTCCCAGTAATAGAAACAGGCTTTAGTCATCTGGGATGATTGAAACCACAGGCTCTCTAGCATGTCCCCCAGAGCACAAGTTGGAAGCTGCCTTATATAATCAAAGGGAAAGAAAAAACACTGTCAAGATGAACATCTTTGGGTGGGAGTGAGGTCAAGTCTCCCACAGATGTCCAGGATTGTCATTAAGCTAACAGGTGAGGTAAGTCTACAGGTGCGCTAAGCACACCCATGAAAGAGAAAAGGGGGAAAGGAGGTCCAGTTTGATCTCAAGTTCCCATACTCATCCTTCCCTATGATTGCCAGTTGCCTAGATGCCCTCAGGGCCCCAGTTCCCTGGGTACATTCTCTCTCCTGACAGGAGGAGCACAGGGTGCTTCTGACCAGTTGGATAAAAGGAAGTGCAGAGAAATAGTTATTTACTAATGATATCATAAGAAGAATAAATTCTTTCCTTGGACAGCTGTCTATGTAGTGGGAACAACTCAGGACTTGGCTTTAGGAAACCAGCGATCCAGTCTCAGTAAATTATTCAGGTCTTATGTTATCACTTCCTGATATTTGTGAGGAAAGATCCATTAAACTCCAGGGTACCTCTAAGGTGAAAAACCCAGAAATCTAAATTTGTTTCAGACAACATTTGCTCACTTTCTCTTATTCAAGATCCCATTAATATTTGTTGAGCTATAGTTATCCTGTAGTCTCTTAGGAAGGGAGAAAGGGGAATGAGAAGGGTAAACTCTTGCAAATAATTTCTAACCTTCACTATGCAGTATACTGCTAAGAGAAAGAGCTATTTAGTGATAGCATATTTCCAGAAAGATGGTTTAGGTGTCATGGTACTAACACTCTACAATTCTTGTCTACAGCCATTGCCCTTTGGGGTGCTTAGATAACCAGTGGTGGTTCCTTCCTTCCTTCCTCCCTTCCCTCCTGTCTTTCTGCCTTCCTTCCATTCTTCCTGCCTGCCTACCTGCCTGCCTCTGTCTCTCCCTTCTTTCTTCCACGCTTCCTCTCTTTATCAAATGAATAAGATAAATCTATAGGAAGTAATCCATGTCTTTTGGTGTAATGTGAAATTTTGTATGCCCCTAATTAAGGCTTATGTCAGGTTTTGATGTGGATTGAAGTTTTGCACTTGGTATAAGCCTCATATTTCTTATTCCCAAATACTAGAGAGCAATAGGTAATTATTACCCTCTTGATATTACCAAAAGTAGTGGACTGAGTAATCTAGAATTAGATTTAAGTGTGACAAATGGCATATAGCCTTAGAGCTTCTTGGTAATAGCCATGTCCACAACAGTGCACAATGAAATTTACCCAAACACTGTTCTTAATGATAATGAATGCTGGTAATAATACAAGTTGTGTTTCAGGATCACCTTTCATCTTGAGCCTCCACTTACTGTGAAATATAAATAGCCATATATACTTCCAAATTGTATTAGTACAATAGTACAAAATCATTACCTGCTACTGTGTATACTGTGTTGCCAACAATGTTCCCATATGGTTGGACTGTTTATTTTGCTATTAATATGACCATTACATACTCCACAGATAGTGCATCTTACATGATGCTTGTGCCTCTTTCCACTTTCAAGTTTAATGGGTCTGACATTCTACTTTTTAAAGGGTTATGTCCAACTTTTGGCAAAAGGAATCATATTTAACCATCTGATATAATTGCTCAATTGTATCATCCAGTAGTCTCTACAAAGATGTTTTGTAATAAGGCAGGTCATTTTCAAAAGGGTATGTGTTCTCTCTCAGGGTGACTACATATACCATACTTACCTCAAAAAATAAAACTGAAATTGATTCTCACTAGGGAACAACATTCTTGTTGAACTTGGTGAAAGAATAAAGTGCTTGAGTCATGTGAATCTGTCACCATCAACTAAATGGCAGGACTTACCTTATGGTCGGGGGATAGAGTAGGTGTCCACTTCTGTGAGGAGATTTGAGAAGCCACAAGATGCCCCCTGACAACCCTGAAGCAGACACTAAATAATTATAACTCTAAAGTAACATTTATCACTTGCCATGGGATATGATTTTACATTACCAGTTCATTCTGTGAGATGAAACCACCAAGCCTTTGAAGAGATATACTTATACCAGATCAGCCATAGGTCCCTGACGCTGAGGGAGATTAACTTTCCTGAGAGGAGCATGGTGGACAAAGCTCAGAAAAGGTGTGAGCTTATTGGTAGGTATTTATGAAATATGGACTCAGAGCTCTCAGACTCAAGGGGAGAGAGGGTCTTTGGGGTGGCCACACATACCTTCTGACAGTGTCTGTCCTAATCTTATTAAGGGCCAGCCTTAGCCAAGGGACTGCCTTACTGTGGCTGGAAAAGAATAAATATGCAGCCATAGGTTCTAGTGATGATCAGGAGCCAGTTTTCCTTAACTTGCTACTTTTATCTTCTGGATTAACAGTCTATTGTAGGCATGCTTTATAATGTGCACCACTCCAAAAGCATTTAGAAGACCTATTTTGAATAAAAATCTAAAGCAGAAGTGGAAGGCAATCTATCCACTCACAGCTCACCCTTCTATGTGTGCATACACATACACACACACACACACACACACACACACACATTGTAGGGCAGTGAAATTGCTCTGTATGATCCTATAATAACGGTTTCATGTTATTATGCATATGTCCAAACCTACAGAATATATAGTGGGAAGGCTGAACCCTAAGGTAAACTATGGACTGTAGTAAATCATGTATCAATATTAGTTCAATCATAACAAATGTACTACACTAGTGCAAGATGTTAATAATAGGCAAATTGGAGGTGCTGATGGAGTGTGGGGAAATGCATTAAAATGTAGATTTTGTTATCACTTACATGTAGCAAGGCTAACAGATGGGGAGACGGCTGCCATCAAACTATAGTTTGTTAGTCACAGTTTCCAAGAGGAGAGGGTGCACCACACCACTCGGGTCACACCAGAAAACACTGGCAACCCTGGAGGCAAGGGGAGAAGGAGGAACTGTGAGCCTTTGTTCTGGTTTCCATATGAAGGAACAGGTGAGGCAGGGCCAGCAGGCTTGGCATTGGCTAGTTTGAATGATTTCAGTGGTCTCTGGGGCACAGGGCCATCCTAGTTGTCCAGTACCTGCTACGGTGTGATGAGGGCAGGTGGCTAGGGGTCCAGAGTGTGAAAGTCCCACAGAAGAGGTGGGTTGGAGGTGTGGAAACTGGATTGGTTGCTTTGCATTTCGAAGGCACAGTCATGGATGAGTTGTTTACTACCCATGGAATCAACCAGTCCTCAAAAGGGCTGTCCCTCCAGGGTTAGCAAACTCCCAGATGCCAAAGCATCAGAATAAAGAAAACAAAAGACATGGTTACTAAAGAGAATTCTCTGTACTTTCCACTATTTTTTCTGAAAACCTGAAAATGTTTTGAAAACATTCTATTCATAAAAAAAGTAACCTGCAATGGATGGCCCATTCTAACAACTTAGTCTGGAATTTCCTATGTGTTTTAGAGCTACAAGAGG
Organism: Acinonyx jubatus; assembly: GCF_027475565.1. NCBI lineage: Eukaryota > Metazoa > Chordata > Mammalia > Carnivora > Felidae > Acinonyx > Acinonyx jubatus. The sequence goes on from NC_069388.1 coordinate 52,153,797, forward strand.
GGCATATTATGTTTAGTCAACTCAATCCTTCCCTCCCCACCCTCTTTGAAGGGTGGTTGCTGGACAGCTTATCAAACAAGAAAAGCACCCTACCTCCAGCCAAACCATGTATCAAGGACTGACAGGACCTTTGACCCTTTGAATGACCCAAACAAATCAAAGTGTAAGAAAGCATGTAGTGTGACAATACAACAGTTTTCAGCTAAAATGCAGGCTGCAGTCTGTAAGAGGCCTTCCTTAGTGATCAGAGAACAGAAAGCCACATTACGGTTCCTTATAGATCAGACACAGAAGGCAGGATGCACCCCATCCAGGGTCTTCTAAGCAAATGAGTTTCTCTCTTCCTGCTCTATGTCTTACTAATTGATACTTCAGGTAAGATAATTAGGCTCCTACAGCCTTTGCAATTTGTAAATACTCAGCTTTTAACTGGGTCCCCTCTCCTGCAGAGAAACAGAGACAGAATGATATTTCTTTCCTGTGATTCTTGCCTCTGGCTTCCCACAGTTTTTAAAAATCTCCTAATCTTTTGACATTAACTTGGAAACACTTTTGCCAACAGAATCTCTTTGTCTATGTCTTTCTATGTCTCTGCTTACAAGGCAGTAAGAGGAGTAAAATGCTGGGTGACTGGCAGATTCAGCTAGGCTGTGGTGGAAATTTGTTCCATTAGCTTGTTTTTGTTTTTAGAGAACATCACTGAAACCCAAGAAGAAGGTGGCTTTAATTCCTTCATGCAAAATAATGTCTTGCCAAGGAAGGTGACACTATAAAAGCCCCTCTTTCTTTTCTGCACACAAAAGACATTGTCACTGAGTCAAAAGATGATTTTGATCTCTCTCCAGGGGTAAAAGAAGTAAAAATGTCTGTAAGCATAGCATCTCAAACCAGGTTTGTCTTCCTCCCAGTGTCTACTGGTTCCTGAGTCTTCTAGGTGGGTAACAGCACCAGGAACTACTGACAAACTCCAGCTTTGGAGAGATGCAGAACAGAAAATTTTAGTAGATGTGGAAACTCGAACAGGAAAAGTGTTTGGGTTTGGGGGTGATGGTGGGGTTCAGAACCCACGTCCAAGAAAGAATTCTTGAGATCCTTTGGTGCAAAAAAAAGGTGATTTTATTGAAGCACGAGGACAGGACCAGTGGGCAGAAAGAGCTGTTCTGGGACCATGAGGAGACTGATTATATACTTGGGAGTTGGGAGGAGGTAAAGTCAAAGGGAATTTTCATATGCTAAAAGACTCTGGATACTGGAGGCCTAACTATTATCAAACTAAGGTCTTCTTTCCCCCCTAGCAAAGCATTAGCATTAAGACAGTAGGGAGTTCCCGAGAAAATTTCACTCTGCCAGCTTCAAGTATTTGTCAATGGGCTGCAAGTTATAAGGAAATTTAATCTTATCTGCCATTTCCTTCTGCATTTGTTTCCCACATCAAAGAGTATGGGTTTTTGTTTAAAAAATCTCTGTTTAAAATATCGAGAAAAATAAAGCATTCTAGGGTCCTCCATCAGGACCAAGAGGCTGAAGCCTCAAGAGGAGAATGTACACTGAGAGAGCCCTGGGCAATCTGCAGGTTTGGTGGTTGTGTTTTCTCCTGTCATTTCTTTCTACTCCAGTATCATTTTTCAGAACAGGCTGAGTCATGTGCTGATTAGTGGAGATGTCCCTTTGAGGGTGCTCCAAGCTGTCCAGGATATGGTCTCCCTTCTTTCTGCGTTGGGTTCTGGTTAAAGACACCTCAACTAATCAGGAGGCATTAACTGTTCAGAAACCTGTGAGACTACAGCAAGGATCTTCATTCATCTCTGATACTAACAATTAATAAGGTCACAATGCCTGTGATAAAGTCTCTCACTCATTTTCTTTGCACTTGCTTGTCATGCAAAGACCTTATGACAATCTCCCCTCCACTGGGTACCAACCAAGACCCAAAGCTCTGGGCAAGGGAGTGACTGGTGTCCTGTGCTGTGGGTGGTCCTAGTGGGGGTAAACCTTGCACAGAAACAACTGGTGGCTTCACTGCAAACTCCGTGTCACCTTTCCTTTCTTCCCGTGAAGCTCTTCTGTCTTCTCAAGTCCCATTTATAGGCTTAGATACATTCTGTGTTTCATCATTTATGAAATTCAGAAGGTAGAAGTCATCTTTTTTTCTCTGACTACTCGAAAGCAGACGAGAATAGGAATAAAGTGTTTTGTTCCAGTGACAGAAGGGAGTATGAATAAAGTCCCTTGTACATGGAATATAAAAGAATAAATGAGTAACATTGCTGGTTTGAAGAAGGGGATGCAGTAGCTGACGATTTGGGGAGATGGACTGAGAAAAAACTATTGAAGACTAGGTATTCGCTGCAGGACCCTGAGAGCTCTTTATCAGGCTCTCTTTGTTTTGTTCTGTTTTGTTTTCTCTCTTGATGGAAGGGAGTATTTGAGGGGAGGGGGACTCTAAGGAAGCTGCTTTAACAACCTCAAAACTAGAATACTTTGCCAGGGAGTTTCAAGGATACTTCAGTTTGCTTTTGCTTTCACTTTTATTTTTGCTTTTTGACATTGTTTCCAAAATGTTCAATTAAAATACACGGCAAAGAGACTCTGTTCATATATCTCCTCCACTGCAATGACAGATCCCAGCTTCAAACCTGCAAGCTGGGTTCTTCGGAAACCATTTTGTGTCCTAACAGCATTCAGTTGCTTTTATCTCTTCACTTTTGATTAAAAAACAAAATTTTTCTCTCCTTCCATGTGAAATTTCATCTTACAAAAAACACTGATGGCAGACATTGAATCTGGAAGCTCTTCCGTCCGGAATGACAAAAATAAAGAGTAATGTTGACAACAGCACTGCATGAAATGCTCTCTCTTCCATTCTTTGCCCTAAACCCTAACTGGCTCTAAAAGACATTCTGGGAACAGAAACTGGGCATTGCATGCACTGGCTTTTATAAAATAATTAAGCTACACCTCATCTCCTGCGTTGTCCACATAGACAGCAGGGCTGTTTTCTCAAAAGTGAAAGAAAATATTGGCAACAATCTCACATTATCTGTTCATTTTCAAGGTCACTTGCAGCCCTATTATCTACTGCTCCCTGGTAGCCTAAGGGATGAGCTCAGAGGGCACTAAAATAGCCTTTCAATGACAGTGGTCTCCAAGGGCAAATTGCTGACACTTGGCCAAAGCAGACAGAGGCTTTTCCAGGCTCCTTTCCTGATGCAGATAAGGGATTAAGTCCCTTTGTTAGCAGTTGGTAGTTGGTATTGATGTTGGCATATACATGAAAATAGAAGGAATGGCACATCTCAGACAAAACGGTCATTTAAAATGTTGCTGTTCAGTTGGGGAGTCTACAAATTAGACTATTAATGCTAAATTGGAGTAAAATCAGACCTCATGCATAGTAATGAGGCTGGAAGTTAGTTTAGAGTTAAGAGAGACCCATCATTTTATGGTAATGCAGGCAGGCCAGACACCAGGGATGACAATGGGAAGATACACAAAGTAAGTGAGCACAGAGAAAAGCTTTTACAAGCTATTCACAGGGAACCCAAACAGCACTGAAAGCATGGGATTTCTTCCAGAATGCTCCAATTCAATGGATGTCACTGTCTACAATAGGAATAAAGGACACGTTTGAAAAATTGCCTGCAGTTCTCTTGTTCTAATTACTTTCCCTGAGGAGGGAGATGAATTGACTAATGGGAGACCATGAGGGACATAGAAGACTTCTCCTGATTAACTTGGGTAGTGATTTCCTAAGTGGAGAGTGTAAAATGTTCCCTAATATTTGATAATCCCATCAAAATCTATTTTTAGGGTCCTTGAGGCTGATTGTAGAGTCTGTAACCTCATGTTAACATCACATGGGCAGTGTGTGATTGCTTCAAGAATGACTGCCTCAAAAATGTGTGCCTCATAAACTAGTATTCCATAATGATCAGGCATTGACTATTAAATACTTAATTAAAAATCATAATGGCTAACATGTATGGAGCCCTCCACCAAGTGCCAACTGCTATACTAGAGAACTTACACAGAGTTAATGTCTCAACATCACCAAGAAGAGTTACTATTATCTTCATCTGACTGTGAAACTGATACATGGGGGATAAACCCCACAACTGGAAACCAGTAGAGTAAGATTTCAGACCCAAGCCATCTGCCTTTAAAACCCATGTTCTTAATGACTACATTAAATTTCATGGTCTTCACAGCTATACGAACTTCCATGAATAAATCTAAAATTTAAACAAAATTTTGTGAAATGCTTTCATTTTAATTTTCCAATGTTGCATTGGATTAACAAATCCAATAAATTTAATAAATCCCCAGATTATTCCTGTTGGTTAATTTGGTTACACTGGGTTAGGCATTCATGAAAATTGAACTGCCTCTGATGAGAAAATCTCATCAGATTTTCTCTAGAATCTTGTGCTTCTTAAAAGAAACTGATGAACACCTATGCTGACCTCATCATTACTTTCACTCCCTGCTCACTGAGCTGAAAAAATAGTGTAGGTATCGGTCACCAAGATCTCATGGACCACTTGCTTGTGGAGTTTATCCACTTCAATGTCAAATGAGATTTGAAAAAATAAGAAGTGTAGTATCATACAAAGGGGAGTAAATTGCTAGGGACTAGTCTTATTTTATCAGCTACAATTACTTATTTAGTAGCAACCCTTTTGAAAATGAAGCATGGGGCTGGGGTCTTTTAAAGATGGTATGAGCTATTTTTCTCAGCATTCTCCAGCCCAATGCCTGTAATGCACTTTCCACAGAAACTGTACACTTAACTGATGATGGTCTACATTGGGTTTTGTCCTTCCTCAAGAGAGGAATTCAGGTTACTCTGGCTATGTGCTGGAATGGATAGCTTCATTCATCTTGATCTTTTTATGCTGTTGCACAACAGGAATACCAGGCTTTGCATAACTCAACCCAGAGGAAGCACTTAGCATAAAAGTGGGTGTTGTCACCATGACTGGAATGGTTTAAGCTTTGGTATGATTTGTGTGGTGAAAAAGAAGCAAGGTAGAGATGAAGGAGCCCAGATTTTCTGAAAGCCCTTCAATGAAAAGTGGAAAGTCCGTGATTTTGAGCCGCCGTGAAAAAAAGTTGGTCTTTTCAAGGACAGCTGGTAGAAGTTCTGCTGTCTATTTTCCATTCCATGTAAAACAAGATAAATAATTTTGGTGTCAGACATTAGGCATGTACAGATAGATACTCATAGACAAACTGAGCTTGCCTTAGGATTTTATTTTATTTTTTGGTCTTCTTGCTATTTGCAGTCCAAACAACAATATTTAAAAGAATATTAATAATATCTACTTAGCCAAGGATTACTATATCAGTGTATGCTAGACACCAGACACTAAAGGGAGGAGGAGAGGAAGGTTATTAGTTCATGCAACTAACTTACTTAGATCATCTTATTTCATCCTCTTGACACCCTAAGAGTATGTACTCTCAGTATCACCAAATACAGGTGATGAAACAGAGGCTCCCAGAAAGTGACTTGCCCATGTCCCATAAAGAAAAAAAAAAGCATGACCAACGTTAAAACCTGTTTGACTGGCTTCACAGTCCCTCAACTGTCTTGACCATTATTGCCCTGCCTCCATAAAACAAGGAATTTCCAATGTGGTAGAGAAAAATATGCATTGAACAATTTTTCAATTTATCTAGATACTATCATATGGAAGCTGTGTGCTACATGCCAAAGAGATAAAATCATAGCAAGAACATTTGCTAACAGTCATTGGGAACTTATTATAAGCCAGACACTTCAGTCCACTATCATTTAAATCATACAACAATGCTATGCAGTTGTTACTAATATTTCCTGCACTCTTCTGTTGAAAAAAAAATTGAAGATTATATACTTTGGGCCACTTGCCCAAGGCCAATGAAATGGTAAAATCAAATCTCTGGAAAGGTAGAACCCAAGCTCTTAAATTTCTAATCAACAAAACAAAAAGTCAGGAACTAACATGGCAGACATATGGAGCATCATGGAGGTGTTAGTGCAGGAAACTGGATGGGCATTTGGAGAATGACTAATGTAGGAACTAAGGCTTGAGTCTGATTCAAAGAGGATTATATGTTGTTATCAGAAAGCAAGGAGAACCATCAGAGGATTTTTGTGCAGTGGAGATATATTGATAAGGTCTATGCTTTACTTTTTTATGCTGTTGACTTCTGACCAATATAGCATAAATTGCAAATTCTCCATTCAATGGTGGTAACAGATTTTTGTAAGTCTTCCACCCTCAACTAGAGACCTATTTGTACACAGCTTTATTAATCAAAACTCTTAGTTGCCTGTAATATGAATTCCCTCAAACCCCTTGGACAAAGGAGAAAAGTAAGCTGAGGATGTGAGTCAGAAGTCAGGTGTTATTGTATCAGGAACTAAATAACTGGCTAGCTAGATCAGGCATCTCTGTATCTAGGTACCTAAAAGATATCATCAAAAATGTGTCTCTCACTCATTCCATCTATCATTTCTCTTTTGATCTATAAGTAGAGGCAAAGATAGTTCCCCAGGCTTACCTGGTTGGTCCTTAGTGCTCATGACCAGAATTAGATAAGCTCCCAAGGACCCTGAGCTTAGTGGTCTTACCAAGTTAGGAAAGGGTAGTTCGCAAAAGGAAGAGCTGAGTTCTACTCCCTTACAATGAAAAGGAAAGCTATGTAGGCAAACAAACAAATGCCCCCTATACTAGTGCATATGTCTGTATGATCTCATGAGAACAGCAAGGAAAAAAAAAAACAAAAAACATTATTCACCCTTGTCTTCCCACATGATCTTCCTTGGACATGGGCATTCCATTGTTAGCAAATCTCTTAGGATAAGGCATTGAAGGTTCTTCTTAAAATAACAAATATCTTATATGGGAACACAGCCACATTAAGCCATTATCATCCATTAACAGTTTATTAGGAAAGAGCTTTTCAGATTGTCCATTTTATCTCCTAGTTTTTCCCAGTGCAGACTCTGAGTAATACATATTTCTGAAATGCTGAGTTAACTTAATATTAAAAGAAAGAAACAAAATTAATTGACCTTTGAGGAGATTAATCCTGCAGTGTGGACTCAATAGCAGATGACAATGAGTTCAGAAGTCTTGACTGCAGGTTGTCCCTAAGTTATTGGGATGATCTCGGAAAGAAAGAGTGTCCAGACACTGGAAGTGATAATAATGGCAAATTAACATTTAGTACTTGGCACAATGTTAGGCATGTTACCTAAATTATCTAATCTAATCTGCACCAGAATATTATAAGGCACACACTATTATTATCCCTATTTTATGACAGAAGAACTTAAGTAACTTAGTCAAGGTCACACAGCTTATTAAGTTGTGGAGCAGAATGAACACACAAGACTACTTCACTTCAAGGTCACATTGATATTATCAGGCTACATGAGTATAGATGCTATGGAGGAAATGAGTCCATTGAGTGAGGGTTCACATAGACAAAATACGGGTGTCCTTCCAACTCTGAGGGCCATGAACCCACTGGGTTCTTCAGAGATTATTTGTGGGAGGCAGTCAGCCATAATTTCTGGTATGTGCTTCTCTCAACACTCCTTTATGGTTCCTCTCCCAGTTATTGGTGTTTGCATGTGTTGGCAACTTCCCTATAGGAATATCTCCTGGGCTCAGAAAGATCATTTAGCTAATAAATAAACAGCATAGAGGAAAATCATCCAAAGCTAGCCACTAAGGCCAAATGAGGTCTGGAACCTAATCTCCTGATTATCTTTGTCTTTCCTGAGACATTCAACACAGGGCTAGTGGCCGGGCATGAAGACTGTCACAAGACAGGTCACTGTGTCTTCAGGTGGAAGTACAGCCTAACCACTGAGAACCTGTCTTCCCCATAAGTGGGAAAGCTCTGTTGAAACTATACCCAGTATCCTACATACCTGCATTTGCTAGTCTTAGGGTTAGGGAGGAGGGAGGACATTTTATAAAAAAAAAAAAAAAAAAAAAAGAAAAAGAAAAAGAAAAAAAAAGCAGATGATAGATTTAGAAGTATGTACCTTGGTAATTTGGCTAGAAGCCCACAAGCTTACATCAGCTAGAAAATCTACACTCTGTATTTTGCATGTTAACACTTTGCATATTTTCCTAAAGTTTAGCTACACCTGCCTAGACTCCCATTTTTCATGTAGATCTGGAATTCTCAGCAATTGTCCTATCAAACAGGCAGGTGATTTTTAGCAGCTAAGTGAGTTTTATGACATAATTAACCCAGGGCTCACAAACCATATTTTTGCCAAGCTGGGGTACTGGTTTGTACAGGTACCAAAACGTACATATACACTGAGGTTAGCCCAAGTGTTTCCATAGCATAAACTATAAGAAATGAATACTTAAAACCCACAGAATATCTGGATCACTACCTCACTCCTTAAATACACACGAAATAATTCTAGACAGGTTTGAGATTTAACTTAACATTTTAAGTTTTGAGTGGAAATTCTTTCTGTGAATTAATAAAAAATCAAGGACCCCCCAAAAAATGATAAGTTTGATATGATGAGAAAATTCTAAATGGGGGAAAAAAACCAGTAAGGCAAGACAAACACAATAACAAAAATGAGAGGCAATACTTTTTTTAACAGGCAATTCACACACCAAACATATAAATAGCTAATAACATAAAAAAAATTAAATGAAATATTATTTAGCAATAAAAACACATAATTGATGCATGTATCATGTATAACTGTATCCTATAACATAAGAGCATTCCTGGGGCACCTAGGTGGCTCAATAGGTTAAGCGTCCGACCTTGGCTCAGGTCATGATCTCATGGTTCATGGGTTAGAGCCCCGTATCAGGCTCTGTGCTGATAGCTCAGAGTCTGGAGCCTGCTTTGGACTCTGTGTCTCCCTCCCTCTCTCTCTGCTTCTCCTTCCCGCCCCCCGTACTCTGTCTCTTTCACCATAAAATCTGGTGAAAACTGAATAAAATGCATTATATCAGCATCAGTTTCTTGGTTTTGATATTGTACTGCAGTTATAGGAGACATCATTTTTTTTAAATTAATGTTTATTTATTTTTGAGAGAGAAGAGACAGAGAGTGAGCAGGGAGGGGCAGAGTTAGAGAGGGAGACACAGAATCCAAAGCAGGCTCCAGGCTCTAAACTGTCAGCCCAGAGGCCGACGCAGGGTTTGAACTCAAGAACTGTGAGACCATGACCTGAGCCGAAGTCGGACACTTAACCAACTGAGCCACCCAGGCACCACTAGAAGATATCATTTTTTAAGAAATGTGAATCAATATTCATTTCAAAATAAAAAGTTTTAAAAAATATTCAAATCTAACTTAAAGGAATGCAAATAGAAATTGTGAGACACTATTTTTTACTTATCATATTGGGAAACTTTAATAATAGTCATTGTTGGGGGTGCCTGGTTGGCACAGCCAGTTAAGCAACTGACTCTTGATCTCGACCCAGGTCATGATCTCATAGTTTGTGAGTTTGAGCTCCACATCAGGTTCTGCACTGATGGTGTGGAGCCTGCTTGAGATTATGTCTCTCCTTCTCTCTGTACCCCCCTTGCTTGTGCTCTCTCTCTTTCTCTCTCTTTCTCAAAACAAATAAATAAACTTTAAAAATGTTTAAAAATAATCAATGTTGGGAAATACTATGGATTGAATTGAGTCCCCTGAAAAGGTGTTGAGTCCCTAACTGCCAGTACTTGTGAATGTGACCTTAGGTGGAAATAAGAGTCTTTACAGAAGGTCAAGGAATGATGAGGTCATGAAGGTAGGCCTTATTCCAATATGACTGATGTCCTTATACAAAGGAAATTTGGACAAAGAGACTGATGTGTACAGAGAGAAGATATAAAGACACAGGGAGAAGACAGTCATCTACAAACTACAGGGTGTTTGAGGCTACCAAACGCTGAGAGAGAGGCCTGGAACAGTGTCCATCACAACCGTCAGAAGGAACCAACTCTTCCAATACTTTGATCTCAGACTTCTACCCTCCAGAACTGTAAGACAATACATTTTTACTATGTATTCCACCCAGTTTATGGTACTTTGTTACAGCAGGCTTAGGAACACAGTACAGGAGAGATATGGGGAAATAGACATTCATATCCTTACTGTTAAGTGAGATAATAAACTGGCACAAACTTCTTTGGGAGGTAACTTGGCAATATTTGTCTAAATGTAAAATCACGTGTCAAGCAACCCTTCATTCAGCATATCAGTTCTACTTCTGGAAATTCAATATAAGGATATACTATTGTATTTTTCCAAAGACGCATTTTCTAAAATGTTCATTGTGCTGTTGTTTTTAATAATCAAATTCCAAAAATAGCCTAAGTTTCCATCCATAGGAAAATGGATGATAAATCACATGATTCTATGTAGTGTGATTCTACATATTTTGTCAGCACTTCAAAAATGCAAAAGCCCTAGAACACCAAAGTTTTAAAAAGAGTTTGCAGCAAACTTGTTTAATGGAGAAACCTGCTTTGTGTTGTGGATAGTTTGTTCATTCCAGTTGGTATAAATATTCATTTGTTATATTGTGAAGATATCAGTATGGTTGAATAAGAGGTACCTCCCCAGACCCTTCTGGGAGTTTTATTATATAAAGTATTATCTTACTGAAATTTGAAAAGTTGTGAATACCTAAGTACATATGACCTTAAGGATTTGGAATAAGGGAATGTGAGCTTACATTCACAGCTCTTAAAATATATGTGGTAAAAATATATATTGGAAAAATAGATATTGCAGGTTGGAAAGATCACCAGGTACACTATAATATGAAAAAAAAGCAAAGATATAGAATATCTTTGGGCAAATGCTTGTAAGTGCATAAGCATAACTGAAAACATATATAAAAACCTAACTGCAATAATTTACTCTGGGAACTGGGATGGATTCTGCCCTAATTCTCTGCCAAAGCTGTTTTAGTTAATGCCCTACAATAAGGCAGATCGCTTTTTGGGGTTCTGACATTGTCAGCAAACTCTTAGTGTCTGAGATCCTTGCTCCACCCTGCTTTACCTTGGCTAAATTCAACCTAATTGATCTGACAATACATAATTTCTAAACAAATGCCTATTGATACATTGCCTTTTTTTGGGCATTAACGTAGATTACATAAGCATCTCTAAAGAACTTGACACAGACTATTAGCATGTAAAAGTAAATGGTTCATTATGCTCAACATCACTGAAGAGTAGAATACTTAACAAATCCTTCTGAAAGGTAATTGCTAATAGAAGAAATCATGTTAACAATAACAACAAATACACACACACACACACACACACACACACACACACACCAGGAGATTGCAAGAGTTCATTAGGAAAAACAAAATCACACCTCTTACTATTTTGCTTTTACATTTAGTAGCTGGTTAAAGACTAACTTTAATTGAATTGAGCCCTCAAAGACAGTCCTTTAAGGAGGCATATTAGGGGTTATTAAATAGATATAAGGAAGTCAATTAACTTTTTAGAGGTTCAGAACAGGAGAGGATCTTAGACATAACACAGGGCAAATCTCTCAATTTAAGTAAACTGAGGCTCTCAGTGGGAGTGGCTGCCTCAGGACACACAACCAACTAGTAGGAGAAACAAAGCCAGAGCCCCTGCTCCCTCACAACTACTAGTTGTGCCATCAGCCCTCTAAGGCTCCCTCCTGCAAACCTGAGCTCTGGAAACCCAGACAAACGTCTAAGCCACTAAAAGCTTACTGCGCATGCCAGTCAAGTCCCGCCCCTTCACTGTGTACCTGGGGTGCAAACTTGGACTCCCTTCCCCATTCCACCGCTGTGGGCGCTGTGGTCAGAGCTAGTTCTCCCTCTCCCGTAGGTAAATTCATGTAAGGATTTTTGTTTCACTTCCAGCTTTCACTCCAGGATCTGGAATGGTACAGAGAATGAGATTATAATTTCACGTGGAATAATAATACTGTTTGGCTGGTATAGAAAAAAGAAAAAGACATTACCTTATACCAACCTTTTTTTTTTTTTTTTTTTTGGACTTAATCTGATGTTGGCTCAAATTTATCTTTCACCGTTTCTACTGATGGCCATCTTCATGATCCAGGAAGTTAATTATATTAATTATGTTTCTTTATTTGCCTTCATGGTTTTGCTATAAGAATCTCCATGTCCACACTGTATTATTAAGATACTCTGTGATCCGTTGTCTTTTCCTCGCTGGCTTATGTGTGTTGTTGTATTAATTCCCTTACTGTGAGCTCCTCTTTCGTCCTGTTACATGTTTTTTTTTTCTTCCTTATTTCTTTATTCCATAGTCATATGCACGGCAGATCCATTTCCTGCCTTATCCTTTGCCTTCCCTGTCCTTCCTCCCTCCCCTTCCTCACCTCTCCTTCTGTCTCCTTCCCATCCCCCATTCCTCATCCCTCCAACTCCTCCAGCTCCCCCATCCCTGCAGTTCCTCCCCAAGCAGCACCAGTGCCCTGAGGCTTATGATGCACTGGGCCCTGACCTTAGTTCTGAGAGTTTTGAGAGGAGGACAGTCTTTATCCTTCTTCTGTTCCTTCTTTTATTTCCCTATTTAGTTCTTTTACAAGCAGATCTCATAAAATTAGCTTGATTCTTTCATAAATCAAACAAAATTCTTAAATCTCTTTATTTGTATTTTCTGAATGTTTAGATTTTTCTACACTGCCAGGTAATGCTTTTTTTTTTTTTTTTATAAGAACCAAACTGGCCTGCAAGCTTTTTTAGGACCACTGCTAATCAAAGTACCAATGTGATCTCAGGGATCACCCGAGCTACTTGCCTGTAACTAATTCCCTCTGGATGCACCAAAAACTTCCCCAAATGTATAGATTTTGTGAAAACTATACTTAAGAATCTGAACGCTTCACTGTGCTATAAATATAACAGGCACTGAGTATACTTTGGGACTCATTCCTTGTTTTTCTTGCAGATGTTTATCCAGGAGGAGCAAAGGGACACTACTGCAACCACAGCATCCTATCAGAAACACCGGATTTCCAACACAAGATGTTTCATCCATGGTTCTTTGCCTTTGCCCACCAGGGTCCTATGATGTCCTGACTGGTGCACAGCAGCCCTCAAGGCATCTGATCAGCATTTGGCCCAAGCTGTTTCTTGAAATAGCAAAGGAATTGGGCTAAAAGAACTTGTAAGTTAAAATGCTAGATTTTATATACAGCCTGTCACTCTTTCCATCGTGGCTCCCTGACCCTGGTGAGCTCTGGTTGCCTGTAACCAGACTTTTCTGGTCTAAAAGCAAGGGAGTCTCCAAATCAAAGGGCCATCTTAGCTATTATAAAAGGGAGCCCCAAGTTAAAATACCTAATTCTTCTCTCCTGTTACACCTTCACTGATTTTCCTATTGCTTTAAAGATCATCAGTATTTAGGCTTTAAAAAGAAAACTACGGAGAAAGCAACAAAGAATGGTATTTTGAAACCTTGCAATATTTGGGAAGTATACCAGGTGCAAAAGGAACTCAGAGTATACTAGCAACTCCTACAAATTACTACCTGTAAACATTTTATCCCATTATAAATAAATAAAGCTTATTATTTTGATTGTAGGCTAAATATCATTATAAAGATGTTTTGATGACATTGGTAATTTATGTAATGTTGATTGATATGAAAGGAAGTATCAGATGTTCTTATACAGACACTTGGGGGGATTTATCAATGAAATCTTGGTGACATCAGCTGGCCTTCAGTCCTGTATTGTTAAGGAGAAGAACAAGCTATCAACAAGAAAATGGAGATGTATATAGAAGTGTGTTCAGTGTGGCACTTTGTCTGGCATTGATTTGATTGACTCTTCTGGAGATTCATTTCTAAATATAGAGTTGCAACTTGATATACAACATTAATTAATTTTGCAGAGTCTAATATCTCCAATGGTAGAGATCTTCAGAGCAATGTGAGCATTCATTTTGCAGGCACCCAAAGCACTTCCACAGAGCCTCTCTGGATTGACCCAGGCAGTCCTAATGGAGCCCTCTCTGTACATTGACAAACTTTTATGCATGTTTCTGTTGTGGGACTTAGCCAGCACAATTTTGATGGTGGCTATTTCTATCTTTCCTCTTAGGCTGTTACTAGTCAGACTATGTTTTATTCCCAGTGTTGAATACAGAGCTTGGCACATATATATCCTCAATAAAAATGCAGCATAGACGCAGAAACGCTTTTACCATGCATGGACCTCCTCGCAAGGCAATACCACAGCCCAGATCTTTGAGAAATTGTGGCTACATGCTTCAGATCCTGTCTCTCTCTCTCTCTCTCTCTCTCTCTCTCTCTCTCTGCCCCTCCACTGCTTGTGCTCTGTCTGTCTCTCTATCTGAAAAATAAACAAACACTAAAAAAGAAGAAAGAAAGAGGAAGAAAGAAAAAAAAGAGAAAGAAAGAAAGACTGTGGCTCCACAAAGTAAGGTGAGCTCTGCTGCAGCAACTGTTAACTCGTTACAGGCATAGACAGACTATTTTTATAGTCCAGATGGGAGGTTTTAAGGGGTGCAGATAAGGTCAGCCCCACCAAAGCCATGCACAAGCAACAGAAGGCTGCAGAGATAAAATGTTGCCTTGCAGAGTTGTAGGCTGATGGCAAATCTTGTGATATTGCTATATTTGGCCTCTCTCCTCAGTAATAGTTCACTACATCGGAAACATGCAGGGAAGGGTCCAGTTTCCAACCAGTGATGCCGGCCACTGGCCCAGCAGCGGGTCACTGTTGACCTCCCTGTACAAAGCTGACTAGCCTGTGGCCTGGCCACCTCACCTCCATGGAGAGCTCCTGGCATCTTCCCATCCAACTTGTGTTATGGGTGTTTGTAAATTGTGTTGCAGGGTCGACAACCAGGCGGTTTCTATGCGCTTTCTGTTCAGCATATTAACAAATTTCTGTAATCCTAATGTTCATTTTTGTGTTTTTCAAAACTGAGCACAAAGAAAACATTTTGAATCATTTTTCTTCTGGATTATAGAAATGAAGTGGCATGAAGAATTTAATGCAATAAATAAACAAAGATCTCTCTCTCTCTCTCTTTCTCTCTCTCTTTTTTAAATCCTCAAACTGTCATTGGAGTTCATCATCTCCCCAAGTCACTTAATGACATTAAGCCTCAAAATCCTTTTTTTTTAAAAAAAGTACCAGCAGTATTGTTGTGAAAAAGTAAAATAAAATTCATAACTTGTTGTAGGTTTAAATTTCATATTTTCAGTGTTCAACAAATAAACATTAAGTAGAATCTGACTCTGAATGTTGTCTTTGGGAAATTTATATTTTTCTTACAGGAACACAAGTTTGATTGTATCAGGAAAGATAATAAAAAAATATGATTCATTTTGGGGAAATATGCACAACAAAAAACTTACTGGGATACACTACTGATTGCCCAGCTACACAAAGGGGTACCTGTTTCTAAAACCACCTACATCACACTGTCATTCTACATCTTCCTAAAAGAAATGTGAAATACTTGATTATCTCTATTTTGAAGATAAAAAGAAATGCAAAGATAGGCAAGGGGAGTAAGCTTTCTAAGGTCATATAGTCAACTGGTGACCAAATCAGGAAGATAATTCAAGAGTGTGGATTCAAGGACTTCTGCTCAGCTGCTTTATTTATGTTGGAGGTAAAACTGGAGTCCAGGTGAGCAAAGATGATTGAGTTTCTTTTTTCTTAGCAGTGCAAGTGAATGCCAGAGATGTGAAACACACCAGGGCTTGTGTTTATTCAGTTGCCTTTTCCTTGCTTTGCTCCCCTTGAAACATTAAATCTGTAATTTTTTAAAGCTGTCATTATAATGTGAATGAAATGTATTCTCTTTCCTCTTCTTCCTCTCTGTTCTGATTGCTGGAAACCACATAAAAGCAAGTCAGTGTGGTGGAAATTAAGTCTTGGGGGGGGTGGGTATTCACTTGATGTATTGATTCCAAGTTGCTATTAAGGAAATAATTAAACCGTGATTTTATTGATGATTTTATTTGGCTGCTTTGTGTGAAGGACATTGATTTGCATTAGTGGAAAATTAATTAATAAAGTTCTATGCTGTTATATAATATGAGATTTATCTAATCAAAAAAGGATAGATTTGCTAGTCTAACTAGATACTATTCATCTTAAAGAACAACAACAAAATTCCTAATCAGTAAATAATTTATTTCAAGCCCATGGGTTCTAAAAAAATCTAACAGTTGTTTGTGTTTTTTTCCTTTTTTTATAAGTTCAACATTTAAATGTTTTTTTCTTCTTTTGACTTACATTGTTATTGGAGCTCATGTGTGTTACTTCTATTATCGCAGGGGCTGGAAATATTTATTTTTAATATTCTGCTCTCAGAATAAGAAATGATATTCAGCACCAGGGTATGCATACTTATCATAAGAATGTGCTCTATTTTAAAAGCAATTGCATAAGAAACAGCAGCAGTGGAGCTAGAATATTTATATTGGAAACTTGGGTATATGATAAAACATTGACTGCTAAATTATTGCTATAATCCTGAGAGTAGGATGGTGCCTTCTTATGTTTGCCTTTCCTTACCTCCTTCTGCCAAGGTCATATTGTAGTCATATTTTGATGATTTTGAATTTCCAGCATGCTAGCATATTTGCATTTTCCCTATTTTCGGGAAAGAAATTGTGCTACGTTATAAATATGTTATAATGGTAATGTCAGGGGGAAAAAAACTCCCCCTCCTTTTTTTTCCTTAACATATTTTTGTTTTTCAAGTGGAGGACAAAATAGTAAAGATGAATTATATATCCCTGCCTTTTTAAAAAATATAATGAAGAACATGTTTTATAAAAGGTATTTAGAGCTACAAATTAGCATCTACACTTACCATTTGCTTTTTAAAAATTCATTCAAAATAGGATTTGGGGGAAGAGAAGAGGGAATTTAATATGAGTCATTTTATTCTCTAAATACTGAGCTAAGGATTTCAATGCAATTTCAATCTGCAAAGAAAAAAAAAGTCACTGTTTCCAGGAAGATGATGTCACTTTCTTAAGATTCCATTCCTTTCTTGTTTACTGACTTCCTCTTGTGAACTATTCTTTCTACTGGAGTATAATGTCACCAGGACCCAAGTCAAGAAACAGAACATACCTAGTGTCCCAGAAACCCCCTTGAGCTCTGACAGTCTTTAGGGACCCTACAGCAGTGACCACCACTCTAGCTTCTGTCAGCATAGATTAGTCCCACCTGTGTTTGTGCTTCACATAAATGGAATCCTATATAATCTACCTATAGTTGACTTTGGGACTATACTTCCCCTTGGCTAGGGCCTAACATGTGTGGGACAGCTTTTGCCTGAAACATCCCTTTGTTCACATTGAGATTATTAACAATGAGTTCGTCATTCTGCTCACTTAAAGACAATCAAAGTAGAAAGGGGGAAAATATGAAAGTTTTAGATTTGAATGAAATTTGTAACCTAATTGCTTCAAGCTCTGAGGTCTTGCTATTCACAAAAGAGTTTTTAAAAATGTATCTCAAAATCTAATTCCAGCAAAGATGGAGTAGTCTTATTCTTCCTTCTTAAAACTACAAAATACCTGACATAACACAACAAAAAAGCATAGAAAAAATCTAAGAGGTAGAAAGAAAGCAGACTTCTTGGGAGCTTGGGACTTGAGAAGAGACCCAGTGGTGAGTTCCCTGCATTTTCTTTTTGCCTCTCACACATCTTGGACAGGGCACTGCAGGATATCCAAATGAACCAATAGGCACAGGCAAAACAAACAAACAAACAAACAAACACAAAACCTCCAAGGAAACCCTATTCCTATCAGCAACAGGACTGCAAAAAGAGTGGCATAACAGAACAGAAAACTTCTTTGACAATATATCTTCCAGACTTGAGGCAAACACCAACAGAACCCTCCTATGCCACATGGTTTCAGCAGAGCTGAGAGGGGAGCTGGTCTTTCATCCCACTCTCCCACCCACCTATGCAAGCCACACTCTGAAACCCTATCCCCATAGAAGCAGGTGGTGCTTTTATTCTTCCACCAAGATAGTGTCAGTAAGATCCAGCTGTGAGCATCCCTCATCAAGGAGCAGGGAGATTCAACATAGTGATATACTCACCTCTCAACTCATTCCCATGAGCTGTCAGTAGCACCCACTGTACAGCTCAACTTGCTCACCAACTTAACATCAATAAGGGAAACAAGGTAGTATGACATAGGCACTCCGCTGCCCCACCTCTTCATCCCTGATGTCAGTGTACCCAGGGAGGAACAAAACTTCTGCCTCAATCTTGTCATACACAAAAAAGTGGTTTTGAATCAGTTCTCAGCTTCCACCCTCCCTGATATCATGGGGTCTAGCAGGAAGTTGAACATATATCCCCACTGGGAGACATTGAAAAGGCCAAGTAAGTGCTCACTTTTGCTGGGAAAGGAGGGTAGCAGAAGGGCCTAGAGAGAGGCTGAACTTTCATTGCTTTATCTTCAACCAGACAGTGAGCCAGAGCTCCATATTTGCCAAGGTGATGTCAATGGGGCCCCACGTGAAGCTGAATACACCCACATGTCACATCCTAGAGCTATAGAACTATGTCTCACCAAGGGAACTGTCTGATAAAAAAAATTATAATGATTAAAGTGTCTAGGATACAATCACTAATCATATCAAGAGCCAGGAAAATCACAACTTGAATGAGAAAAGTCGATCTCATTCAATATTAGATGACAACATTGAGATAAATCAAATGTCAGAATTATCTGATGAGGAATCTAAAACAAATACAATAAAAACATTACAACAATAATTAAAAATTCTCTGAAAACAAATACAAAAATTTCAAAGAGAAGTTACTTATTTTGTAAAAATAACTAAATGAAAAATATAGAACTGAAAACTCCAATAAATGGGATGAAACTTGATGGATGGGCTGAATAGTACCATGGAGATGGCAGAGGATAGGATCTGTGAACTTGAGGACAAATCAATAGAATTTATCTAATTTGGACAATAGAAAATAGAAAAAAAGAAAAACTCAGAGACTTGAGATCCTGGAGACATGAACAAGAAAGTTTTCATTCAGATAAAAAATAGCCTTAAGTGAAAAGCAGTCTGGAGCTGGTGGCAAAAGCCTGTGAACACATCCCAGTGATGATTACTAAAAATTTGGACTTGAGGGTGTTCATTAGGGGAATATTTACCTCCCTGCTATTGGACATTAACTAAATCTCCCCCTATGACTGAATACATAGAGTGACCTTAAAACATGAAATACCTGGATGTCTAGGCTGATGTCAGAGAAATGTTCTAATAGGGGTGACAATGCACAGGAGAGTTTCATAATACCATGGAAATGGTGTACAGAATATCATTACTGACGCAATGCAAGGAAGCGAAGTGTGAGATGTTGGATTCTATTGTCACTTGGGCAGTGCCCTGTGAAGATTCTTTGACTGACTAAGAAAGAGCTTCTTATCTTGTGGACAACCATTCCAAGGCAAATGGACAACATCTTGTTTGGAAAGCTACCTCTTGAATCAGGAAGGTAAAAACAGATCAGCCTGGTGTACTAAATTGCATTATGCTTTCCTAGCAGTGGTGAAAGAATTGGACAGTGATAAAAGCTTCTATGTTTGTTTTTTTATTAATTCATGGACAGTGGCCAATGGCCTGGCCACATGGTCAGGCAGAAGAAGAATGGAAACCAGGTCTACTAAAGGGATGTCCGCATGGATCACAGCCCTTTGGACATCACTGTGGGACTCTGAGGGTGTATTAAAGTAGTGAGACAATCAGGAACCTTGGGAAGAAGCCCCTATGCACCCTGTCACTCCCTATTGGTTGTTATCACTTCTTTTGCAAAGCAAAACATGCATCAAGAAGGAGTAAGCCCAGATCAGTTCAGACTAGTATGAGACAAGATGGTCACCAAACTTCACCTTTCACCAATTTTTCCCCCTCATTGTAATGTTAAAAATCATGCCCAGAAGTGAGATTTAATATGCAAATAAAACATATGATGAATGAAGAAGCATATTCTGTCAACTGTGCCTACATGCCCAATTCCCTGCATTTCCCTATCCTAACAGGCTTAGACATCACACCTTTTCCATTTCAGGGCCTTTAAAACTTTCCCTGGCTAGTTTCTGGAAAGCTAGTCTGATGCCCCTGTTGCAACTGGGTCTTCCTTTAGCTTTAGCTGTTGCCCTAAAGCCTTGCCTGTGCATTTTGGGTCCAGCTTCATTTCTACCATCACTGAGTCCAAGCATTTGAATTCAGTAATGATAGGACATGGCAGCGCTATCAGAAAACTCCCTTTCAGGTTTGGAAGGTGGTGGGAATCAGCAAGCAGATATCTCCATGGGCTTACTTGAGAGGTCCATCTAGGTCTATGAAATGAGTGCATATGGGGGTACTGCAGCACTGCAGAGATGGGCCGAATCTAGACATTCTGCTTGCACTCTTCTGAGGCATACAATGCCAGTAAGAACTGTTCTTTCTGCCAGCAGATGGCAGAGACTTCCAGAAACTGCAGATGACTATGTGGCAGATTCCTTGGTGGGAAGGAGCTGAACATGGCTGGCCAGTCAGACTAATACTGTTAACGCTGCAGGGTTATGAATAGGTCCCATCAGGAACAGACACTGACTGTGGACCTGGATTTGCTTATCTGGTGGTAGACGCAAATGCTCAGAATGCATTGTATAAAAGAACCAGAAGGGAAGAACCATTTCTTCAGGCTAAGGAACACACTTTATAGCCCATAATGTCCTCTGCAGAATAATAAGTTTGGTAAGGAATTGGAATTGGATATTAAAGCATTGGTTGTCTAAAATGGGGGAGATGAAGAAATGAAGGGCTGGCTTATATACCTTCAGGAGTGTGTATTCATAGTCAACATGAACAGGAATGGGGTTAAAGGAGTGTCCCCATTAAATAGATTTCTGTTTTTCTGGTGGATCTGGGCAAGAGTGGGTAGAGGGGGATGCTGGTATTCTTTCTTCCCCATATCACCTCATTTTTTCCCCTACATGATGATATTGTCAATTATACATGCTGCCTGAAAGAGTGAAACCATATATTGTTGACAACACTCCTTCTTTTGGAACCCAACAAAATTGAGTCAGAGCCTACAAACTTGAGTGGCCTCACTCTGGAAGACATTTTCATATGGTATGGTGATGGACTAGATAGTTATTAATGACTGAATGGGATTCTATGTGCCAGTATCTTTAGACTTTTATGACTGTTCTGGTATTAAGTATCTATGTTTGAAGACCAGGGTGTAGATTGTGACATTATGATTTATAATAAGGAATATATATTTGGTCTTTGTCACAGGTTCTGGACCAAAGTTCCTAAAACCCTTGGAAGTTTCAGTAAAGAGAGCTGCAATGGTGTTTTATGTTATGTTAAGGTGGTGATTTTTGGAAAACCCGTAGGTAACCTAAGGATGGGTGTGGGTTGCCAAATGAGACAACTAAGTGATTAGAGGGTAGGATCTTTCAGTCCCATCCCCTAAACCTCCAGGAGCAGAGAGGGGCTGGAGAATGAGTTCAACCACCAAAGGCCAATGCCTTAATCAATTATGCCTGTTTAATGAAGTCTCCGTAAGAAACCAATGAACAAGGTTCAGAGAACTTCCTTGTGGCTAAACACATGGAAATCTGAGGAGGGTGGCATGCTAGAAGTCATGGAAGCTCCATGCCCTTTTCCCCACACTTTTCCCTATGTATCTCTTCCACCTGGCAATTCCTGAGTTATATATCCTTTTATAGTAACCCAGTAATCTGGTAAGTAACATGTTATTCTGAATTCTGTGAGCCATCATAGCAAATTAATCAAACCCAAGAAGAGGGTCATTGAAACCTCCAAACTACAGCCAGGTAGTCAGAAACACAAGTGCTAACCCGGACTTTTGACTGATGTCTGAAGTGTGTGCGAGAGGCAGTTTTGTAGGACTGAACCTTTAATATGTGGGATATGATACAATGTCCAGGTGGATGGTATCAGAATTGAGTTGAATTGTAGGGCACCCAGCTTATTCCAGACAATTACTTGGCTATGTGGGAACTTCCAATCCTGTATGTTAGAATTGGAATAAGAATCATTAATATTCACAGTAGTATTTTTCATAATAGCCTAAAGGTATAAGTAACCTAAATGTCCATCAAAGGAAGAATGGATAACCATATGGTGTCTGTCCATACAACAGAATATTATTCAGGTATAAAAAACAATGGTACATAATGCTACAACATGAATGAGCCTTGAAAATGTTATGCTAAGCCAAAGAAGTTAGACACAAAAGGTCACACACTATATGATCCACTTATATGAAATATTCAGAATAGACATATATGTGGAGACAGAAGACTAAGGATTGCTTAGGACTGGAGGTGGTGAGGGTGGTGAATAATGGCTAAAGAGTCTGGTGTTTCTCTGAGGTGACAAAAACATCCTAAAATTGTCTAAGATGATGGTTGCATACATCTATAAATATACTAAAAAATATTGAATTATATGGTTCATTACATGGATGAATTATATGGTATGTGAATTATATCTCAATAATGTGATTGTTTAAATAAAAAACAAGGAAATCAAATTGGATCCTGGACTTAAGTGTAAAATGTAAAACTATGAAATGACTTGGGAAAAAATCAGCAATCTTTGGACCTTGGGCCAAGCTGAGAGTTTTTAGAATTGATACCAAAAGTACAAACCATAAGTGAAAATATTGATAAATTAAACCTGGTCCAAATAAACTAACTACTTTTACTCTGGAAAAGACCCTGTGAAGAGGAAAGCAGTTAAGCTACAGGCTGGGAAAATTATTT
This sequence comes from Acinonyx jubatus, assembly GCF_027475565.1. NCBI lineage: Eukaryota > Metazoa > Chordata > Mammalia > Carnivora > Felidae > Acinonyx > Acinonyx jubatus. The sequence continues at coordinate 52,176,632 of NC_069388.1, forward strand.
GCTAACTATCCAGCAATGGACGTGCATCTATGGGAAACAAATCTCAAATTTGAATAGTAAAAATAAACAAACAATTCAATTAGAAAATAGGTAAAGTACAAACACACGAAATTTCACTGAAGAAGATATATAGATGGCAAGTAAGCAGATGAAAAGATGTTCAAGATCATTAGCCATGGGAAAAATTCATATTATATGCACAGCACATTTTACACCAATTAGAAAAGCTAAAACAAAAAAGAGTGACATTAAATGTTAGGGAAGATGCAGAGTAAGTCTTTTCATGCACTGGTTATCCAAATGTAAAATAATCTGGCCAAGCAGAAAAACAATCTAGTTTTTTATGATCCTAAACATGCACTTACCACACAGCCTAGCAATTGTACTCTTGGACATCTATCATAGGGAAATGAAAACTTAGGTTCACATAAAATCCTATGTTGAATGTTCATAGCAGTTTTATTCATAATTTCCAAAATCAGGGTTGGGGGGGAAGTCCTTCAAGAGATGAATGATTAAACAAACAATGGTATATCCAGATCACTGAATATTAGAATATTCAGTGAACATTGAGTATTAAATATTAGAATAGTAAATAAACACTGAACTTTGACTTTTAAATATGAGAATATTTAGAAATGCAATTTTAAACTTGTTGGTTGACATAGTTCTCTTAAATGATATGAATCATAACTGAATTCCTACTAAATTGAATCAGTATTGATTTGGAATTCTGATTAAATTGTGACAAATATATAAACTTTTCAGTAAGGTAATTCTTTCAAGATGGAAAAGGTTAAAGGTTAAAGCCATTGCAGTAGCTCTGAGAAATCATAGCTTAGTGTTCATATTTAAACTAACTTCTGTGTTCCTTGTCTTCCACTAAGTGATGTATGGAGGAAGAGTCATAATCATAATGAAATGAAAAATGAGACATTGATATAGACAGAGTGTTCTGCTTTGGCCAAAATGAAATATCAAGAACTTGTTATACTACCCAGTCCTAAATAATATAAAAATGGCTGAAACAAATGAAACAATATTTTGCAGACATGGACCATTGTCACAACAGGACTGGATCCTTGAAGTCTTCAGCCTGTTTTGCAGGGGCATGATCCAAGCAGAGCCCAGCAATTTTGCTGAGCTTAGGTGAGTGCTGGGAGAACAGGGAACTGGAAATTATATTTTCAAAAAAAAAAAAAAAATAAATTCTGGAACAGAAGAGAAGAGGCAACTACAGAACACAAAAGCATCAGAATGCCCTGGGAAACTCTGGCTTAGTGATGATCTGCCCATACATGAGAGGAAAATATCCAAGGCTATGAAAAGAGGTATTAGAAAAAAAATAGGCAGAAAATTTTATGGAGATTACATAAGACCGGGGATAATTTGTGTTCCTATGGCTATCAAGTAGAATTCTCAGAAGTGCATTGCATGGAGACAAATTAAGCCTAAAAGGTGCTTGGGCCAGTCCTAAAACACCTAAAGTGAGAACAAAACCCAACACTATTTATAGGAATACAAGAAAATCCAGGAACCAACAAGGTAAACTTCACAATATCTGGTATTAAAAAAAATAAAAATAAAATAAAAACCACTACCAGGTATACAAATGAGGCAGGAAAATAGAACTCATAACTGAGAGGAAAAATGAGTCAATAGGACCAAATCAAGAAATAAAAGAGATGATGGAAGCAGCAGACAAGAACACAAAAATATCTGTTATAAGTATGCAGTATGTATCCAAGAAAGTAAAGGAAAATATGACCGTGATGAGGGTAGAAAGACAAGATGTAAAAGCTATTTAAATAGTTTCAAGAGATGAAAAATAAAATATCTGATGTGAAAAAAATATATATACACTGAATTGGATTAAGAGCTGATTTAACAATACAGAAGAGAAGATTCCTCAGTGAACTTAAAGACATAGAAATATAGATAGAGAGATGGCGGTGTAGGAGGAAGCTGGGCTAACCTCATCCTGCTGATCACTTAGATTCCATCCATATCTGCCTACATAACACAGAAAACTGCCAGAAGACTAGCAGAATGGATTCTCCAGAGCCAAGCATAGACAAGAGGCCCACAGAAGAAGGTAGGAAGGCTGGGGAGGTGGTGCATGCTACACAGACTGGCAGGAGACAGCTGGGCGGTGGAGGGGCAGCCTGCCTGGCAAGGTGGAATCCCCGAGTCTGGCTTGCAAAAGCAAAGAGGCCGGACTGCGTGAGTTCTGACAGCCAGTGGGACTTAACATCTGGAATTTTAGAAGTCAACAGCTCTGCTCAGAGAGAGGGAGGGTGAGAGGACACCAGGAGGGAGAGGTGTTGAGCCCTGGAAGACAGAGGTCAGCTCAGTGGGGAACAAAGGCACTGGCCAGCACCATCACCCTCTCCCATCCCCCAGCCGAAATCCCAAAAGGAACCAGTTCCTGTCACCAAACTTGCTTGCACCACGCAAACTCACAAAGCTGTGCTTCTGTGGATCCATCCCTCCGATGGGTCTGCCTCCCTCCCTGTGCTGCAGGGCCCCTCCCACCAGGCACCACCTACTGGCAAAGCTAGTTAAGCCTGCCCCTCCTGCCCCTGTGCACTTTGCGGATCCACTCCTGCTAATATACCAGATCCCATCAAAGTAGCACCACAAGCCTGGCAGTGTGCAAGTAGCCCAGACCAGAGCCACACCACTCCACAGTGAGCCCTGCCCTTGGGAGAGGGGAAGATAAGGTACACACCAGTCTGACTGTGGCCCCAGCAGTGGGCTGGGGAAAGATATCAGGTCTGACTGTGGCCCCGCCCACCAACACAAGTTACTTCAGACAGCACAGGGGAAGTGCCTTGCAGTTCTGCGCCACTGCCAGGGACTATCCAAAATGAAAAAACGGAAGAATTCTCCTCAAAAGAAACTCCAGGAAGTAGCGACACCTAACGAATTGATCAAAAACGATTTAAGCAATATAACAAAACAAAGATTTAGAACAATAGTCATAAACTTAATCGCTGGGCTTGAAAAAACTATGGATGACAGCAGAGAATCTATTGCTACAGAGATCAAGGGACTAAGAAATAGTCATGAGGAGCTAAAAAATACTATAAATGAGGTGCAAAATAAAATGGAGGTGACCACAGCCTGGGATGAAGAGGCAGAGGAGAGAATAGGTGAGTCAGGAAGATAAAATTATGGAAAAAGAGGAAGCTGAGAAAAAGAGAGAGAAAAGAATTCAGGAGTATGAGGGAGAATTAGAGAAATAAGTGATGCAATCTAACAGAACAATAGGAATAATAGAAATAATAGGAATTCCAGAAGAGGAAGAGAGAGAGAAAGGGGCTGGAGGTGTACTTGAACAAATCATAGCTGAGAACTTCCCTGATCTGGGGAAGGAAAAAGGCATTGAAATCCAAGAGGCACAGAGAACTCCCTTCAGATGTAACTTGAATCGATCTTCTACAGGACATATAGTGAAACTGGCAAAATACAAGAATAAAGAGAAAATCCTGAAAGTAGCTAGGGATAAACATGCTCTAACATATAAAGGGAGACCGATAACAGTAGTGATGGATCTATCTACTGAAACTTGGCAGGCCAGAAAGGAATGGCAGGAAATCTTCATAGTAATGACCAGAAAAAATATGCAGCTGAGAATCCTTTATCCAGCAAGTCTGTCATTCAGAATACAAGGAGAGATAAAGGTTTTCCCAAACAAACAAAAACTGAAGGAATTCCTCACCACCAAACCATCCCTACAAGAGACCCTAAGGGGGATTCTGTGAGTGAAATGTTGCAAGGACCACAAAATACTAGAGACATCACTACAAGCATGAAACCTACAGACATCACAATGACTCTAAACCCATATCTTTCTATAATAACACTGAATGCAAATGGACTAAATGCGCCAACCAAAAGACATAGGGTATCAGGATGGATAAAAAACAAGACCCATCTATTTGCTGTCTACAAGACACTCATTTTAGACCTGAGGACACCTTCAGATTGAAAGTGAGGGGATGTAGAAATATCTATCATGCTACTGGAAGTCAAAAGAAAGCTGGAGTAGCCATACTTATATCAGACAATCTAGACTTTAAATTAAAGGCTGTAACAAGAGATGAAGATGGGCATTATATAATAATTACAGGATCTATCCATCAGGAAGAGCTAACAATTATAAATGTCTATGTGCCCAACAGGAGCCCCCAAATATATAAAACATTTAATCAAAAACATAAGCAACCTTATTGATAAGAATGTGGTAATTGCAAGGGACTTTAACACTCCACTTACAGAAATGGATAGAGCATCTAGACACACGGTCAATAAAGAAACAAGGGCCCTGAATGATACATTGGATCAAATGGACTTGAAGGATATATTCAGATCTCTGCATCCCAAAGCGACAGAATATACTTTCTTCTCGAGTGTACATGGAACATTCTCCAGGATAGATCACATACTGGGTCACAAAACTGCCCTTCATAAGTATACAAGAATTGAGATCATACCATGCACACTTTCAGACTGCAATGCTATGAAGCTTGAAATCAACCACAAGAAAAAGTCTGGAAAACCTCCAAAAGCATGGAGGTTAAAGAGCACCCTACTAAAGAATGAATGGGTCAACAGGCAATTAGAGAAGAAATTAAGAAATATATGGAAACAAATGAAAATGAAAATACAACATTCCAAACACGTTGGGATGCAGTGAAGGCAGTCCTGAGAGGAAAATACATTGCAATCCAGGCCTATCTCCAGAAACAAGAAAAACCCAAATACAAAATCTAACACCACACCTAAAGGAAACAGAAGCAAAACAGCAAAGACACCTCAAACCCAGTAGAAGAAGAGAAATAGTAAAGATCAGAGCAGAACTAAACAATATAGAATCTAAAAACAACTGTAGAGGAGATCAATGAAACCAAGAGTTGGTTTTTTTTGAAAAAATTAACAAAATTGATAAACCTCTAGTGAGGCTTCTCAAAAAGAAAAGGGAGAAGACCCAAATAGATAAAATCAGGAATGAAAATGGAATCATTACAACCAATCCCTCAGAGATACAAGCAATTATCAGGGAATGCTATGAAAATTACATGCCAACAAACTGGACAACCTGGAAGAAATGCACAAATTCCTAAGCAACCACATACTTCCAAAACTCAAATGGGAAGAAATAGAAAACTTGAACAGACCCATAACCAGCAAAGAAATTGAATCAGTTATCAAAACTCTCCCAACAAATAAGAGTCCAGGACCAGATGGCTTCCCAGGGGAATTCTACCAGACATTTAAAGCAGAGATAATACCTACCCTTCTCAAGCTGTTACAAAAAAATAGAAAAGGAAGGAAAAGTTCCAGACTCATTCTATGAAGCCAGCATTACTTTGATTCCTAAACCAGACAGACACCCAGTAAAAAAAGAGAACTACAGGCCAATATCCCTGATGAATATGGATGCAAAAATTCTCAATAAGATACTAGCAAATCAAATTCAACAGCATATAAAAAAGAATTATTCACCATGATCAAGTGGGATTCAATCCTGGAATGCAGGGCTGGTTCAACATTCGCAAATCAATCAATGTGATACATCACATTAATAAAAGAAAAGATAAGAACCATATGATCCTGTCAATCGATGCAGAAAAAGCATTTGACAAAATTCAGCGTCCTTTCTTAATAAAAACTCTCGAGAAAGTCGGGATAGAAGAAACATACTTAAACATCATAAAAGTCATTTATGAAAATCCCACAGCTAATATCATCCTCAATGGGCAAAAACTGAGAGCTTTCCACCCGAGATCAGGAACACGACCGGGATATCCACTGTCACCGCTGTTGTTTAACATAGCATTGGAAGTGCTAGCATCAGGAATCAGACAACAAAAGGAAATCAAAGGCATCAAAATTGGCAAAGATGAGGTTAAGCTTTCACTTTTTTGCAGATGGCATGATACTATACATGGAAAACCTGATAGACTCTACTAAAAGTCTGGTAGAACAGATATATGTATTCAGCAAAGCTGCAGGGTACAAAATCAATGTACAGAAATCAGTTGCATTCTTATACACTAATAATGAAGCAACAGAAAGAGAAATAAAGAATTCGATCCCATTCATAATTGCACCAAGAATCATAAAATACCTAGGAATAAACCTGACCAAAGATGTAAAAGATCTGTATGCTGAAAACTATAGAAAGCTTATGAAGGAAATTGAAGAAGATATAAAGAAACGGAAAGACATTCCCTGCTCATGGTTTGGAAGAATAAATATTGTTAAAATGTCAATACTACCCAAAGCTATCTACACATTCAATGCAATCCCATTCAAAATTGCACCAGCATTCTTCTCGAAGCTAGAACAAGCAATCCTAAAATTTGTATGGAACCACAAAAGGCCCCGAATAGCCAAAGTAATTTTGAAGAAGAAGACCAAAGCAGGAGGCATCACAATCCCAGACTCTAGCCTCTAGTACAAAGCTGTCATCATCAAGACAGCATGGTATTGGCACAAAAACAGACACATAGACCAATGGAATAGAATAGAAACCCCAGAACTAGACCCACAAACGTATGGCCAACTAATCTTTGACAAAACAGGAAAGAGCATCCAATGGAAAAAAGACAGTCTCTTTAACAAATGGTGCTGGGAGAACTGGTCAGCAACATGTAGAAGGTTGAAACCAGACTACTTTCTCACACCATTCACAAATATAAACACAAAATGGATGAAGGACCTGAATGTGAGACAGGAAACCATCCAAACCCTAGAGGAGAAAGCAGGAAAAGACCTCTCTGACCTCAGCCTTAGAAATCTCTTACTTGACACATCCCCAAAGGCAAGATAATTAAAAGCAAAAATGAATTACTGGGACCTTATGAAGATAAAAAGCTTCTGCACAGCAAAGGAAACAACCAACAAAACTAAAAGGCAACCAACGGAATGGGAAAAGATATTTGCAAATGACATATCGGACAAAGGGCTAGTATCCAAAATCTATAAAGAGCTCACCCAACACCACACCTGAAAAACAATCCAGTGAGGAAATGGGCAGAAAATATGAATAGACACTTCTCTAAAGAAGACATCCAGATGGCAACAGGCACATGAAAAGATGCTCAATGTCACTCCTCATCAGGGAAATACAAATCCAAACCACACTCAGGTACCACCTCATGCCAGTCAGAGTGGCTAAAATGAACAAATCAGGAGACTATAGATGCTGGAGAGGATGTGGAGGAACGGGAACCCTCTTGCACTGTTGGTGGGAATGCAAACAGGTGCAACTTCTCTGGAAAACAGTGTGGAGGTTCCTCAACAAATTAACAAAAGATCTACCCTGTGACCCAGCAATAGCACTGCTAAGAACTTACCCAAGGGATACAGGAGTGCTGATGCATAGGGACACTTGTGCCCCAATGTTTATAGCAGCACTCTCAACAATAGCCAAATTATGGAAAGAGCCTAAATGTCCATCAACTGATGAATGGATAAAGAAATCGTGGTTTATATACACAATGGAATGCTACGTGGCAATGCAAAAGAATGAAATATTGTCTTTTGTAGCAACGTGGATGGAACTGGAAAGTGTTATGCTAAGTGAAATAAGTCATACAGAGAAGGACAGATACCATATGTTTTTACTCTTATTTGGATCCTGAGGAACTTAACAGAAACCCATGGGGGAGGGGAAGGAAAAAAAAGGTTAGAGAAGGAGGGAGCCAAAACATAAGAGAGTCTTAAAAACTGAGAACAAACTGGGGGTTGTTGGGGGGGGATGGAGGGGGGGTGGATGATGGGTATTGAGGAGGGCACCTTTTAGGATGAGCACTGGGTGTTGTATGGAAACCAATTTGACAATAAATTTCATATTTTTTAAAAAAAGAAATAAACTATCCAGAAAGAAAGGTGCAGTGAGAAAAAAGACTAAAAAGATCAACAAATCCCTGGGTATTTCTGGGGAAATATCATGCATACTAGTGAGTGCTTAATTTCCAGAAAGAGGCAGCTATTATATATGTGTGATTCCAAAAAGTTCCAAAAAGAGAAGGAAAGGAATAAGGAAGAGTAATATTGTGGGAAATAATACAGTCAAAAATTTTAAAGTATAATGAAAAATTTAAATGTACAAATTCAAGAAGCTTAAAGAGCTCACATGAAATAAATATAAAGAAAACCACACAAGGGCACATGACAATCAAATGGCAAAAGGTGAGGAATACAGAGAAAAAATAGCAACCAGAGAACAAGGATATATTACGTACAAAGAGGGCCAAATACATGCAGATTGCTTTTCAGAACTATGTGGAGGGACATCTTTGAAGTATTTTGAACCATGAGTCTAGAATTATTTACCAGAAAGAATCACTTTGGACACCAAAGGTGAAATAAAGACTTTGGGGATATCAAAATGTGAGAAATTTCATTGCCAGCAGACCTGCATTGTAAGAAATGTTGAAGTTTATCATGAAGAAAAAAAATGATGACAGATGGAAATTTGGACCTACAAGAAAGATCAAAACATACTGCAAATGATAAATATGTGGAAATATGTAAAAATGTATTATTATTATTTAGTATCTTTAACAGATAATTGATCTGTTAAAAATTTAAACTAATATATTTGTATTCATAAAATAATAGATTTATATAATAAAAATATATCATTGCTATACATGTATATGAACACATTTATAACACATGCAAAAGCAGAATGTAAGCCATTAACATAATTAACACAAAATAGAGGTCTGTTAGGCACAAAATATTATTATATTGTTTACAAGTAGATTGTGATAATTAAGATGCATCTTGCAAACTCTAAAGTTGCCAGTGATATGTAGCTAATAAGCCAATAGTGGATCTGAAATGTACACATTAAAAAGCAAACAAATATAAAACCTTCAAATAACACCAAGAAAGACAGGAAAGAGGAAGAAATGAAAATGATTAAGAAAAGCAGAGTGATGATATTAATATTAAACATCATAGACTTTATAGAAAGAATCAGGAAGTCAGAAAAGCCCTAAGTTACTCAAGAGGACATAACAATCCTAAATATGTATTCAACTAATAACAGAGTTTTAAAATATAGAAACCCATAACTAAAGAAAAAGAAAAAAGGAAAGAAAGAAAGAAAAGAAAAAAACAAGAAAGGAGAAAGGAGGGAGGGAGAGAAGGGAGGAGGGAGGGAAAGGAAGGAGGAAGGAAGGAAGGAAGGGAGGGAAGGAGGGAGGGAGAAAGGAAGGAGAGAAGAAAAGGAAAGAAGGGGGAATAAAGGAGACAGAAATATTTAATTGTAGCAGGAAAACTCAACTTTCCTATTTGAGTAATTGATACAACACTTAAACAGAAAATCAATAAGGCTATAAAAAGTTTAAACATTGCTACCAACCAATTAGACCTAATTGATACTATAGAAAACTCTACCTTTCAAGGGCATGTGTAAACTTCAGCAAGATAGACTATATTCATACTATAAAACAAAACACAATAAATTTTAAGCATAGACATCACAAAATATTAGTAAATCAAGTCCAACAAAGTACAAAAGAAATCAAACAGCAAGGCAAAGTGTGATATATCCCAATTACACAATGGTTCAACATTGGAAAATCAAATAATGTGACCTATCACATCAACAGGCTAAATGAGAGAAGTCACATTATCATATTAATATATGCAGAAAAAGGTTTTGACAAAATCTTCTGACCCTCAGAAAAATTAAGTCAATGAGATGTTATATAAAAACTATAAAACTCCTGGAAGATAATGTAGGAGAAAATCCAGCTGACCTCGTGTACTTTTTAGATATAACACCAAAGGCATGATCTTTGGAAGAAATAAGTGATATGTTGGACTTTGTTAAATTAAAAACTTCTGCTCTTCAAAAAACCATATAAAAAGAATTATAAGAAAAGCCACAGATTTGAGGAAAATATTTTCAAAAGGCATATCTGGTAAAGGACTATTACCCAAAATATACAAATAATTCTTTAAACTCAACAAAAAGAAAATAACTCCAAAAATGAGCAGAAAATCTTAAAGGCACCTCATGAAAGAAGACTTGCAGATGGTAAATAAGGTTATGAAAAGATGTACAGATGGCCAACAGATATATGAAAGGATGCTCACTATCACTAAGCATCAAGGAAAGCAAATTAAAACCACAATGAGATATCACCTCAGACCTGTTAGGTAGCTATTATCAAAAAGAAGAGATGGGGCGACTGGGTGGCTCAGTCAGCTAAGCTCAAGTCATGGTCTCATGGTTTGCGTTTGAGTCCACTGCCAGGGTCTGTGCTGACAGGTCAAAGTCTGGAGCCTGCTTCAGATTGTGTGTGTGTCTCTCTCCCTTCCTCTCCCCCACTCTCATTCTGTCTGTCTGTCTGTCTGTCTGTCTCTCTTTCAAAAATAAATAAACATTTTAAAACATTTTTTAAAAGATGAGAAATAAGTGTTGGTAAGGATGTGGAGACAAGGGAACCCTCACGCACTCTTGGGGGAATGTAAATTGGTACATTCACTGTGGAAAATAGTACAGAAGGTCTTCAAAAAATTCAAAATAAAACTATCATATGATCCAGCAATTCTACTTCTGGGCATTTACCTGAAGAAAATGCAAACAGTAATTCAAAAATATATATGCATCATTATGTTTATTGCGACATTAGTTACAATAGCCAAGATATGGAAGCAACCTAAACGTCCAAAGAGGAATGAGTGCAATAAAGAAGATGTGAGATGAGTGGATAAAGAAAAATTTGTAGGAAAAAATGGATGGAGGAGATCAAAATATATAAATTTCCACTTATAAAATAATTGTCAATATAGAATGGTGTATTTCATCTTTGAAAGTTGCCAAGAGAGTAAAGCTAAAAAGTCTACATTATAAGAAAAACAAGAAAAAATTGTAACTATGTATAGTGACAAATATTAACTAGACTTACTGTGATGATCATTTTGCAATATGTACAAATATCAAGTCATTTGCTGTACACCTAAAACTAATAGGATGTTATATGTCAATCATACTTCAATTTATTTTTTTTAAATGCATAATTTTATTGACCATGGATCATGGTTAAATTCAAAAAAGAAAAAAACTTCCTTCAAAGAAGCCTAACCCCACTGTCCTCTATTCAAGATGGTAACCACTAGCCAAATATGACTATTTAAATTATAATTAATCAAAGTTTAATAAAATATAAATTCAATCCCTAAATAACACTAACTGTAGTTAAACTACTCAGTAGCTATAATTGGTTAAAGGTTATTGTTTTGAACAGTGCAGGTATAGACTATTATGCCATTGAAGAAAGTTCTATTGGATAGTGTTGGTCTACAGACATAGTCCTAAGTACATGTTAAAGAACTGATTTTGCCTTATTCTTGTAAATTTTGCCTTGTTACATGGTATTGAATAGGAAATATAGTTCAGAGCTAAGTGAATATTTGATAATTTGGACAAAATATTATTGTATATCTCAAGTTAAATGACTGACATAGATTTTAATAGATTAATGTGTTACTTCAATAATGTACAGCATGTACAAGTATTGTGTCATTGTTTAGAAAGGATATAATTCACTTTAAATAGATATAATAACTTACCAATAATTATTCTAATTTATTTAATACTTATCCCAGTGTTGGGATATTAGGTTGGTGATTTAATCCATGGGGATATATTAAGGTTGATTGAGCAAAAGAGCAAAGGAGTTTAACCTTTCCATAATGAGAGCAGAACAGGTACTTATATTATTCCCCTCTGTAATATCATGTTTTATGAAAAAATTCTATGTCTTTGATTTCTGGAGTTTTCTTCAGAGCAGAACGATGAGTCCCTCTAGGAATTACTCATCTGTGTTTCAATTTGAGTTTAATTAATTCGCTTTTTGAGAAAACTCAAGGTAGAAAATAGAGAAAATTATACAGTAAAATATGAAGTATTGTAATCTGAATTAATATTCTGAAATATTTAAATTTATTAACATTTTTATGCCACAGAAAGAATGTCATTGGCCTGTTTTGTAATGTGTATAATAAAGGCATAATTACTACTAAAGATTTTATATTTTTTATGTGAACAGATCTATTTCAGAAGACCATACAACATATATTCTAAATATTCAGATAGTTCTATTATCTTCAGTTATTTCCATTTGAAAATATCTTTTTCAATTTAAAGTCTTAGTGAAAGCAAGACAAAATATTCATGCATCGAGATGAAATACAGTATAATAAAATGACATTGATTAATTTTCATTTTACATAAGGAATAAAAAATTTTCACAAATTTTTGGAAGTTTTAATCTGTCTTTGTAATTTATGAATAAGTTATTTCTAGAATATGTCCTGTTTGTAATCTGAATTCTTGTCAGTGTTCCTGTCATTTAGAAGATATTATGAACATAATCTCTGGTCATTTAACAAATGAATTATCTCAGGACATTGAGTTTAATCAAGAAAACAATACTTAACTATTAGTTCCTGGAAATTTAACCATATGTAACATGAGGGGGCATCCTCATTTTCACTTAGGAGAATAACTTCACCTTTGGTGACTATAGGTCTAAAATGAGCAACTCTAAGAATAGAAATGGGGTCCGGAAGATTTATTAAAGAGAGTATTATTTCCTTATTAGTGAGTATACAGATACCTATATGACCCAAGGAAACAATCATATAATTGGGAATATAGTAGGCGGAATTTCAGGTTTATTATTTCTGCCACCTGGTGGTTCTCCATGAATAGGTGAGAAAAGAAAAAAATATATATGAAAACAAGTTCTAATTCTATGTCCTTAGGGAAATACAAATTAATACAACAATGAACACTACACTACATCTTTTAGAATGGCCAAAACCAGAACACTAACACTAATGCTAATGAGGATGTAGAGCAACACAAACTCTCCTTCATTGCTGGTGGTAATGCAAACTGGTACAGCCACTTTGGGAGACAGTTTGCTAGTTTTTTACAAAACTAAATACACCCTTACCATATGATACAATAATCCCACTCTTTGGTATTTACCCAAAGGAGTTGAAAACATAGGTGAATGCAAAAACCTGCATATGGATGTTTATAGTAACTTTATTCATAATTGCTAAAACTTGGAAGCAACAAAGTTGCTGTTTAGTAGGTGAATGGATAAATAAACTGTGGTACATCCAGACAATGGAATACTATTCAGTGCTTATAGGAAATGAGCTATCAAGCCATGAAAAGATATACAGGAAATTTAAATGCAGACAACCAAGTGAAAGAAGGCAAAATGACTGTATGATTCCATCTGTATAACATTCTGGAAAAGGCAAAATTATGGAGACAGAAAAAAGATCAGTGGTTGCCTTGGGTGGGATGGGGGAGAAATGAAAAGTGGAGCACAGAGGATTTTTAAGCCACTGAAAATACTCTGTATGATACCATCATGATGAACACTTGTCATTATACATTTGTCCATACCCACAGAATGTGCAAGACCAGAAGTCAACTATAATATAGATCATAGACTTTGGATGATTGGCTCATGGATTGTGTAGCAAAGGTACCCTTCAGGTGTGGAATGTTGATAGTGAGAGAAGCTGTGCATATGTGGGGGCAAAGTTGCCAAAACACATTTAAGAAGAGCCTTGTAGATCTATTAAAGAAATTGATGTTCTAATTATAAACTTTCTTTAAAAGACAATTCTTTGCCCAAGGAACTTTATTATTGAATTTATCAAATATTTAAAAAAAGAAATAATACACACACTGTACACAATCTCCCAGAATACAGTAGGAAACATTTCCTAAGGGTTGATAATGCTGGCTATTAACCATATCATTTTTTCTCAAAAAACTAAAACTACAGACTAATATTCCTTGTGAATGTAGCAACAAATAATTTTAGAAAATGTTAGCACATAAAAACAAGTAACATATAAAGATAATACATAATGACCAAGTGGGGATTATTCTAGGAAAGCAAGGTTGATTTAATAATAGGATATAAATATAATTTATAGTATTAACAGATTAAAAATGAAAAATTATGATTATCTCAAGTAACGCATATCAAGCACTTCACAAAATTCAGCCAAATTCAGTTTATAAAAGCAAAATTCTCAGCAACTAGGAAGACAAGAGAATTTCCTCAGTATATGAAAGGATATTTTGAAAAACCTACAGTTAGGATCTTACATAACATTGAAATTGACTGTTTTCTTTTTTTCCCTTCCCTTCCCTTCCCTTCCCTTCCCTTCCCTTCCCTTCCCTTCCCTTCCCTTCCTTTCCTTTCATTTCCTTGGTTTGAAGAGTTGAACTCAGGGATTCACTGTTTACATATAACAGTCAGTATTCATCCCAACAAACACCCTCCTTAATGCCCATCACCCATTTAGCCCACCCTCACGTCCCCTCTAGCAATGTCCAGTTTGTTCTCTGTATTTAAGAGTCTCTTATGGCTTGCCTTTCTCTCTGTTTTTATTTTATTTTTTTCCGTCCCTTTATGTTCATCTGTTGTGTTCCTTGAATTCCACAAATGAGTGAAATCATGATATTTGTACCATTCACTTAACATAATACACTCTACTTCCATTCACGTTGTTGCAAATGGCAAGATTACATTCTTTTTGATCACTGAGTAGTAGTCTGTTGTGTGTGTGTGTGTGTGTGTGTGTGTGTGTGTATAACTTGGCTATTATTGATACTACTGCTATAAACATTGCAGTGCATGTTCTCCTTTGGATAAATACCTAGCAATCCAATTTCTGGGTCGTAGGGTAATTCTATTTTTAATATTTTGAAGAACCTCCATACTGTTTTCCAGGGTGGCTGCACCAGTTTGCATTCCTACCAACACTGCAAAAGGCTTCCTGTTTCCCCATATCCTTGTCAACACCTGTCATTTCCTAAGTTTTTAATTTTAACCATTCTGACAGGTGTGATGTGGTATCTCAATATGATTTTGATTTGTATTTCCCTGATGATGAGTGATGTTGAGCAACTTTTCATGTGTCTATTAGCCATCTGGATGTTTTCTTTGGAGAAATGTCTATTCATGTGTTTTGCTCATTTATTCACAGGATTTTTGGGGGGAGGCTGTTGAATTTGATAAGTTCTTTATAGAGTTTGGATACTAACCCTTTATTAGATATGTCATTTGCAAATATCTTCTCCCATGCTGTCAGTTGCCTTTTAGTTTTGTTGATTGTTTCCTTTGCTGTGCAGAAGCTTTTTATCTTGATGAGGTCCAAATAGTCCATTTTTGTTTCAAAATAGCACCAATATTCTTCAAATAAGAATAGAGCTGAAACAAAAAACCCTAAAATTTTTATGGAACCAGAAAAGACCTAGAATACCAAAGTGACATTGAAAAAGAAAACCAAAGCCAGAGGCATCACAATTCTACACTTTAAGCTGTATTGTAGAGCTGTAATCATCAAGAGAGTACAGTACTGGTGCAAAAACAGACACATAGATCAATGGAACAGTATAGAGAACCCAAAAATGGACCCACAAATGTATGGCCAACTAATCTTCGACAAAGCACAAAGAGTATCCAGTGGAAAAAAGACAGTCTCTTCAGCAAATGGTGCTGGGAAAACTGAACTGGGACATATAGAAGAAGGAAACTGGACCACTTTCTTACACCATACAACAAAAATAAACTCAAAATGAATGAAATACCTAAATGTGAGACAGGATACCATCAAAATCCTAGAGGAGAAAATAGGCAGCAGCCTCTTTGACCTTGGCCCCAGCAAGTCTTACTAGACATGTCTTCAGAGGTAAGGGAAATAAAAGCTATTTTCTTTTTAAAATTGAAGTCAAGTTAAGACTGCTCTCACCACTTTTATTTAAATTCTATTGTATTGAGGTGGGAGCTAACAAGTGACACAAGACAAAAAATATTAATTAAAGACATATAGTTTGAAAAGGAATATATAAAATCTCCTTATTCACAAATAGAAAAATCATTTAATCAGAAGACACTAAGATATTTACATAAAAGCCATAGAAATAATAAGTGAGTTTAGCAAGGTTACAGATTAATTAAAAATGTAGCATAGACCTAAGAATAAGTCTCAAACTAGAAAGCTTCTAGGAAAACTAAATAGGAGGAAGTATCCTGTGGTCCTGGGTTAATCAAGATTCCCTGGGTAACATGCAAGAAGAATGAACAACAAAATTTTTAAAAAATGATCAATTTTATTCCAAATTAAAAACTTTTCTCCTCAAAAGACACTATAAGTAAACATCTGGGAGGAATATTTACAAAATGTATATCTGATAAAAACATATCCAAATGTAGAAAAATATCTTGCAAAACAGTGATAAAATCAACAACCTGATTTTTTTATTTAAAAAAAAATTTTTTAACATTTATTAATTTTTGAGACAGAGAGAGACAGAGCATGAACAGGGGAGGAGCAGAGAGAGACGGAGACACAGAATCTGAAACAGGCTCCAGGCTCTGAGCTGTCAGCACAGAGCCTGACGTGGGGCTCGAACTCATGGACTGTGAGATCATGACCTGAGCCGAAGTCGGACGCTTAACCGACCAAGCCACCCAGGAGCCCCAACAACCTGATTTTTTTAAATGGACAAAAGATTTCAATTGAATACATCGATCAAACAAATACAGGAAGTCTTTGCTTTACACAAATCCAATTTACATGATTGCCATTAACGTATTTCACTTTAATAATAGCAATCCTCTAGCAACACTGTTTGAATTTCAGCTACTGTGGTTTATTAAATGTGAGTAATCACATAAAGTACAGTTTTGCTGCTAGCTGTTCAATCCCAAGTTCACTACATCAATAACAGATGTGTATCATTAGCGGTGGCCAAACACATCACTTCTTTTCATGCCTGTCAATGATGGTAGACCGAGCATTTGTTATTCAATGCACTCACAGACAGCAAAGTGTGTCATTGTGTGCTTCTTCCAGTGGCAATCTGCCATGATACTTTACAATGACATAACCAAAAGAGGCAAAAGGTCAAAGAAGTTGAAAATGTAGCAAAAAATGAAAAGTGATATGCTGGAAATGAAATTTGACTCAAATGTGAATAGAAGAAACCAGGGACCCTGGGAGTGTTGACAGCATCATTTGAGACTCCAGCTAGGCCACAAGAAGAGCTTAGTGAAACCAAACTTGACATGAATGCAGAAACTAATTATGATATAAAGATGAAGTTGTTCCAGATGAAGCAAACTCAGCATAAAATTTCACATTGAACGAACTCTCAGAGACATTTCATGGCATGGAAAGGACAAAGGATAAAATACTGGAGGCTGATCCAAACTTAGGAAGGATTCTAAAAACCTGCCAAGACACAGAAAAGATGCTTATTCTGTATTGCAGGCTATACAGAAAGAGAAGGAAGCAAATATTGTTTAAGCTACTCTTGAGCAGTTAAAGAGTAGTGAATATATCTGTAGTAATTTTTAACAAAAAGATAAAACATTTTAATTACTGTTTCCAATGTATTCAATTACAGTTCTCAATGTTTCCAATGTTTACAATTATAGTGTATTAAATATTAGTTTTGCTTATGTTTTCACTTTTTATACATTTAAAACTAGCAGTGAGAGATTTTTGATGTTTTTTGAAAAAAATTATAACATAAAATCATATTTTTCCCACTTACTATTAAGGTTCCTTTGCATAGTTTCAGCTTATACAATCCTTTTTATGATCTTGAACTTCCATGCAAAATGAGAACTACTTGCATGCAAATGATAAACAAGCAATTTAAAGATGGAATCCTCATAATCTAGTTTGATGAGAAATATTGGTTATTGCCATTTTATAAAAAGTTTGAGTTGAATTCAAGATTATTGAATATATTTTTACATTTGTATTTTGTATTTTATATATTTTTACTTTACCGCTTTTTTAAATAAATTAAAAAAAACTATGATGAAGACAAACACAGGCCTCCCATGAATAAAATAAAAATGTTACTTGTACATTTTCCATATAACCTATCAATTTAAATAGGTATTTAGCCTATTAAATTGAAGTTAAATAGATATATAACGAAGATAAATTAAAAGATATGCTTACATAAAGGTTTCCACATGAATGTTTGTAGTAGTTCTAGTGACAATAGCCACGAACTGGAAAAAACCCACATATGGGTAGTTTGCGTTCATCAATGGTGAAAAGATAAACAAATGGTGAAACATCCAGGTAATGGTATACTACTCAACAATAAGAAGGCATGAGCTATAATAGACACAACCATATGGGTGAGTCTCAAAAGCATTACGTTACATGAAAAAAACCAGACACAAATAAAATGACACATTTATGATTATACTTACATGAAATTTTAGAAAAAAGCAAAACAATAAATAACCAAAAGCAGAATGCTGATTCCCGGAGGCAATGAGAGGGAGTAGATTGACTGCAAGGGGAGGAAGGGAGCTGCTTGCAAAGGATAGAAATAGTCTATATCATCATTTTTATGCAGGTAAATGCATGATTTTTCAAAACTCACTGAATTATGCATTTAAAACGATTGGATTTTATTGTATGTAACTAATACATCAGTCAAATTCATTTTTAAGCAGAGCTAATCATATAAATTACAGATTTTCAAACTTTCTCGATGAATTTTAAAAATGTATTTCTATTTTAAAATATTAAGATTATTGAATATATTTTTATATTTGTATTTTGTATTTTATATATTTTTACTTTACTGCTATTTATTTATTTATTTTTTATATATTTTAAAAATTTTTTTTCAATATATGAAATTTATTGTCAAATTGGTTTCCATAAAACACCCAGTGCTCATCCCAAAACGTGCCCTAATCAATACCCATCACCCACCCTCCCCACCCTCCCACCTCCCATCAACCCTCAGTTTGTTCTCAGTTTTTAAGAGTCTCTTATGCTTTGGCTCTCTCCCACTCTAACCTCTTTTTTTTTTTTTCCTTCCCCTCCCCCATGGGTTTCTGTTAAGTTTCTCAGGATCCACATAAGAGTGAAACCATATGGTATCTGTTTTTCTCTGTATGGCTTATTTCACTTAGCATCACACTCTCCAGTTCCATCCACGTTGCTACAAAGGGCCATATTTCATTCTTTCTCATTGCCATGTAGTACTCCATTGTGTATATAAACCACAATTGCTTTATCCATTCATCACTTGATGGACATTTAGGCTCTTTCCATAATTTGGCTATTGTTGAGAGTGCTGCTATAAACATTGGGGTACAAGTGCCCCTATGCATCAGTACTCCTGTATCCCTTGGATAACTTCCTAGCAGTGCTACTGCTGGGTCATAAGGTAGGTCTATTTTTAATTTTCTGAGGAACCTCCACACTGTTTTCCAGAGTGACTGCACCAATTTGCATTCCTACCAACAGTGCAAGAGGGTTCCCGTTTCTCCACATCCTCGTCAGCATCTATAGTCTCCTGATTTGTTCATTTTGGCCACTCTGACTGGCGTGAGGTGATATCTGAGTGTGGTTTTGATTTGTATTTCCCTGATGAGGAGTGACATTGAGCATCTTTTCATGTGCCTGTTGGCCATCCGGATGTCTTCTTTAGAGAAGTGTCTATTCATGTTTTCTGCCCATTTCTTCACTGGGTTATTTGTTTTTCAGGTGTGGAGTCTGGTGAGCTCTTTATAGATTTTGGATACTAGCCCTTTGTCCGATAAGTCATTTACAAATATATTTTCCCATTCCGTTGGTTGCCTTTTAGTTTTGTTGGTTGTTTCCTTTGCTGTGCAGAAGCTATTTATCTTCATAAGGTCCCAATAATTCATTTTTGCTTTTAATTCCCTTGCCTTTGGGGATGTGTCGAGTAAGAAATTGCTACGGCTGAGGTCAGAGAGGTCTTTTCCTGCTTTCTCCTCTAGGGTTTGGATGGTTTCCTGTCTCACATTCAGGTCCTTTATCCATTTTGAGTTTATTTTTGTGAATGGTGTGAGAAAGTGGTCTAGTTTCAACCTTCTGCATGTTGCTGTCCAGTTCTCCCAGCACCATTTGTTAAAAAGACTGTCTTTTTTCCATTGGATGCTCTTTCCTGCTTTGTCAAAGATTAGTTGGCCATACGTTTGTGGGTCTAGTTCTGGGGTTTCTATTCTTTCCATTGGTCTATGTGTCTGTTTTTGTGCCAATACCATGCTGTCTTGATGATGACAGCTTTGTAGTAGAGGCTAAAGTCTGGGATTGTGATGCCTCCTGCTTTGGTCTTCTTCTTCAAAATTACTTTGGCTATTCGGGGCCTTTTGTGGTTCCACATGAATTTTAGGATTGCTTGTTCTAGTTTCGAGAAGAATGCTGGTGCAATTTTGATTGGGATTGCATTGAATGTGTAGATAGCTTTGGGTAGTATTGACATGTTGACAATATTTATTCTTCCAATCCATGAGCAGGGAATGTCTTTCCATTTCTTTATATCTTCTTCAATTACCTGCATAAGCTTTCTATAGTTTTCAGCATACAGATCTCTTACATCCTTGGTTAAGTTTATTCCTAGGTATTTTATGATTCTTGGTGCAATTGTGAATGGGATCAGTTTCTTTATTTGTCTTTCTGTTGCTTCATTGTCAGTGTATAAGAATGCAACTGATTTCTGTACATTGATTTTGTATCCTGCAACTTTGCTGAATTCATGTATCAGTTCTAGCAGACTTTTGGTGGAGTCTATCAGATTTTCCATGTATAATTCATGTCATCTGCAAAAAGTGAAAGCTTGACTTCATCTTTGCCAATTTTGATGCCTTTGATTTCCTTTTGTTGTCTGATTGCTGATGCTAGCACTTCCGCACTATGTTAAAGAACAGCGGTGAGAGTGGGCATCCCGGTCGTGTTCCTGATCTCAGGGAAAAATCTCTCAGTTTTTCCCCATTGAGGATGATGTTAGCTGTGGGCTGTTCATAAATGGCTTTATGATGTTTAAGTATGTTCCTTCTATCCCGACTTTCTCAAGGGTTTTTATTAAGAAAGGGTGCTGAATTTTGTCAAAGGCCTTTTCTGCATCGATTGACAGGATCATATATTTCTTATCTTTTCTTTTATTAATGTGATGTATCACGTTGATTGATTTGCGAATGTTGAACTAGCCCTGCATCCCAGGAATGAATCCCACTTGATCATGGTGAATAATTCTTTTTATATGCTATTGAATTCGATTTGCTAGTATCTTATTGAGAATTTTTGCATCAATATTCATCAGGGATATTGGCCTGTAGTTCTCTTTTTTTACTGGGTCTCTGTCTGATTTAGGAATCAAAGTAATACTGGCTTCATAGAATGAGTCTGGAAGTTTTCCTTCCCTTTCTATTTCTTGGAACAGCTTGAGAAGGATAGGTCTTCTCTGCTTTAAATGTAGAACTCCCCTGGGAAGCCATCTGGTCCTAGACTCTTATTTGTTGGGAGATTTTTGATAACCGATTCGATTTCTTCACTGGTTATGGGTCTATTCAAGCTTTCTATTTCCTCCTGATTGCGTTTTGGAAGAGTGTGGGTGTTTAGGGATTTGTCCATTTCTTCCAGGTTGTCCAATTTGTTGGCATATAATTTTTCATAGTATTCCCTGATAATTGCTTGTATCTCTGTGGCATTGGTTGTAATAATTCCATTTTCATTCATGATTTTATCTGTTTGGGTCATCTCCCTTTTCTTTTTGAGAAGCCTAGCTAGAGGTTTGTCAATTTTGTTTATTTTTTCAAAAAACCAACTCTTGTTTTTGTTGATCTGCTCTATAGTTTTTAAATTCTATATTGTTTATTTCTGCTCTGATCTTTATCATTTCTCTTCTTCTGCTGGGTTTAGGCTGTCTTTGCTGTTCTGCTTCTATTTCTGTTAGGTATGCTGTTAGATTTTGTATTTGGGATTTTTCTTGTTTCTTGAGATAGGCCTGGATTGCAATGTATTTTCCTCTCAGGACTGCCTTCACTGCATCCCAAAGCGTTTGGATTGTTGTATTTTCATTTTCATTTGTTTCCATATATTTTTTAATTTCTTCTCTAATTGCCTGGTTGACCCACTCATTCTTTAGTAGGGTGTTCTTTAACCTCCATGCTTTTGGAGGTTTTCCAGACTTTTCCCTGTGGTTGATTTCAAGCTTCATAGCATTGTGGTCTGAAAGTATGCCTGGTATAATCTCAATTCTTGTATACTTATGAAGGGCTGTTTTGTGACCCAGTGTATGATCTATCTTGGAGAATGTTCCAAGTGCACTCGAGAAGAAAGCATATTCTGTTGCTTTGGGATGCAGAGTTCTAAATATATCTGTCAAGTCCATCTTATCCAATGTATCATTCAGGGCCCTTGTTTCTTTATTGATCCTGTGTCTAGATGATCTATCCATTTCTGTAAGTGGAGTGTTAAAGTCCCCTGCAATTACCACATTCTTATCAATAATGTTGCTTATGCTTATGAGTAATTGTTTTATATATTTGGGGGCTTCCGTATTCGGTGCATAGACATTTATAATTGTTAGCTCTTCCTGATTAATAGACCCTGTGATTATTATATAATACCCTTCTTCATCTCTTGTGACAGCCTTTAATTTAAAGTCTAGTTTGTCTCATATAAGTATGGCTACTCCAGCTTTCTTTTGGCTTCCAGTAGCATGATAAATAGTTCTCCATCCCCTCAATCTAAAGGTGCCCTCAGGTCTAAAATGAGTCTCTTGTAGCCGTCAAATAGATGGGTCTTGTTTTTTTTTATCCATTCTGATACCCTATGTCTTTTGGTTGGCGCATTTAATCCATTTACATTCAGTGTTATTATAGAAAGATACAGGTTTAGAGTCATTGTGATGTCTGTATGTTTTATGTTTGTAGCGATGTCTCTGGTACTTTGTCTCACAGGATCCCCCTTAGGATCTCTTGTAGGGCTGGTTTAGTGGTGACGAATTCCTTCAGTTTTTGTTTGTTTGGGAAGACATTTATCTCTCCTTCTATTCTAAATGACAGACTTGCTGGATAAAGGATTCTCGGCTACATATTTTTTCTGTTCACCACATTGAAGACCTCCTGCCAATCCTTTCTGGCCTGCCAAGTTTCAAAACAGCGATCAGTCACAAGTCTTATAGGTCTCCCTTTATATGTTAGGGCACGTTTATCCCTTGTTGCTTTCAGAATTTTCTCTTTATCCTTGTATTTTGCCAGTTTCACTATGATATGTGGTGCAGAAGATCGATTCAAGTTACGTCTGAAGGGAGTTCTCTGTGCCTCTTGGATTTCAATGCCTTTTTCCTTCCCCAGTTCAGGGAAGTTCTCAGCTATTATTTCTTCAAGTACACCTTCAGCACCTTTCCCTCTCTCTTCCTCCTCTGGGATACCAATTATACGTATATTATTTCTTTTTAGTGTATCACTTAGTTCTCTAATTTTCCCCTCATACTCCTGGATTTTTTTATCTCTCTTTTTCTCAGCTTCCTCTTTTTCCATAATTTTATCTTCTATTTCACCTATTCTCTCCTCTGCCTCTTCTATCTGGGCCTTGGTCGTTTCCATTTTATTTTGCATCTCGTTTAAAGTGTTTTTCACCTCCTCCTGACTATTCTTTAGTCCCTTGATCTCTGTAGCAATAGATTCTCTTCTGTCCTCTATACTGTTTTCAAGCCCAGCAATTAATTTTATGACTATTCTAAATTCACTTTCTGTTATATTATTTAAATCCTTTTTGATCAGTTCATTAGCTGTTGTTATTTCCTGGAGATTCTTTTGAGGGGAATTCTTCTGTTTGGTCATTTTGGATAGTCCCTGGAGTGGTGCGGACCTGCAGGGCACTTCCCCTCTGCTGTGGTGTATAACTGGAGTTGGTGGGCGGGGCTGCAGTCAGACCTGATGTCTGCCCCCAGCCCACAGCTGGGGCCACAGTCAGACTGGTGTGTGCCTTCTCTTCCCCTCTCTTAGGGCGGGATTAACTGTGGGGTGGCGTGGCCCATCTGGGCTACTTTCACACTGCCAGGCTTGTGGTGCTGGGGATCTGGGTATTAGCTGGGGTGGGTAGGCAAGGTGCACAGGGGCAGGAGGGGCAGGCTTAGCTCGCTTCTCCTTAGGTGATCCACTTCAGGAGGGGCCCTATGGCAGCGGGAGGAAGTCAGATCTGCTGTCGGAGGGGTGGCTCCGCAGAAGCACAGCGTTGGGTGTTTGCACGGAGCGAGTGCGTTCCTTGGCAGGAACTCCTTCCCTTTGGGATTTTGGCTGGGGGATGGGCGAGGGAGATGGTGCTGGTGAGCGCCTTTGTTCCCCACCAAACTGAGCTCTGTCATTCCGGGGCTCAGCAACTCTCCCTCCCTTTGTCCTCCAGCCTTCCTGCTTTCGGAGCAGAGCTGTTACCTTATGACCTCCCAGATGCTAAGTCCCGCTTGCTGTTGGAACACACTCTGTCAGGCCCCTCCTCTTTTGCCAGCCAGACTCGGGGGCTCTGCTTGGCCAGCGGGCTGCCCCTCCGCCCAGGCTCCCTCCCGACAGTCCCTGTAGCACGCACTGCCTCTCCGCCCTTCCGTGGGCCTCTCCTTTGCCCTTGGCTCCGGAGACTCCATTCTGCTAATCCTCTAGTGGTTTTCTGGGTTATTTAGGCAGGTGTAGGTGGAATCTAAGTGATCAGCAGGATGCGCGGTGAGCCCAGCGTCCTCCTACGCCACCATCTTCTGCCGGTCTCCTACCGCTTTTTTAAATAAATTAAAAAACTATGATGAAGACAAACCTAGGCCTCCCATGAATCTCATAAAAATAAAGAATTTTTTATTTTCGTCTTTACAAGTAGATGGCCATTACTATTTTTATGGTAATTAAAATATTATCAGCTATTACACATGCATATTCTTAATGATGTGTCATGAAGTGTATCTAGAAGTAAGAAAGTTATTCATCTCTCATAAAAGCTACATATTCTTCTAGAATACTTTTGCATATAGCAGAAAATGTACAATGGAAGTGACTTGGAAGATCACTATGACCATAATACAATTTTCCCCAACAAGTATTTTCTATTGGAATTCTATGAATCATTAAATACATGGGTAATGGAACCTTGAGGAAGAACAATCAATAACACACTGGGTTTAATTGATGAAACACAGCATTTAGTGTTTACAGATGGAACAATGAATAAATAAGGAGAAGGAACCATAAAATCACAGATTAAAACTCATCCAATTTTTAACAGAAGGCTTGAAATAAAAGAGAGTAGAAAACTACAAGAAAGAATTCGTGTTATTGATTGGTAATACAAAAAGCAGAAAACAAACATAATGGGTAAGAGTCCAAGTTAAATCCTGACTCTATTTGAGCTTAGTCAAGTTGTTTGACCTGACTGAACTTCACTTCTGTCAAATATAAATAAAATGTTGATATAGGTAGTTAATGGCTTATGTGAGGATTAGATTAGATAATGCACCTTGAATGTCTACAGTGTTTGGCAAATATAAACACTCAATAAATCCTAGCATTAATGTTATCATAATTTGTACTCTTGATCCCCTTCAAATAATGCCATAATAAGGCTGGTAATGTTGACATGTTTTAAGAAATGTATAACTTCTTGGACACATAACCTTGGGCATGTAATAAGTGCAACCAAGTTTAGCAATAAACCTTTCTTATATACATATATGCTGTGACACCCATGGTCTAACACTATCCATAGCTACGTGGGACAAGAAAATAAGTTTCTATCAGTCTCTGTGAGGGAGAAAGTTCCAGGCCAAGTAAGGAAAGGGAAAAGAACAAACCTGTTGAACTTTTTCTATATGTCAAGTCCTAGACATTTCTGGTCTTAAGGAAGTAGATATCTCTTGAAGTTTAAGATATTCTGAAGGATCTGTCATATTTGCAAATATCAGCAAATTATTTTAAGAAAAACTTAGCTCTATTTGCATAAAACAACTAATCTTATTCTAACTACATAGGGTGATGACAAAGTAACTATGCTTCCAAGTTTTATACTGCTAGAACTCAACACAGTTATAGATATCACAAGAGAATGTAAAGAGTGAGCAATAGGCCTGAAATTATGTACTAAAGCTTCATAGGGAAGCATGATAATGTCTTATGAGCATTTTTTTAAAACAAACATCAAAACAA
Source organism: Acinonyx jubatus (assembly GCF_027475565.1). NCBI lineage: Eukaryota > Metazoa > Chordata > Mammalia > Carnivora > Felidae > Acinonyx > Acinonyx jubatus. Next base: position 52,202,692 of record NC_069388.1, read on the forward strand.
AAAAAAGAGGCAATCATAAGATTTCAAAAATTAAAGAATGTCAGCATGTAAAAAACATTTTCTAAGGATGTCTTCTTCATTCAACCACAAGCTTCCCTTACTACGTTGAAGTCAATTCTCTCTGATTCTCTTTCTTCCATATTCCTAAATGTGTACATTCTTCTGAGTTCAAAATGGCACTTTTATATTTTCTCTTTATAATTTCTTAGAGCTCTTATTAGTGAAAACTGAGATATTTAAAAGTTATTGCCAAGTAGGTATTTTAAAGGAGATATTCATAAAACCCAGTGTCTTCTGAAGGATATGTATATGTGTGTGTATATATAGAGAAAGACACACGAAAAGAATCTACCATTTGCAGAAAAAAATTTTCTCTTTAACTTAAGGAAAAAAAAAACTTATGAAAAAGCTTATTCATTGTGCTGTCCCTTTTGTAAGATATGATAGAATTGTCTTCTCTGGCAATACTAATGAGATGATAAGTCTTAACATTTCTCATGAAGTCTTCATATGATTTCTTAGCTTCTTCCTTTATCTTTTCCTGGATTTGCTTCCATTGAGAAACTACACTGTGTTTTTCATTTTATTTTTGAATTTTCAGGTATTTGGTCACTGTTTCAAAGTACTTGCCCTAAAAAATTAAACAAAACTTATACCTTTTATTTTTATAAGCCACCACAAGACAGATAGCTAGATGATATATATAGCTATAGATATATAGATACGGGCACATACATACAAAGAGGAAGACAGAGATTTAATATATCAGGATATCATATTCATTTAATTAAGATATTCCCTTCATAAGTTTCTAGTACTTTTTCTGAAATACATTAATTTTTAATAGCCTTGGCCATCAGTCTTTGCATAGGCTCCTTTCTATATTATATTGAATTGCCTTAGATGTTAAATTTCAGTACTAAATATATTTAGTTATCTTAGTCAAAATAAATGTCTTCTGTGGACCCGCTGTCAGTGAATAGGACATTTACTGAACAACAAGGGATGTGTTGTTTTCTGTACATAGGGTTGGAAAATGGTAAGACATGAAATAAAACAAAGACCTGAAGGGTTACTAACTGGAGCAATGATGTGTGTCTATGAGAGGTTATCTGGCTTGTGGCAAAGCCTGTTGTAAGTGTAGTTACATCAGAAAGATGTCAGGTCAAGGCTAAAGGCAGGGCTAGCAAGAGATAACATGTAGATCATCTTTGGTTGGAGCAAATGACTGTAGGGAAACTTTATTCAGAGCAATAGTAGCTTTGCCATTAGCACAACATGCCAGGGAGTGCTCAATTCCAAAAATTCCAAACACAAGGAACAAAGGCTACAGATGAGTAGGCATTTAGGAAAATAGCTCATAGGAAGCAAGGATGGGGGTACGTATCCATCCCATTATGGGTATATGAAAGAAAAGTCTACATTAAGAAAAAAGCGCTAAGCACTAAGAAGAACATGCCAAAAGCCTGAGAGACAAAAGGACAAGTTTAATAATGCCACACACAAACACTGTGATTTTCAAAAGCATCTTTACCAAAAGTATAATTTACCTTGTTCTGACAATCTACATGTGAACAATCCTCCTGATCTTGTTTAATTTGGCATATTCTGGGAGTGAGGAGCTGAAAAAGTCATGTGATCATTTATTCAATTGTGAGTTGTTGATTTGTTCAATTGTAAGAAAAGTTATTGCAAATATTTTCTCACATTCTCTGAGTTTCCTTTTCACTTTCTTTTTTTTTAATTATTTGTTTATTTCTGAGACAGCAAGAGACAGAGCATGAGTAGGGGAGGGGCAGAGAGAGAGGGAGACACAGAATCCGAAGCAGGCTCCAGGCTCCAAGCTGTCAGCACAAAGTCCCACACGGGGCTCGAACTCACAAACCGTGAGATCGTGACCTGAGCCGAAGTCGGTAGGTCAACCGACTAAGCCACCCAGGTGCCCCTTCACTTTCTTGATAATGTTTTCGAAGCACAAAACTTTTTAACTTTGGTGAAGTTCAATTTATTCTCTCATTTTTCTATTCTCTAATTTATTTACACTATCATTATAATTTCCTTATTGAGGGACTTTGCTGAGCTAGTTCTGTGAAGTTTGTATTCTTTGTTCTTTGTGACCACTGACAACTGTGTTTGGTTAGATTAGTAATAATTTACTGAATGGACAGAAATTTCCTTAAATTTAAGGAACCAATAAGACTCTCAATTTTTTGCTGAGGAGACCTGTGTATGTGTTGTGGCATGCGGGTGACATTCAGATAGGCAGTTTTACAATTCTGCCTCTCCTTCACTTCCTGCTTTAACAAGGACTCAATCAGAGGTGAAAGCATAGGTTCTTCTAAGGTCTTTTCTGAGGAGGTGCACAGCCCAGTGCATGGGTATGATTTTCTAGATTTCAAGGAATATTCCTGAGCTTTTCACAGTACCCCCTATTGGAATCTAATTTCCCAGCTCTTCCTTTAAAAATTTTAGTTAGCTTGTTATTTGCCCCCATTGTCATCACCTCAAGTGGCTCCAACATTGAACAATTGCTGATAACTTTTTTTGCTCAACGCCTCTGAGGAAAAGGCCATTCTCACTAAGTGAACCCTGAGTCCGATCAAATAAAGACAAGTCTTTGCTTTTTGAGAAACCTCCATACTGTTTTCCAGAGTGGTTGCACCAGTTTGCATTCCCACCAATAGTGTAAGAGGGTTCCCCTTTCTCCACATCCTCACCAACACCTGTTGTTTCCTGTGTTGTTAATTTTATCTATTCTGACAGGTGTGAGGTGATATCTCATTGTGGTTTTGAATTGTATCTTCCTAATGATCAGTGATGTTAAGCATCCTTTCATGGCTCTGTTGGCCATCTGTATGTCTTCTTTGGAAAAATATTTACATTATCTGCCCATTTTTTAACTGGATTATTTGGTTGTTGGGTGTTGAGTTTTGTGATTTCTTTATAGATTTTGAATACTAACCCTTTATCAGATATGTCATTTTCAAATATCTTCTCCCATTCCATAAGTTGCTATGATCCAGCAATTGCACTACTAGGTATTTACCCAAAGGATATAAAAATACTGATTCAAAGGCATACATGCACCTCAGTGTTTATAGCAACATTATCAACAAGAGTCAAATTATGGAAAAAGCTCAAATATCTATTGACTGATGAATGGATAAAGAAGATGTGGAATATTGCTCAGCCTAAAAAAGAATGAAATCTTGCTATTTTCAACAATGTGGATTGAGCAAGAGAGTTTTATGCTAAGGGAAATAAATCAGTCAGTGAAAGACAAATACCATATGATTTCTCTTATATGTGCAATTTAAGAAACAAAACAGATAGAATAAAAGAGAATAAAAGAGAATAAAAGAGAGGAAACCTAAGAAACAGACTCTTAACCATAGAGCACAAACTGAGGGCTGATATAGGGACGTGGGTGGGGGGTGGGTTAAATGGGTGAGGGGTATTAAGGAGGGCACTTGTGGTGATGAACACTGGGTGTTCAAGTGATAAGTCACTAAATTCTATACCTGAAACTAATATTATACTGTATGTTATCTAACTAGAATTTAAATAAAAACTTGAAAAAAAAGACAAGTATTTGTGAGTGAGATTTTCTAAAGAAACTACAGAAAGGTCAAATAATGATAATTCTCTGAAAATGGGGCTTTGAGAGAGCTCCCACTTATACTGAGATTTCCAGTGGTCACTAGGCTGCTGGTCTGCTGTATGAGCAATGTTGATTTTCAAGGATACCAAGGAGCTGGAGAGAGTGGTTGAGTATAGAACAAGTTAAACTGCCATAAAACTCACTGTTCTTACTGAGATGTAGCTATTTTTAAATAAATACTCCAAGCATTATTTTAAATTGTTGGCTAATTATCAGAGTTCTTAAAAAGTTGATTTTGACAATTTTTGCCAGGATTCTCTCTTCTTTTCTGAAGAAAAGGCTTTTTGGAAATTCATAATCTGTATCATATACATTTTTTTCTAAAATTTTGAGTAGGCTAAGATTAATTAAATAGGACACAGGAAATATTACACATAAAAGAAAAAAAAATTGACAGAGTAAACATGACCAATATTTACAAGTTTTGCTCATTCAAACCCATACCTAAGAAAATAATATTCATGTCACAGGTTTGGAGATTAGATTGATAGATAAATAATTATAATGATTCATCACCTATCATATAATAAGCAAAACAAAGGACGATATAACAAAAAATGAAGAACAATAAGCTCATCCTCGCAGTGAGTGTCAATCAAAATAAAAGGAATGGTGGAGGGAAAAAAAATTATCAATGTGTCTTAAACTAATAGCTAAAAATTTAATGTGTAATTGGATATTTCCTTTTTGAAAATTATCTCTGCAAATTATCACCAGACAAACATTACCCAAAAGGAAAAATAAGTCACTTTACCATAAAGAAACCTGGCAAACACCATCTTAACTGACACCACATGTCTCCTAACGGGGTGCTCTGAAAGAATGTAATATCACTTTGATGCTATTTCCTGCCAAAAGTGCAGAATCTAATCATGAGGAAACATCAGACAAATTCAAATTTCAGTACAGTCTAAAAAATAATTGGTCTCTATTCTTACAAAATATCAAGGTCAGGGAAGATATGGAAAGGCTGAGAAGCTACTCCAAATTAAAAAGGTCTAAAGAGGCATCACAAGTAATTGCAATGTATAATCCTGTGTTTGATTTTAGACTAAAAAAATAATAACTATAAAAGACATTTTGGGGACAATTGAAAAAATGCAAATGGAAGCAATGGATTAGATCATTACATATTCATATTTCTTAAGTTTGTTGACTTAGCCACCTATATCATCATTAGATAAAAGAATATAGTCATTCTTAGGAAATAATTACTAAACTATAGGAGTAAAGGGACGTAATGTTTCCAAAAAATAAATTACAAAATCATATCTATATATTCATATATGTAGATATATACATATAACTCAACAGATAGGTAGATGATAGAAAGACAGAAGATAGATAGATAGATAGATAAATAATTATATTACAAGTGGGGCAAAATGTAAACACTTGGCAAATATGGACAAAGAGACCAGCAGATTCTTTATTTTATTCTAGCAACTCTCCTATATTTGAAGTTATATCAATAGAAAATGTTGCCAAAAATAAAGGAATAAAATTAAAAGCTAAAACAAAAATACAATTTTAGAATAAAATTAAAAGCTAAAACAAAAATACAATGGTTTAAAGTTTGGTCTTTTCTCACTTCATTTATGCTTAGCATTTGACATAGTTGACCATTCTCATCCTTGAGACTTTCTCCACTTGGCTTTCATGAATTCATTCAGTTTTCTTATTTCTTTGGGTGCTGCTTTGTCTATTTCATCAGTTTTTTTTAAATCATTCTAGCCTCTAAAATTGGGTATTCCCCTGACCTCTGCTCTTTCCTATCAATGCTCATTCCCTACATGGTCACATCTAGTCTCATGGATCTATGTTATGATAGCTTTCAAATTTACATCTCTGGGCCCCTCTTCCAAACTCCATATCCATGTATCCAACTGACCACTCAACATCCCATGTGAATGCTCAAAATGCATCTCAAACTAACATGTGCTCAGCTGAGCTTCTGATATTTCACCTTCCCTGTACCACCCTGAACTTTAAAATGCTCTTCTCTATCCTGATTAATGGCAAATCCTCCCAGTTGTTGAGGACTAAACCTTAAGTTCATACTTGATTCTTTTTTTTTTTGCTTTCATATCACATCACAAAATCCTGTTGATTATGACTTCAAATAGATCCAGAACCTTATTACTTTCTATCATTTCCACTACTACTGCCGCCATTCAAGCTACCACCACCATGCTTGTCTGAAATATTTTAACAGTTTTTTTAAATTTAGTATCCTTGCTTCTGACCTTATTCTCATCATAGCAGCTAGAGTGATCTTGGTAAAATATGGCATGTATGTCACTGCTCTGCTTAACGTCACCCCATCTCACTCTTATTAAGCAAATGAAAACCCCTACTATGATCTGTAAAGTCTTACATGAACTCTCTGTGACCTTACCTCCTATTTACCTCCACATTCATTCTGCTCTAGCCAGATTGTCCAGCTATTTCTAGAACATATGATCATACTGCTATTCATAGCCTGTGCACCAGAACAATCTTCCCTCAGATACATACACGGCTCACTTGCACACTGCCCTAGTGCTTACTCAGAGATACCGTGAGTGAGGCTTCCCCTCATCACTGCACCTGAAATGTCAATGCTTCACACCCCTCTCAGTACTTTTTAGCCCTCTTCCCTGCTTTGTTTGTTTTCCTTAGAAACATGTAAAGTATGTATGTTTGTGTATGTCTTTTGTCTGTTGTCTGACTCTCCCACTATAACTATCTAAGGTAGGGATCTTTATGTGTTTTTTCATGGCTGTTTCTCTAACACATAATAAACATTAAATATTTGTTGAAGAAATGAATAAAATATTCAAATTCATATTTACCTTTAAATTTCATGAACCTGGACTGTTGTAACAGACTTGACCTCAGGATTCTTATCTCCTCCAGTTATCTGATTAATAAGTGGAGTAAGACCTATATTCTTCATGAACCTTTCAACAGTGACATTTCAAAACAATCCAACAGCTAGTTTATATGTGTCTCTCAGGTTTAGACACTTGCCAGATTTTAGAAATAAAATATAGCCAAGACTCAAGTCTTTGTCCCTGTGGACTTTATAGTTTAGCGGGCAGATAAACTGACAAGTAACATACAGCAAAATCAAACAAACCAAAACTCATAGAATGGAAGAATAGGATGCTGTGTTCTTCAGCACCAGTGTCTACCGCCTCCATGTTCTTGTCACTTAGGTTGCCACTGTAATTAATGATGAGAAAAGTAGCTTTAGATTTCAGTTTATATCCTTATTTTCCAGTATGATGAAGGTGTTGAGTGTGAGATGATCAAAGGAGAGTCAGGAAGCAGTGGTTCACTCAGCTGAAAGTAAACATATTGTTTACAAAAGGAGATGCACAAAAGAGGGTAGGAGATGACTGAATCTGCTCAAAATCCAGCCAAAAGCTTTTTGCATAAATGAATGGGAAATACTGCAACAGGGGTACACATATAAGTCCTTCTCAGTCTTTAAAATAGCAGCTACCTACAAGAGTGCTCAAAAACAAATTAGCAAGGTTTCTTGTTCTCTGATCTGCCTTTCCAGGTTTTCTTGGCATAAATTGCCCCTTTAAGGTTACAGGCAACTCAACTCTGTAGTGGCAGGTGGAGATCGTGCTACATAAATCATAACTTTGATTTCTCTTCTTTCGCTTTGTTCTATTAGCTTTCCAAGCAGAGAAGAGTTGAAGTGATCAAACCAGTGCATTGTATAATGTAGCTGTTGTTATAAGAAATAAACACATGAATATATATAAGCGAGCTCAGTTTATTTAAAAGGCTTCCAGCACTACTCATGGGAATTGCTGTAGTAGCAGCATGGAACTGTCTGTATAGAAATCCCAAGATAAGCTCAATGTCTCATGCTATAAGCACAACCATGTGCCACACCTCCCAGTTGACCCAATAAAAGCTACACGAACAAAAGGAAATACAGGCAAGCTAAAAGTGCGTAAACAAGGAGGAATGCTGAAGAGAAGGTCAGAAAAACAGAGCACTTTAGTAATTAGTGTTAAATTACCTGCAGTGAATTTGCATGTAGTATTTTCATGCTGATAGCCAGCACTACACTAATTTAACACTAAATTATTCTCTGATTGTGATTTTTCCCCTTCCTGAGTTTTTGTAACTTGTATGTGCTGTTTTGCTAACATACACAAACCTTCCTCATCTCAGGGAGAGCTGCTTTCCCAGGATGTGCACGTCAAATTATTTTGGAGTCGAGAATTGTGAGTATTTTTGTTTCAGGCCATTGTGCTCTCCAGCATCCTGTTCTAGAATGGGCTTGACTTCATATGTCAAATAAAGCAAGTTTATGCAAGCAAGATCATTGAAACTGCACAGTGGGCTCCAGGGCAAAAACAAAATGAAATATAGTCTCATCCTGTAATATGTCTCATGTCTCATCACTTATCTCCTTCTTTTATGACCTTCTACTTCCTGATTCCTGGGGCACTCTGAGCTCCTGCTCAAGGGACAATTGGTGCATATCCATTAACTCCGATAGTGTATTGAACCAATGGGCCATCCCATGTTCATTGTCTTCTATCTACCTGACTTTGTGTTTTGTTTGGACTGCCGAAATACTCTTTTCTGCTCACTTGGGTAGGAGGAATGTGCACTTCCAGAACACTAACAGTGCCCTTGAAAGCAGCCTCTTGGAGGGACAAATGGTCCCTTTGTTTTAGGTTTGGGAATTCTCAGCAGAGCAGATTTAGTGAAGTATCTACCGTTGTTTAGCAATTAAAAAAAAAGTTTGAAAGTGAAACTACACTTGAAAAATGATAAATGAGTGTACCTTAATTCAGACAAATAGTTATTTGCAGGCAAATTAGGTCACTGGTTTGCATCCTGGTTTGCAGACTGGTTTGGTGGAGACTTCCAGCTCATCTCACATGTATGATCAGAGCTAAGGGAATCCAGCATTTTGTGTACACAGGTCTCTTTGGGCTGGAGTCAAGAGAATAAAAAAGCAGAAGAATAAGAGCAAGGAATTTCAACATCATAAATTACATATTTATGATGTGCTGACCTCAACTGTCCAAATCCCACTGAGAATGTCTTACTTGGGTCTTTCTTTCCATTCTTCTCCCTTTCCTTGGTCTCTTAGAACTTCCATTGTTCCCCCTTGAAGGCCCCATCCCTTCCACTTTTCTCAGGGCACTATCCTTCCCTAAGCAGTTAGCAGGTATCAAAGCTCTTCTTACATTTTTAAACTTTTCCTTGCCTTTGGTGTTGATGGAATGTTCTAACCATTGTCTCCTCTCTCTGGTCCAGCTACTGCATACAGATGAAAAACTATCTTTAAGCTTTGAAGTTAGAGGAAGAAGCAAGGAGTGTGGGTGTTTTCCACTTTGAATTGTGTGTGTGTGTGTGTGTGTGTGTGTGTGATATCTGCATGCATCACTAAGTTTGTGGTTATAAACACACATAAGCACACATGGACAATTAACTATATGAAGAAAAAAATTTAAAAAATGGTGATATATTAGGAGTTAGATGGGGACAGGTAAAGCCAGGAAATTTCTATAATACCAGTAATGTTAATTTGATCCAAGACACAAATGACTGAAGGAGCAAGATATGTAAAGAAAGATCTGGTAGAAGAAGTGTCCACACAGAGGAAACCACTTACACCACAAGTCCCAATGCAGTAGAGACAGAGGTGTGTTCAGGCAACAATGAGAAGGCCACCAGGACTGAGCATAGTTAGTGACAGGGCTGTCAGAATGCAGGCTGAAGGAGTAGGTAGAAGCAAGATCACGGAGAGTGTTGAGACTGCTTTAGGGATTCTCATTTTTTTTTTAAATCCCAAGAACAGAGCCACCACTGAAACATTTAGGCAGATTAAACTTGCAATTAAAAAATACCACTTTGGGGGTGCCTGGCTGTCTCAGTTGGTTATGCCTCCAACTTGGACTCAAGTCATGATCTCATGCTTTGTGAGTTAGAGTGCCACGTCAGGGTATCTGCTGTCAGCATAGAGCCCACTTTGGATCCTCTGTCCCACTCCTCTTTCCCTCTTTCCCCACTCATGCTCTTGCTCTCCCACTTCCAAAAATAAATAAAATAAAAATATTTTAAAAATATATCACTTCAGCAGCTATGTGAAGGAAGAAGAGCATAAAAAAGATTACTTAGGATGCTTGTCACAAAACCCCATGTTGGCTTAGACTAGGGTGGCATCTGTAAAGAAGAGAGAAGTTGTCACATTTGAGACATTTTATGGGGAGAGCCTTCCTTATGTATTAAATGAAGAGAATGAGGGAAATAGAAGGAACAACTTAGCTTCTGGATTTTTGGACTGACCAACTGGACAAATGGTAGCATTTACTGAGACAAATAAGGCTACAGGGGAGGCAATTCTAAGGGCTCAGGTGTGAAGTTAAGTGACTATTTTTGGCATGTCAAGTTAGTGGTAGGGTTAGCCATTCAGATTAAGATCTCAAATAGACAAGTTGGTTGGATGAGCTGGAGATTTGGGTTAAAGATGGAAATCCAGGCAAATCTGGACATCATCAACAAATATGTAATATATATTTGGAATGCTGTGGTTGAAATTATATAAAGAAATATGATGAATAAGTAAGAGAGGGGCTTTAAGAACATTTAACATTAACATTAACATTTAGAAATTAGAGAAATTAGTTAAGAGACACAGAAGAGGTAGTCCTGTTGCTAGAATCCAAGGGCGTGGACTGTCAGAAGTCTAAGGAGAAAAGTAATCAGTTGTAGTGAGAAATAGGGCATGGAAGTTACTGGCTGCCCTAGCAAAACAGAAGCATGGGTGGTGGGATCAAAAACCAGTTGTAGTGAATTGGGCAAGAATGGAAAGTGATGAGGTGGAATCAGCAATTATAGATCATTCTTTTAAGCTGTTTGGCTGTATCAGGGATGGGAAAAACCTTTTTCCTCTATCCTTTTAGGTTTGGGGATTGGGTGCTTGCAAACTGAACTGACAAAAGACAGGTTAATAGACTAAAAAACTTTATTTCATATGCATATGGGGGGGACCTAACTGAAATGAAATGAAAACCCCAAAAAGGTGGTTTGACTAGAGGTTTGGATACCAGTTTAACAAAGGACAAGATATTTGTGGAGAAGTGACAAGACCGAAAAAAAAAAAAAGGGTTGAACTTCTAGAAGTGGTGAATTGAGGGAAAGTGAAGTATGGGGAAACTAATGTTAAGATAAGGGTTATTTTAGTGAAATTTATTTACCTGTAAAGGCCCATCTCAGTGCTGAATTGCTGTCCTCCTCCTGGATATAAACTCTCCCAAGAGAAGGGATTTATGACAGTCTTCATTGCTCAAAAGTTTCTGCTCTTAGATAAGGGAAGCTCCAAGAAGGTTTATTTCTTATATGATTTCCAGTTGCCTTTAGCTCTAAATAATCTGTAGGCTAAAGTGGTGTATTTAGGGGTAGCATATTGTGATTCCCTTCAGCTGTAATTAGGAACTGAGAAGTGACTGTGAAGGGTCCTCAGGCTAAGGAAGGGTTACATATTTACTTAGAGATGAGTGATACCACACTAAAATGGTGTGCCACTGTGCTGTACCACAACTAACAAAGAGAAACTGAGCATGTAAAAGACAATAATAAGAGGATGTAGTGCAGGAGCAAAATCCATGAGGAGGTGAGAGGGGATGCTTTCCACCATGTAGTGAGGAACTACGGGCACATGATACTGTGTCCCTCTTTTCAGAGAAGGAAACAAATACAGGAGGCTTAGTAGATTTCATGGAAGGAAGATGAAGTTCCCCTTTGGTTGCTTTTATTTTCTTGATAGAAGATAAGGTCATCATCTGAGAGGGGGGTATGTGGTGTTTGTGGTGAGAGGAAAAGTCATGAAATAGTTTGATTAGGCCACTGAGAGGGCAACTGTACTATGGAAGTGTATGGAAGTGTATGGAAGTGTACCACAAATTTGCTTAATGGTGACACGATCCAGTAGGGATTGCCCCTTCCTTTAAAAAACAACCTTTATCATGGGGCACCTGGGTGGTTAAGTCGGTTAAGGATCCGACATCAGCTCAGGTCAGGATCTCATGGTTCATGAATTCAAGTCCCACGTTTGGCTCTGTGCTGACAGCTCAGAGCCTGGAACCTGCTTCAGATTCTGTGTCTCCCTCTCTCTTGCCCCTCCCCCACTCAAGCACACACGCTCTCTCTCTCTGTCTCAAAAATAAAAGAAAAGATCTTAATTATTTCAACCAACACTGCCTCTCTTCTCTCAGCCCTCACTTTGCTACCATCTGTGCCATTGTTCCAACAACACCATTGTTTCCACACAGAAGAATAGAAAAAAAGAGGAGAGATTAGGTAAAAAGTGAAATGATACATGCCAAAATCATTTGTATGATCTACAATGCATGATACAAATATGTGTAAAAAGTTGTCAGAATAAAATCGTAACTAATGTCACTCTCCTCCAATCCATACCTTGGCCTTAAATTCTGCTAAATTAGATGTTACATACACATGAAACATTTTCTAAATACCTTTGGGCAATTTGGTCAGCCCATTTCCCTTCTTGGTCAACACCACTTTTCAATAACCTGGGACTATCACAATAGGTCTATAAAATGTATCTCTCATAGATCTGTGTCAAAAAGAAGTTTATTTCATATTGAATTTACTCATTCACTAAACCATTCATTGACTGCTATACGCCATCATGCTGCTAGGCACTAGGGTCATAAAATCAGACAGTGTCTGCTTTCCAAGGGTCCTCAATGACAAGAATACAGGTAATGACAATACAGTGAGAGACTGGCTGTAACAGCAATGGATCAACAATTGTGGGGTACAGAGCCAGGGCACAAAACCTAGCCTGAAGAGAAAGGGATAGCTCCTCAGGGGAAGGTGGGAGAATGTGACACCTGACTTGGGTTTGAATGATGAGTGGAGAGAGTCAGCCAGGTGGAGAGGTGAAAGAAGGCTATTCCAGGCATACAGTCAAATGACTCCTGAAAAGCTCAGGAACATATGGGAGCATAGCAAGATATGGGAATGCAATAGGCTCCATATGCCTTGAGTATATGGTGGTGGAGTGGAAAAGCAATGAGGCAGGAGACCAGGTATGGGACAGAAAGCAGATGCCCTTCTGGAGCTCTCCAAAGAGGTTGGAGTTGATCATCAAGACTATTGGAAGCTGTTCAAGAGTGCTAAGCATGAAATGTTTTAAAAGCATTAAGGATATTAAGAGGAACAGGATCTGTCAGATTTGCAGTTTTAGTGTGTGGTTATAGTAATCAAGGAAGGCTGTCCATCAGAATAAAATTTTTATCTATTTACTCAGATTTTGAAAATGAGTACAGAATCTATCTACTGCAATTAGAGTTATATTCCATTTAAATCTTTCTGAGGTCATTTCGGAAGAAAAGGAATACACAAGGGGACTGCTGTGTTGAAATCATAGCCCAGATTTATCAGTTTAGGATGGCACTTAATGTGTCATACATGGATGAGCTAAGTAAGATGAAGCTAACATCATTAGAAAATATTTGCATATTTTAAAACGCAGCTACAATAAAAATGTCTGAGGAAAATTGCTGGGTTTTTCCATTTCAAGTTTTCTAAGTGTGATCTAAAGCATGCCGTGTAGTTTGGAGTGCTATTTCTCACACAATCACCACATTAAGAGGACTTTGCTTCATACTATAATTACCCATTAATGCTTAATGAGTGTGATGCACAACAAGCCACTTTGTGGTGTTAGTTGCTGCTACCATTAAGTATGGCTTTTTGTATTTGGCCTCAATTGTTCCCTATCACTGCCCACAACCACTCCCTATATAGACACATGCAGATACACACACACACACACACACACACACACACACACACACACACTGCTGCCATTTGTCAATTTAGGCTAACCTTTGAATCTGCCATCTGAAGGAAATGCGATCAACAGCATTAGCAAGAGGTTGTCAAGCCTTTGCCAATTTTCTGCCTAATAAAATGTACTGATCTCTCTCTCTGTCTAAATAGACCCTCTGATTTCGTAGATAGCATTTTCACTTGCAATAAGTTTATCGCACAAATGAACTTTTGTGGAAATCAACTGTTGTAACACTGCAGCAGTTTGCTGAGGAAAAAAAACAAAAACAAAAACAAAAAACAGAAGTTGCTTTCAAGAGAATTTGGATAATAATTTTAAAAAACAGCAACAAGCAGCTTTCATACAGTTTTTAAGAGGAGTATTTCTGTAACCCAATTTCTAAGGAAAATAGCTTGTATTGACTTGGTTGTCCAATTATTCTGAGTCTACCCTAGTCTCTGCATGTTAGTTGGGTTTCTGCAGTTTTGATATTCAAACATATGATCCTGTGACTAGTCAGAAGGCCAACCTGTGATAATAATAGAGAGGGAAGAAAGGAGATGGTATTGAGTTCGGGATTAAGGTACAAACATGGGCACTCATCATGGCTTACCTTTTTGGCTGGTTAACCAATTCAATTTTGTAAGCCTTTCTTCTATTACCTATAAAAAGGAGTGATATTGTCCTGCCTGCCTGAACTGCTTTTACTCACATTTCTAATGCAAAATATGTGGGTTTTGAGGAGGGTGTATCCCATACAAACCAATTTTCCAACTCTCCAGATACCAACGGGATGTCCTACAATTCAATTCAATTCAGTTTTCACACTAACTACTCAGAGTTAGTGCAGACCCCACAGGTTAAGGGCTTAATCCCACAAGACTATCCCATTTCAAATGTCTATTGTCTGTCACTTATGCTTCTGCCCAATCAGCTATAAATTGAAGGTTTCCATGACTCTTCAGTTTTGATAATTTGCTAGAATGGCTTTTAGAAATCAGGAAAATGGTTTGCTTACTATTACCAGTTTAGTATAAGATGTAACTCAGGAACAGACAAATGAAAGTGATGCATGGGACAAGGTATGGGGGGAGGGGCATGGAAGCTCCATGTCCTCTCTGGGAGTGCCACTGGCCTTGTTCCTCAATGTGTTCACCAACTTGGAAGCTTTCCAAATTTTGTTTAAGTTTTATACAGTTCAATCCTCAGCCCTGGTCCCCTTCCTTGAAGGTTAGTATGTGGGGCTGGAAATTCCAACCCTTTAATCACCTGGTCTTTCACCTAGAAGCCCCTCCCAAAGTCACTTCATTAGCATAAACTCAGGTGTTATGGGAGAAGCAGGCTTAATGAATTACAAAAGACACTCCTATCACTCAGGAAATACCAAGTGCTTTTAGGAGCTCTGTGTATGGAACAAAGGACAAAGACTGCTTATATTTTTGTATTATGCCACACTTCCACACAGGACTATAGAGAACATTAAATAGGCACTTTATGGAGAGAATTTTACAATTCTTAAAATGACAGATGGTGCAAATATTTAGAATATTTTCAGTAATGAAATAATACATGCTATGTTATCAAGTTTCCTGACGCTAATGAGCAGAAGGCTTTGGTTTTAATGGTTTTAATTATTCTGATCTGGCATTTATTTCCCTACTGTCCTTTTGTCATTTGGGAGAAAAGAGTCCCAAATATCCTTGATACTTTAACTTATTAATGTGTAAAGTAAATTATGCTAGTCGAATTATTATTGCCAGACAAATAGTTATCAATGAATTCCATCAATCAATAGCCTGCCAAAGACCAACCACCTTAATGACCTTGATACCAATGTGAAAATTAATAAAAGGAAATCTCATTTATAATGGAGTGGGGAGGCCAGCAGGGGGAAGCTATCATTCCCTACCATTCTTTATCAATTGCAGATCCAATAGAAAGAGACCCACCTTGCAGGTGTATAAATCTTGCTTTACTGTCCCAGCAGGAGGAAGACAGGCTTCCCTCCACCCCGGCAACAGCCCAGCCAATGAGAGACTGTCACAATTCAATGCATAAGAAGTCACTATACTTCCAACTCCCAGATTACTCCAGTGAACTGTTTATAACAGCCTTCCCAATGTCCCCCTTTCTCTATTTAAGAGCAATCTTCTTTGTTCTTTGAACTTGGCTATGGTTTTGCCCTAGCTTGCTTGTCATAGCTTGCAATTTTCTGCTATTCCTGAATAAACTGATTTTTCATGTTTTTTTTTTTTTAAGGTTAACACTAGAGATTGATGATCCAATCATGGCAGTGGTTAATATGTTTGGTTATAAAGAATTAAAAACGTGAACACTTCTGCAACTGAACCATATACCTTACCTTTCAGTTTTATGGGGGAAATTTGGCCAAATATTCAGATATTTTGTCAAATATTCAGCAATTTGAACACATTTAGGGTATTTTTATTGATACATTTTTGGTTTGTTTAGGGTGTACAACCACTTCTGGTTCTGACATAGTATATACAACATTACAGAAAGCTAGTATAAAGTCATTTCCTTTCTGCCTTATTACAAAATTCTAACACTTTTGCCTGTTTTATTTTAGGTGTCTTGTGTGTTTCTTTGTTTGGGAATCCGCACGCTCCACTAAGGATTGTAAAGTTTTGTAGTGCTTCATGTAACAGCTGTTCTAACTGAGAGACATATGTTTTTTTGGCTATAGATGTAAGAATTCTTTTTTTTTTCTTTTGGGATGACTTTTTATACCTCCATTTTCTATTAGACCTACCAAGACCCTGATATAAATGTCATGATGCAGGCACTCTTCATATTTGCCTATAATCTCCCATTGAATGGATTTCTGTCTGAGCTTGTACTATTTTTCTGTCACTTAAGGTTACCCAATGACCTAAGGTAACCATAGCAGCAAAGAATCCACATTCTGTCTCTCCTGACATTCCAGTAGGCCCCAATAATCACTAACTCATTTTTCTCCCCCACTAGTCATGTTCATCTTCCTTTTTTTTTTTTGGCCCTTTATGAGGGAAGTTTGCATTTTCTTGATACATTTATGTTCTCCATTTTAATTTTCCAGGGAAATGTAGTGTTGCACCCTGGGTATCTTTGCTTGGCCTTTTCTGGTTCTGGACTTTTCTGCTGAAGGAAACCCCTAATTGGAGTTCCTGACTGAGTGGACCACCTACCAGACTGCCTCCCATGCTCTGCAGGAAGGTCTAGAAGAAATAGATGTTATGCCCAGAATTCGTGATCCCCAAAGACCACTAGGGAGCCGAGTCCGATGCAAAAGCAAAGAGCCTTTATTCGAGCTAGCTCGAGCTCAATCCCCTACCTGCACCGACGCAGCGGTGAGATACCAGGGAAAGAGAGCGAGTTTCAAAAGGACAAAGGTTTTATTGGGGCCTAGGGGCAGTTGGTGAGGTAATGGCTATGGCCTCAGCCGATTGGCTGGGGAAGGGTCCTGGGGAAGGGTCCGAGTCCTGTTAGGCAGGTGAGGGGGGGTTTACTCAAGGGGAGGTGTGGTCAAGGTGAAGGACACAGAACAAGATGGAGTTGGCCGGCGTAGGCCCGCCCTTTCATAGACATGGACTGGGAATCAGAAACACAGAAAATACAAATTCTGACCTTGTTAGTTCTACCAGCTGTGACACTATGAGTGAGTCATTTATCCTGTGTAAGCATCAGCCAACTAATGTTTAAAATGAAAGGTGGATTTTAAGGGCTTTTCAGACTCTTCTCTCAGATGGGCTAAATGCTGAGGAAAATTCTATGTTCCAGAGAAGTGTTTGCTAAGGGCCTGCTGAGATTACTGGCAACTGTCTTACTTGTCACACCAGGAATGTCTGAGTAAGAAAAGTCCACACAGTTAAGGGTCTGAGCATTAACCTTCTCATACAAGTTGGCCTCAAGCTGTGCTTGATTTCCATAGACTGACAATTGTTTAGATCAAAAACAACTGTTCTGTAATTCACAGCCTTGTCAAACTCAACCTGAATGCAATTTTATAAAAATATTTCAGCCAATTATGATTAAGTAGTAGAAGGAACTCATAAATAGACCCAGGATAGTACATACGTTTCAGATGCAAAATTAATGAAATATTTCCTTCAATGAAGAACTGGATTATAAATGTTAAACAAGAGAAGGGTAGCATTTTGAAATAATAGAATCTTTAAATAAAAAAGCTACATTAATAGAAAAAAAGGAACAATTTATTAATCATAAAGGCAAATTATGAGTTAGGAAAATTCATTTATTCAAGGAATTTTATGTTAATATCAAAGGTTGGATATATATCTGAAAGTTTTATTCGTAAAAGTATTTTTCTAATTTGGGATTGAGAACTGCTCCCTGAACCTCTCACCCCTCCTTTCTACTTCTCTTCTCCAAAGATGTCTAGATTGAATGTAAGTTCGTCAGCTACAAAGTATTTATAAACCACAAACCTATTGAGACTCATTTTTAAAACTTATTTCTGAAAAGAGCCATGTAGTAGAAAGTCTAAGAGGCCATATATCTCACATGTTGGTATATCTAGATAAGAAAATGGGGTTACCATGGAGCCCAGCTGGCAACATTAAATCTAAAAACATAACTGCAAGTCTTTCCCTGATCAACAGCAGAGGCATTTTTCACTTAAAAACAAATAATCAAAGACAATTTTCAGATACACAGATTCCATTAAGCCTGAATCTATACCAGGGGTTTTCAAGCAATAGCAAATTTGCCCTTCAGGGGACATTTGGCACTATCTGGAGATATTTTCTTTGTTACAGGTCGGGGGTAGAAGAAGCTATTGGAATCTAATGGATAGAGGTTAAACATTCTACAATTCACAGGGAATTTTCTGTCAATAGGTCAATAGTCAAAATGTTAATAGTGATGTTCTTAAGAAACCCTGATCTGTACATTGCTCATGACAGATGGTAAGCATCCAGATGTTTGGAAGGTAATTAAAAATTTGAAAGAATACCAGTATTAGGATGTTAAAATCTGATGTCATGATGTGAACATCTACTCTGATCTCAGAGATAAATTTTTACCTTTTAGCTTTTCTTGATGAAGATCCACAATTCTTTTGGGTTCTATGCCAATAAGATTCAAAATGAAAACCTAATCAGAACACCTCTTTTCCTTTATGTCCTGAAACAATTCAGATTAAATCAATTATATGCAAAAGTTCCATTCAGAACATTTCAGCCTGGGGCACCTGAGTGGCTCAGTATGTTAAGCTGCCAACCTCAGCTCAGGTCATGATCCTGGTTTGTGAGTTTGAGCCCCACATCAGGCTCTGTGCTGACAGCTCAGAGCCTGGAGACTGCTCCAGATTCTGTGTCTCTCTGCCCTTCCCTCACCTGTGCTCTGTCTCTCAAAAATAAATAAATGTTAAAAATGTAAAAGAAAAAAAACAACACTTGGACCAGCTATTCTGTGTCACTAATTACTGTTATTCTTATAATAACTCTCAAAATACAGACTCTGCTAGTCACCAATCCTCTACAATAATCTCACCACATTTATCTGGATTTTATACTAAGATGAAGTATCCATCTATCTTGGTTACACACAATTTTTTAAAATATTTGAAAAAATTTTTACATTTATTTTAATTTTTTCAGAGAGGAATGAGAGAGAAAGGGAAAGAGACAGAGAGAGAGAGAGAGAGAGAGAGAGAGAGAGAGAATGCAAGCCAGGGAGGGGCAGAGGGAGAGAATCCCAACAATATAAATCATAGACCTTAGTTAATAGTATTGCATTATTGTAGTAATTATATTATTTCAGTATTTCATTGGCTTATCAATTGTAACAAATGTGCTACTCCAGTGAAAGATGTCAGTAACATGAGGAATCTAGAGAGCTTGGAGTAGGGGATATATGGAGACTCTGTTCTATCTACTCAATTTTTCTGTAAGCCTAAAACTTCTCTTAAGTACAAAGTGTATTAATGTATTTAAAAAATGAATCTTAAACTAATTAATTAATTAGTTAAGAATCTTGACCACTACTAGTATCATCCATATAAAAAATAATTTCCTTGTTAATTTATATTTAAAGGTGGAAAGCAAAACAAAATTGATATAAAATTAGAAGATAAAATATATCTTCACAACCTTGAGATAGGGAAAGTTTCCTGAAGTAGGACACACAAAGTACTACCATAAAAAATATCAATTAATTGGACTTAGTTAAGAACTCTTGTTCATCAAAATATACCATTAAAAAGGTTAAAATTCAATTCACAAAATGAAAGAAGATATTTGTAATATATATTAAAGACTGATATTCAGAATTTAAAATAATTACAGATTGATTTTAAAAAAGAATAAGAAGGGCACCTGGGTGGCTCAGTCAGTTAAACATTTGACTTTGGCTCGAGTCATGAACTCACGGTTCGAGGGTCCAAGACCTGTATCAGGCTGTGTGTTGACAGCTTGGAATCTAGAGCCTGCTTTTGATTCTGTGTCTCTCTCTCTGCCCCTCCCCTTCGCAAGCTATCTCTCTCTCTCAAAAATAGATAAACATTAAAATAATAGTAAAAGAATAAAATAAAAAAGAATAAAATAAGTGTTTTATAAAAAATGGGCAAAGAATTAAACAAGAACTTAGATGGGCAAGATATCCAAATGGCCAACAAACATTTAAAAAAGTGCTCAATCTCATCAGTTATTAAGGAAATATGAACCAAAACAACAATGCAACACCACTACACAACAAATACAAAAACAAAAACAAAACAGTAGCTAAAATTAAAATCATAGAAATATCAAGTATTCAGTGTTGGTGAGAACATAAAACACTTGTTTTGTCATATCTTGGTAGTTTGCTGTGAAAATTAGTAAAATCAATTGTAAAGCTGTTGGCAATATCAAGTAAATGAACCTATGCATTCCCCATGAACCAACAATTCTACTCCTAGAAGTTTATTCAGTAGAAATGTCTACATACCTTTGCAATAGCTCCACACTAAAAATATCCAAAATATGCATTAGCAATAGAATGAATATGTAAACTGTCATATATTATAAAATGAAATACTATACAGCAAAAAAAGTGAGGGAACTACTGTTACACACACCAACACTGATGAATCTTATGCAAGCATAATATTAAGTGAAAGAATCAAGACATAAAAGAATACATACCTTATGACTTCAATTTTATAAATTACAAAAGCTAGCAAAGTTAATTCAATACAAGCAAAGCAGAGACTGAATTTACCTTTGGGAAGAGGTGGGGATGTATCCTGGGAGAGAAAATAATGTCTCCTGAGGTGCTGGTTTGTGATTCGCTTTGTAAATGTTCATTGAGCATACATTTAAGGATTTCTATATATGTTTGTGCATAATACAAACATAATATAATAATATTAATACAAATATACAATTAATATATACATTTAATTAATTAATACAAATATACAATTAATACAAATATACAATTAATACAAATAATACAAATATAATATAATAATATTATATTAAACATAACAAAAAAGTTAATATAAAATGGCATTAGCCTTTATCCACATATTTTTGAAAAGTAGTTTATGTTGGTATTTAAGTTAGTTTGGGCAACGAAATTTGAGTGATCAATTGCCTTAGATAAGATCAACATAGATGCTCTTTCAGTTTTGCTATAAAACACTTTAGAACATAATTTACTTTGGTTTTGAAATAATAAAAAAAAATAGGAGAGTCTGTGTGGTCAATTTCTGGTAAAATGATGTATTAACTAGGATAACACAAAAGGCAAAGAGAAAGCAGAAGAAAAAAATGTATATGCAAAATGAGAGAAGAGTAGAGGAGGAAAAACAAAAAGAAAGCCAGGAAACCAGCAAAGCCTCCTCCTTTGAAAGGAGGAGGTCACTTACTTTGAAATTTATTAAAGTAAAATAAATTTATATTTTTTCTAAATATAGAAAATCGATTTTACTTGGTATATATTTAATTTGCAGAGTTGATATCTTGAATTTAGAAACCAAATATGAATGACAATCTTCTTAGAACTCTGATAACATTAGCTGATGTTTTTCTCCCTCTCCCTACAGGGAATAAAAACATCTTTTGGGGGAGTTCATCTTATTGCTGGGTTATATATCTTTCTATTTTTTTTAAATAAGCCAACTTGCAGTTGTAACAAATAGTCAAATATGACAAATGTTTGAATAGTTCCACTGTTGGAAATTACATCATGGCCAAGTTATTTAACTCTGGTAAATGTAGCCTCTCCCAATTATTTTTCCTTAAGCTACTCCCAAACAATTTAATATGCCTGATACAGAGAAGAGAGAAAAAAATCATTTCTTTCTTTTAATCTCTTTAATGTCTAAAGGTATTAAGAACATAATGGAAATTACACGGAAGGATTTTCAAAGACTAACAAAAAAGGGCTAAGTAATCCATGAGTGATCAAAGAGAAAAGTGTATTATTTCCATTAAATTGTGAAAGACAAAAGTTTCAAATCCAATCTGTAGATTTTCTAAAGGAGTCACTGTTTTATTGTTTTCTCGTTAAGGAAAGTTGATGATGGTCACATTGGTATAAAGTAGTATTTCTTGTATAGCGTGGTGAAATAAATTTTCTCTCAAATTCTTAAGTCTTAAATCTGCAATTTTCTTTTTTTAATGTTTATTTATTTTGAGAGAGAGTGAGAGAGAGAGAGATTGCAAGCAGGGGAAGGGCAGAGAGAGGGAGAGAGAGAATTCCAAGCAGGTTCCATGATCAGTGCTGAGCTCCACAAGGGACTCAATCTCACAACCTTGAGATCATGACTTGAACCCAAATCAAGAGTCAGATGTTTAACTGACTGAGCCCCCACAAAGGCCCCTCAAATGTAGCAATTCTTTAATATTCTAGTTAATGTTTATATTACTCAAATAAAACATAAAGGACAGAATAGCTAAAAGGTACGTAAAGGTAAAAAATATTGTGCTTCATAACACTCATTAAACTAAATAAATGGATATTTGTTCCAGTTCAATTCACAGACTGGTTAAACAGCCCACTAATCAGAAATCCCCTTCCATGAAATTTGGCGGTTTCAAAGAAAAACAGAACAGAAAGGATATGTGTTTTCCATCTTATTGGAGGCCAGGTATCCATCTACACACTGCTGGCAAGGCTCCACTCTTTACCCAAGCATGCACAGCTGTAGTTAGAATTTGTGTTTATTCCCTGGAAGATGCTCACAGATTGCCAGACTCTAGCAAGAATAGCAACCTGAAGTAGGATGAAGGATGAAAAGAGCAGAGACAATGTCACTCAGTATCTGATAAGTATAGCTCTCAGGGAAGGCTAAACATATGTCGTATCAGGTGGGTCTCTCCAGGGCTACCATCTGTCATGCAAGAAGGCAGAACAAATTCCTCAACATCATACCATCATGCAACATGGATTAAGGAATGCTTTACTGAGAAAAGGGAAAACTCACTAGGCCAAGGTCAGGAAGGCAGAGATGCAAGTACTCCAAAGTCACTTCCCACATATTCTCATTATCCCATAGAGATACACACCAGGCCAGGACATCTGCTGGGCACAGTCTGGGTTTCTTTCTGATGCAAGGACCCCTAGCCATCAAGAGGTCTCTCTTCTTATTCTGCAGGCCTGAGAAACTGAACTTGGCAGTAAGGAAATAGACCTCGGGGAACCCAGCTGCCTGGATTGAAGCACCAGCTGTTTCTAGGACTGACTGGAAGGACAGCTGCCCATCTCCTGGAGGCTTCAGGCTTGAGGGATATTCTAACTTTTCCACTAGGGGAAGAGAGCCACTCCTCAGCACTACCACTCTAACAGGCTGGCTCATTGCCAGCTAAATCCACAAATTCCCAGGGTTACACTGTGATGGTTCAGTTCCTTTACCACAAGGTAGATTTCTACTCTCAGCCTCAATTGATCTTTTTTCTCTCCACCAAAATCCTTTATAATATTGGCAATTTTTCAGTCTTCAAATTAATTGTGTGTTTCCACTCACACAGTAACCTACAACTCAGTGATACTGGTGTTCCAAGACTATTAGTTCAAATCCCATTGAGATCACTAAACGTCCTATGACTTTAAAATGGTCACACTTTTGAAGTTTAGCAGAGAATATATTATTGGACATGGCCACTCTATTCTTTGCATGTATAATCTTGTTTTCCATGTTTACATTGGAATTTCAACTACTCTTGCTTTTAAGTGCATCTATTTTGGCCACACTATTCTTCATGAGTTGAAGAATCTCCCCAAATACATACTCATTTTTCTTTGTATAAACATTTATTTAGTCTGGTCCAGGCACTTTTCTAGCAGCAGAGTACTCAGGGATTGATAGAATATATTGTCTGCTCTCCAGGTAGATCTAGTCTAATGCATGAGGGAAATGTAAGAAAATAAAAACAAGTAGCTAAAGGAGCATTTCCTGTCCCAAACCCCACGTCCTTCTCTGAAGCTATTTTTGGATTATGTAGATGCAGAGAATTGATTATAATTCCTATAAAATAAAGTATCATAAAATATGTTTCCTTTTATTCAGGAAATTTTGTCAGATGTTTATAATTTTCCTCATGTCAATCTTGTATATATTTTGTTGGATTTGCACTAAAGCATTTCAGCATTTTGCTGCTAATGTAGATGATATTGTATTTTTAATTTCAAATCCAATTGTCCATTATGGTTCTATTGTAATTAACTTGGCATGTTAACCTTTTGTTCCTGAAAATTTCCTATAAGCACTTCTTAGTTCCTGGAAGGTTTGTTTCGTCAATTTTGCATGTTTCTACATAGACAATCATGTCATTTATGGACACAGTTTTATTTCTTCCTTCCCAATCTATATACTCTTTTCTTCTTTCCTTCCTTCCTTCTTTTTCTTTCTTTCTTTCTCTCTCTTTCTTTCTTTTCTTTCTTTCTTTCTACCTTCCTTTCTTCCTTTCCTTCTTTCTTTCTTTTGTCTTATTGTATTAGGAGTTCTGGTACAATCTTGAATAAGAGTGGTGAGAGAGAACATCTGCTTTGTTCCTAATTTTAGAGGAAAAGTATTTAATTTCTAACCATTAAGTATGATGCTAAGCTATAGGGTTTTGTAAACATTTTTTTTTATCAAGTTGGGAAAGTTATTCTCCATTCTTAGCTTGCTGAGAGTTTTTATTATGTATGAGCAGGCATTGGTTTTAATCAAATTTTTATATTTATTAATATAATTATATGTTTTTTCTTTAGCCTGTTGATATGATGAATTATATTATTTTTTGTATCTTGAACCAACTGTACCATGAATAAGTAGCAATTGATTATAATTCTTTTTATACATTGCTGGATTTGATATTCTAAAATTTTGTTGAAGAATTTTCCAGTATTCAGAATATTGGTCTGTAATGTTCCTTTCTTGGAATGCCTTTGTTTTTGTTTGTTTGTTTGTTTGTTTGT
This sequence comes from Acinonyx jubatus, assembly GCF_027475565.1. Classification (NCBI taxonomy): domain Eukaryota; kingdom Metazoa; phylum Chordata; class Mammalia; order Carnivora; family Felidae; genus Acinonyx; species Acinonyx jubatus. The sequence goes on from NC_069388.1 coordinate 52,227,591, forward strand.
TTTTATTATTATTATTTATTTATTTAGGGTAATACCCATCTCCTGGTATGAATTAGGAAATGTTCCTTTTCTTCTATTTTCTGGGAGAAATTGTAGAAAACCACTACCATCTCTTACCTAAATATTTGGTAGAATGCATCAATGAAAACTTTGCATGCTTTCTCTGGGGAGGAGTATTAATCATTGAGTCAATCTCTTTAATAGATATAGGCCAATTAGACTAATTCTCTTGTGAGAAAGAGTTTGTGTCCTTGGCACACAAACTTCTGGTAAATCGTGTTTTATAGAAATCGGTGCATTTAATTTAAATTATCAAATTTAGGGGCATCGAATTATTTGCAACATTATTTTAGAATCTTTTTAATGGACACAAGATGAGTAGTGATAATTCCAATTTCCAATATTAATAATTTGTGCTCTCTCTCTTTTTCTTAGCTATCCTGACTAGCAGTTTATCAATTCTATTTTATTTCCACAGAACCAGCTTTTGGTTGCATTGATTTCTCTATTGATTTGCTTTGAATGTCCTTTCTGTTCTAATTTTTATTATTTCCTTTATTCTACATGTTTCAGTCTTACGTTGCTCTTCATTCTCTAGTTTCCCAAGGTGGAAGTGTGTTGTTTATTTTTTTAATGTTTATTTATTTTGAGAGAGAGAGAGAGAGAGAGAGAGAAAGAGAACTCTAGCAGGGAAGGGGCAAAGAGAGAGGGTCACACAAAATCTGAAACAGGCTTCAGTCTCTCAGCTGTCAGTACAGAGCCCGATGTGGGGCTCGAGCTAATGAGGAGTGAGATCATGACCTGAACCTAAGTCAGACTCTCAACTGACTGAGCCACCCAGGCACCCCAGAAGTGTGTTGTTTAATCTCTAAATATTTTCAGATATTTTAGTTATCTTTCTGTATACCTTTCTACCTTAATTCACTGTGGTCTGAGAGAAAACTTGGTATGATTTCTATTTTTTAAATTTTTTGAGTTGTGCTTTATGACTCAGAATGTGGTCTATCTTAGTGAATTGTCTATATAAATTGAGAAGAATGTGTATTTTGCTGTTATTGAATGATATATTCAATAAATGTCAATTACATCTAGTTGATTGATGGTGCTATTTAGTTCAGCTATATCATTACTGATTTTCTGCCTGCTGGATCTGTCAATTACTGACAGAGGTGTGTTGAAATCTCCAAACTGTAAGAGTGGATTTGTCTATTTCTCCTTGCAGTTTTATCAGTTTTTGCCCCACCTAGTTTGATACTCTGTCATTAGGTGCATACATGTTAAGGATTGTTATGTCTTCTTGGAGAATTTGTCCCTTTATCATTATGGAATGTTCCCCCTTTTTACTGATATTTATCTTGTTCTGGATTGTGCTTTTTCTGATATTAATATAGCTACTCTAGCTTTCTTTTGATTAATATTGGTATGTGATAGCTTTCTGTATTTGTTTACTTTTAATCTATATGTGCCTTTACATTTGAAGTGGGTTTCTTGTAGACAACATATAGTTGGGGTTGGACTTTTATATCCACTTTGCCAGTCTTTGTCTTTTAACTGGTGTATTTATCCCATTCATATTTAAAGTGATTATGAATATGATTGGATTAATGTCTTCCATGCTTGTAACTGTTTTTTATTTGTTGAACATAATATTTATTCCTTTAAAAAACAATTTTCCTCTTCTTTTTTGTCTTCTCTTGTTTTAATTGAGTGTTTTTTTATATGCTTTGATTTTCTTTCCTTTCAGAGAATTATCAAAAACAACTTTAAAAACTTATGATGGCTTACCTAAACTTTTCAATATACCATTAGAATTAGTCTACATCTATTTTCAAATAATTCTATACAGCTTCATGGGTAGTACAGGAGCCTTATAGGAAAGTATCCCAAATCCTTCCCTCAAATCCCTTTTAACATAATTTATTTCACATATCCATCTACTGTAAACATCCAATAGTTAGTAGTAGTAGTAGTTGTTATTACTACTTGAACAGGGAATCAACAAAGAACAAGAAAAACTAAAAATATTTAATTTTACCTTAAATTATTCCTTCTTTGATGCTCTTCCTTTCTTTATTTAGATAGAAGTTTATTTTACAGTTCCTGCAAGGCTTATCTGCTGGTGATAAATTCCCTCAGTTTTTTGTCTGAGAAAATCTCTCTTTCTCCTTTACTTTTGAAGGATAATTTCACAGGGCATAGATTTTTTTTTCTGTAAACATTTTAAATGTATTTCACTCAGCTCCCCTTCTAGATGAAATGATTTCAGATGAGAAGTCCAACGTAATTCTTACTCTTTTTCCTAAATTGGAAACTTGAGTGAAACAGGAGATTTTTGTTTTTCCTGCGGTCTTTACCATGAAAATTTGGTAGATTTCCTGGGGGCAAAATATATGTAAGTATGGGGACCCTCTAACACCGAGCCCCAACAGTTCTTAGCTCTCAAGCCAGTCCACACTCAGCCTTAAAAAATTCTTTAAAGTGACCATATGAGTGTCCCTAATGCCTGCTTGATCCAGTGGCTTCTAGGTTGGGTAAACTGAGCTCAGATTTATTCTTTTTATCCATTTTTTCTCCAGCTTTTGGATGGATGTTTGCCATATGATTGCAAATCTCTGATGTATCTAGGAAAAGATATTGATTTTTAGTTGTTCAATTATTTTTCTTCCTGAGAGTATAAGAATTATGACTCCCAAGTTCTTTACCTGTTGGAACTAAGCTGTGTTTTAGAATCTGTCCACCTGAGGTCAGTTTTAGTAAATTATATTTTCTTTGAAAATTATTTAAGCCACTTCGATATCCTGTATCAAACTAGATTTTGTTAAGCAAAGTAAACTATAATTTTTTAAAAGTTTCTTCTCTATTTGTACTTACTGCATCCCTATCATTTATTATTTTGTGCCTGTGTATTTTACCTGATTTTTTCCTCTTACCAAGTTAGTGTTTTAATTAGTTTATTGTTTCTTTGAGAAATAGTTCTTTGGTTTATTTGTGCTTTTTACTTTAGTTCATTTTTGCATCTTCCTTAAAATTTTTTTAATTATTTTTCTAAAATCTAAAATGAAATGCTAAATTCTTTTATTTTCATTACTTGGTTTTCAAACATGAGTGTTTAAGAAATGATTTTTCCTCTGAGCATTGTCTTATCTGACTTATTGCATACTTCAATGTGTAGCATTCCAATTAGTTTCTTAATTGCCTTCTGTATATTATATAATTTTTATTTGTATTTCCTCTTTGGCCAAATATTTATTGAAGAGATCTTTTTAAAATTTCTTTTTGTGAAGAAAAATTATCTCTCTCTTTCTTTTTCTAGTTTTATTGTACTATGGTCACATTATACTATATTATTTAAATTATTTTACTTTTGTCCTAGTTTTCTCTGACAATATAAGTAAAATGTATATGTGTATGTTGGTGATATGAAGGTTTTTTTTATGTTTTTAATGGACATACTTTACATTATTAGGGATACCTTATAAATTATGTCATTTTTATGTTATGTAGCTTTTCACGTGAACTAGAAGAGATGAATTGTGTTTCTGCCTATTGCTTTTTTTCTTCTATGGCTGTAAATATAGTAAGATAGTGTTGTTTTATGTAAGGTGAAATTTTTCATAAAAAATATTTCCCTTCTAAACAAAGAATAGATAATAAATAATAAATCATATTTCTAAGTCTAAATAGATCTCTTTTATGTAAATGACCTAGCAGTGCAAAATGACTATAACAAATATGCCAGTGTTTGTTAGCCTTATTGCCAAACCTATTGATTTCACTATCTGGTATCAACAAGACAAACAAAACCATGACAACCAGTGTTATATTTGGTTCTGTACTTATGTGAACTTAATGTGTTCCTACAATCAACTTTGATTAGAGCTGGAAGTGATGTTACAGCTCTCTAGTAGTCCCACTCATCTCATTTACAACTGAGAGAACCAAGGTCATATAACTAGGTGGTAGTATTGTCAAACTGGTCCAGAAAAGTTCTTACTCCCTGGAGCAGTCTATTTGCATAATAGGTTGTGTTCTAGCCAAGTTGTAGCATACCAGCCCCTTTCATCCCTGTTTCAGAAAATAGATTCTACCAGGAGCTCATTCTGTGTTGGCAACACATCATCTAACTCTACTCATCTGATTTCATTGCTCAGATTGGTAAAATGAGCTTGGGCAAAGCAGATTGTTTCTCAAAAACTTGACATAAGAGAATCATAGGGAAGTTGAGGAAGAGCGGTGGGCACTGCAGTGGATCCAAGAGCAAGACAGACATGAAGCAGAATCTAGATTGATAGGTAGAGAGGAGTACAGGAATGATACACCATGAGAAACAGAGATGGGAAAACCCTAGCCAGAGAGGCCATAAGGTAGAGAGAGAAGAGTGGAAGAGGAATTCGCCTATAGAGCCTCAGTTCCTCACCTTTGCAAGACCTAGCTGTTCAGCTCTCCCTGGATTTTCAGAAGACTATTCTACTCTTTCCCTGTATCTTTAAATAACTTAAATCAGTTTTTTTTTTGCAGTGAAATGATCCCCCTGAGCCTTAACATACTGAACCAAAATAAAACAATAAAAGACTTGTGCCACATTTCTAAGCCTTTCTCCAGTGGGTTGAGGAAGGTACTGAATCTCAAAAATTTAATTTTGCAGGTGGTGTAGGCTTTTAAAGTGACATCAAAACTTCCAGGAGAGACATATGAAAGGTAACATTCAAAGTGTCTATTATTAATTTTTAGTAACCAGTCCATTTTTATATAAGCATCTTGCCAATTCAGGCAGAATAACTCTGGTGTAAAATCTTCCCTGTTCCCTCCTGGATATACTTGACATGTCTGACAGCTTAAATTTTAAACTAGTTTTATTTCGACTTGGGTATATCTTCGAAAATAACATTAAATTTACAGAGTCGCCATTTTCTAAGTTCCCTTGTAGTAGTTGGACATATCAAGAGGACGGCTTCATGCCAGATTCCTGGTATATTCAGTAAATAATTCTGGTATGATATGTAAAAGTTAAAGCTATACTCTGGTCTAAGGTGGTGACAAAAGAGACTCCTGAATTTCCCTCCTCCCATGGACTCACCAAACATCCGGCTACACTTGGAACAATTCCCTCCAAAAGAAATCCAGATGAGGGGCGCCTGGATGGCTCAGTCGGTTAAGTGTCTGACTTCGGCTCAGGTCATGATCTCGTGGTTTGTAAGTTCCAGCCCGTGTTGGCCTCTGTGCTGACAGCTCAGAGCCTGAAGCCTGCTTTGAACTCTGTGTCTCCCTCTCTCTCTGCTCCTCCCCTACTCATATCTGTCTCTCAAAGAAATAAGTAAATGTTAAAAAAAAAAAAAAAAAAGAGAAATCCAGGTGCTAGTTGAGTCACTCCTAAACATTGGGCAACCAAATAGAATCCATACCAAAGCATGTAAGAAAGGCTGAGACACACTGTTACAATAAATTCCCTCTCTGCACAGTTCTGTAAAATCAGGAGGGAGCCCCCAACTCCCCATTGCTTCCTGAGGAGTGAAGTGCTCCAACTTTTAAAGCTGTTGCCCAAAAGAAAGACCCCTGAACCACTTAGTTTTGAAAGCCAGTGGGGCTTTTGTTTGCAAGTCCTAAGGACTATGGCAACTAAAGTAGCAGCTGCTAACAGGTGCACCAACTTACTGTACCAATGCCCCACAGGGCTCAGTAAAAATGCTGATCTCCTCAATTTAACCCTGGCAGGGGTTTGACAGCATATATTAAAGTTGCTGCCTGAGGTCTGGCTTCTAATTAGTATACATCTGGGTTGACTGAGATACTCCTCAGTGCCTTAAAATGCCTTCTGGGAACTTGATCCACCTTCTCCTTCTGGTTCATTCCAGCAAAACAACAACAAACAACAAACAAAACAAACAAAAACAAAACAAAAACCAAAAACAAAACCACAAAGTTATGAGTATCTTTCTGGAAGAAACTTGCCCACAAGTCTAATGCCCCAACTTCTGTCATTCTTCCTATAGGGCATGTCTCCAAATCACCCAGCTCTGATGGCCCATGGGACTTGTATTCATGAGCCCTGTAGACTATAGACTATTCTCCAGTAAAGGAGAAGCCGCTGCTATATATGGAGGACAGACTCAGCACAGAGAGAGAAGAGAAAAAATGCTCATCTCCCAGTTCCTCCCTGGAAGGGGTTTGAGTGCACACTGTACAGGCTGCTGCCTGATACTCTGGCTTCCATTCAGCCAGCATCTAGAGGCCGACTGTGACCCTTGCCTTTAAGACATGGATGCATCTTGAATCTCAACTACTGGGAGACACTCAGAATAAATACAGAGGCTTGGATGATCCCAAAGCTGGGCTAGTTGATGGGCTTTATCTCCTGTACAATACCAGTCTGTCAAGACTGGGAAAAGTGGCCATTTTATTTAATGTACAGACATCAGCCCAGAATGTCAAGAAAAATGAAGAAACAGAGTATGTTCCAATCAAAAGAGCAAGATAAATTTCCAGAAACCAACCTTAATAAAATGGAGGTAAGTTATTTTATCCAATAGAGACCTCAAATTAATGGTCAGAAAGATGCTGATTGAGATCAGGAGAACAATGCCTAAGCAAAGTAAGAATTTCAAAAGAAATAGAAAATGAGAACATATTTTGGTAAATAGCTAGAAGTTCCTAGTAAAAAAATTACAATGTGAAATCTAAATAAATGTATACAATTCTTATTTTTCAATCATACTTCAAAAAACCCAGAATAAAAAAACACACAAAAAAGTAATAAATATTTTTTTTAAATAAAAATGGATTACTAGCATTCCTACTGTGTCAGTTTAATTTACTGCCCTCAGCTGGAAATTCTCCCTCCAGTACCTGCTCTGATGTAATGAGTTCTTCCTTTGTGGATTGCACAGAGTGAAGCTACATCTGTGTAGATTGATGGGCATTGTGGGGGCAGGGAGGCCCTCTTCCTGGTTCTGGTACACTAAGATTTTACTCTTACTTGGGCCTGCTGCACTTCTGGTCAGCACTTCAAGTCCATGGGGGACATCCTACTTCACTCTGCCCCAACCATGCCCCAAGTACTCAGTCTCTCAGTCCTGGCCTCGGGAGTTGCTCCCCTCAGCTCCCACGTCATAGACACACCATGTCCTATGTTTGTTCCTATAGTAGCATCTCAAGTGCCCCTGCACACCTCCCACTTGCCTCACTTCACCTGTGTGAAGAGGGTCCTCCCAGGTTGGACACAATGCACCACATGTCACATGACAATGCTGCCCAACGGTGAGCAGGAATCCCTCTGTGTACCTGTAGACCACCTACACTCACCTGTGCCCCGTATGGTAGCTTCCTTCTGTCCTGTGATTCTGGTCCAGCTCTGGCCTGAGCAACCTAGGGAATGCTTGCACTCTTCAGTGGGTTTGTCAAATGAGGTCTTCACCCAATCCTTGAGAGAGGCATCCATTTCAAGTTTTTCCTTTTTCAGACATTCCCTTCAGCTCTAAGTTACCCTTTCACATTCTTTTATGTCTTTATCTTCCTATAATTATTTTATAATTCCTTATATTAAACTTCTGTTCAAATTATTGTGTGGCTCTCTCTCCTGATGCGACCCAGACCAATAATTTTAATGATTCTGTGAGGATTTAATAAATTAACTCGACCTAAGCAAGCACCTATTGCAATTCTTGGCCTATAGTTAGTTTCTGATAAATATTAACATTATCATCACAATCATTATCATCAGTATCATCAACATTATCTTCATCATCATTACGAGTTGCAAAAGTGACACAGACTCCTTTATTCAAAGACTATTCATCATTTCTTTTAAAAGGTATTTTTTAAGAGCTACCTAAACTTGACTTTCCTGCATCAGGCCCCTACTCCAGTCCCCCAGTCTGTTGATATTGTGATATTGTGAAAATATTCTCCAATCCCACTATCTGAGGAATTCACCTCTCAGGGTGACTGAGGCAAATCTAATTGCTCTGTATTTTAGTATCTTCATTTAAAAAAAAGGGTTTATAAAGCCTGCCCTTCCTAGACAGTGAATAAAATGAGTTAATTCTTTATGTAACAAAATATATATAATTCTTTATATAACAAAATTCAGAGTCTGAAGTGCTGTCCTTACACGAGACCTTACTTCTATGGTAGGATAGTCCATTTAAAAAGAAATGTCCCCTGTAGCAAAAAGAGCTCCCATCCTATCTGCCTTTTGATTAAAAGTCAGTATAATGGATTTTGGATGGTTCACTTATGAATACAAATCAGCTGTACCAGGAATCTCTCTCTCTCTCTTTTTTTCCTTCTAAGTTTCGCCTTGTATTTCTGTGTATGAAAAACTCACCAAATCTGAGTAAAAGGAGAGAAAATTCAGTCTGCATGTGGCCTACCTTGCTGGAATTTCTATAAGTACTGTAGGGAGATTAACAACTGAAGAAATACCCTCTTTGTCAGCATATGAAAGGCAAGGTCATAGCCAGCTCTTCCAGGTGAATGAAGAGAGACCAAATATCTCAAAATGAGATAGTTGCTTCTATAGTGTTCAGTAAAATAGAACATAATGTTCGAGCTGAATAGGTCCTTAACAAGCATCCTGTCATTGCCTTACTTTCTTTATATATACTGCTCATGCTACATCAAAAGGCTTTCTGCACCATTCAGCCACACCAATAAATTATGGTATATGTTTTTTGTGTTTATTAAGTGAACTAAACATAATCTACATTACTATTCTTTTAAAAATATTTGTTCATCACCTACTACTGACTAAATTTTACTTGTTTTAAAAAAAACTTATAATTTAGAATAACTCATAGAGGAAAAACATAAGTGACCCTATCAAATGAGTCATATTCCATGATATAAAGATGTGCTATAGGAAATTATATGTAAGGAAGAAAAACAATGGTGCCTCATGTACAGAAATGTGAAAGTGGCCATTTAACAGAAAAAGAGAATACTAAATTGATAATTGCTTCCAAAGGAGGTTAAATCTTATCATATAGAAGTCATTTTTGTTTTTATAAACATTTTTATGGGCTTAAATATGTAACAGAGAGCCTAAAGGTGAATTAGAGGATAAGATCCAGAGAGAACTGAATATTTGATCATATTGTCAAAGGAGAATCAGACGCCATTAGGGGAGATTCAGCATGGAGATAGTAGGAAGGAAATAGAAATATGAGAAGAGAGAAGTCCCAGCCAGATTCTAATGGCAGGACACCTTAGAATAAGAAGTTGCCAGTAGGCAGTGAAAATCTCTGATGGTGACAAGTAAAAGATTTTGAGAACTCTATAGGGCTCAGGTTGCTTTGGATGCACACTTTTGGTATGAGTAAGTGCAATTTGAAGAATTCTAAATTTAATGTCAGGGTCTAGGTTCATGCAATGAGTATTAGAAACGATCCAGATTAAAGAAAATAGAAGTGTGAGAAACACAGTCAGAAAGTCCAAATGCCTTGGTTATGACAAAATATCAGTAAAAAAGGCAGAAACCATGGGGGCCAGAAGGCAGAGGTTTACTTATTAAAAGTGTGAGTGGAAAAAAAAAACCCTGTCAACCTAGAATTTTGTATCCAACAAAGTTATTCTGCAAAAAATGAAAAAGAAATTAAGAAATCCCAGATAAACAAAAGAGTTCATTGGTAACAGATTTGTTCTAAAGGAAGCACTAAAGGTACTCCTTGATTTTGAAAATAAAGAACACTAGACAGTAATTTGGATTCACATCAAGAAATAAAGATCACCAGCAAAGATAACAACATAGGTAAGTATAAAAGACAATATGAATATATTTTTGTTTAAAACTGTGTTTTTCTCTATTTTATTTAAAACACGAATACATAATGTAATAACTGTAAGCCCAAGTAAATGAGAACAGTGTATAAAGATATATTTTGTGACAATAAGTGGGGAAGGGAAACCACATCTATATAAAAACAAAGTTTTTGTATAAAATTGAAATGAATCTGGTAGTAATCCAAACAAGAGTACAATAAATTAAGATGTTGACCATAATCCTCAAAGGAACCATTAAGAACTTAACTCAAAAATGTATAGTAAAAGGAGCACCTGGGTGGCTCATTTGGTTAAGTGTCCAACTTTGGCTCAGGTCATGATCAGTTTCATGAGTTCGAGCCCCACATCGGCCTCTGTGCTGACAGCTCAGAGCCTGGAGCCTGCTTCAGATTCTGTGTCTCCTCTCTCTATTCCTCCTCCCACTCACGCGCTGTTTCTCTCTCAAAAATAAATAAAGATTAAAAAAATATTTTAAAAAGTATAGTAAAATAAATGACAGGAGTATTAAAATGCTTCAGGAGAAAAATATCTACTTAACAACAACAAAAAAGCAATGATGGAGGAAGTGGAAAATAAAAAAGGACATATATATATGTGTATATATACACACACATATATATATATATATAAGAAACACACAGCAAAATGGCATACATATATTTGATAATGTATTAAACTCTCCACTTAAAATAGAATGGATAAAAAAAACAAAATAAATTAGATATTGTATAGAGGAAACAGAATTCAGATTCAAAAACACAAATTGGTTGAAAATAAAAGGATGGAGAGTGACATACCATGCAAACAGTAACCAAAAGAGAGCTGGAAGGGCCATACTTGCCATAACACGGCAAGATAGACAAGATTATTATTAGAAACAAGGACCCGTTGTTATATTTGTAATGTAATATAATGATAATTGTACAAACATATATGCACCAGACACCAGAGTCCCACAATACATGAAGCAAAGACAGACAGAATTGTATGGAGAAATAGACAATTCAACAGCAATAATTTGAGACTTCAATAAACCACTTTCAATAACAGATAGAATAGCTAGGCAGAAGAGCAACAACGAAATATAAGACTCAAACAATTCTGTAAACACAGACCTAACAAAGTCCACAAGAACACCCAATAGCAACAGATGCACATTCCTGTTAAGTGCACATGAAATGTTCTCCAGAATAGACCATACATTATGCAATAAAACAAATCTTGATAAATTTAAAAGGCTTGAAATAATAAAAAGTATGTTCTTTGACCACAATGGAATGAAATTAGGAATCAACAGCAGTAAGAAATTTGAAAGACTTAGAAATTTGTAGAAATGAAGCAGCATATTTCAAAATAACCAATAAATCAAAGAAGAAATCACAAAGGAAATTAGAATATATTTTGAGATCATTTAAAACAAAAACACAATGTATGAAAATTTACAGGACACAACAAAAGTGGTGCTGAGGGAAATTTGTAGACATAAATGCATGAATGAAGCAAGAAGAAAGATCTCAAATAAATAACCTAGGGTTCCATCTTGAGACATTAGAAAATAAGAGAAAACTAAATCAAAAGGAAGAAGAAAAGAAAGAATGAAGACTAGAGTAGAAATAAATAAAATAGAGACTCAAAAAAAAAATAAAAATCTTGATGAAAAATCTTGGCTTGATGAGCACTGAGTAATGTATGGAACTGTTAGATCACTATTTGTACACCTGAAACTAAATAAAGCACTGTGTGTGAACTACACTGAAATTAAAAAAAAAAAAAAAAAAGAATACCCTTCATTATATCATTCAATATCCCATGTATACAGATACAGTGAACAATTTTCCTGGAGTCCAGCATGTAGAACACATTAAAAACAATAGAGAAAAATCAATAAGACCAAAAGTTGGTTCTTTGAAATGAAATTTACAAACTTTTAGCTAGATTAAGAAAGAGGGAAAAAAAGACTTAAATTATTAATATCAGGCATAACAGAGGAAACTTTACTACTAATTTTCCAGAAGTAATAAAGATTATAAGGAAATACTCTCAGAACCACAATGAGGTGCCACGTCACACCCAACAGGAGAGCAATAAATAAAAAGTTCGACAATAACATATACTGGCAAGGATGTGGAGAAATTGAAATTTTCACATGTTCCTGGTGAGGATGTAAAATGGTGCCACTATTTTGGAAACACTTTGACACTTATGAAATGAATTAAACATAGAGGTATCACATATGTTAGTTTGCTAGGGCTGCTGTAACCAAGTAGCATAAGCTAGGTGACTGAAACAAGATTTTATTCTCTCATAGTGGAGAGTAGAAGTCTAACATCAAGGTGTCCACAGAGTTGTTGGTTCCTTCTGAGGGCTGTGAGGAGAACTTGTTCTAGGCTTTTCTCACAGCTTCTGGTGGTTTGTGGGCAATTTTTTGTGTTTCATCGTTTGTAGTCACATCACCCCAAACTTTGTCTACTAGTTCACATAGTATTCTCCCGGTATGCCTTTGTCTGAATTTCCCCCTTTCAAACAGACACCAGTGCTCTTGGATCAGCAGTCCCCCTGACTGGAATATGAATTCATCTTTGCCACATCTTAATTGTAACTGCAATAACCCTATTTCCAAATTACGTCACATTCTGAGATCTGGGTACTACGATTTCAACATATAAATTGAGTGGCGGGTGGGGGGGAGTGACACAAATGAATCACTAACACTGTAGGATCCAGCAACTTCACCGCTAAGTGTATACCCACAAAAACATGTTTATATTAAAACCTAAACATGAATGCTTAGAGAAGTATTATTCATAACAGCCCAAAAGTAGAAGCAATCCAAATGTCTGTCAGGGGATGAATACATAAACAAAACATGATCTAGACATATAATTGAATTATTATTCATCCATAAAAAGAAATGAAGTCTTGATACATACTACAACACAGATATAATCAACATTTTCTAACCATTAGAAGCCAGACACAAAAGGCCTCCCATTGTATTACTCCATTTTTTTGTATTACTCCATTTTTATGAAATGTCCAGAATACGAAAATCCATGAAGACAGTAAATAAATTACTCTTTGCTATAGGATGGGGGATGGGGAGTAGTGAGTGACTATCGGAAGTAGAGTTTCTTTTCAGGTACTAAAAATATTCTGGAATCAGACAATGGAGATGGTTGCATAACTCTGTGAACACACTAAAAACCACTGAGCTGTATACTTAGAAATGGTGAACTTTCTGATTTTAGAAGCATATCTTGGGACACCTGGGTGGCTTAGTTGTTTAAGACTCCAACTCTTGATCTCAGCTCAGGTCTTGATCTCAGGGACAGGAGTTTAAGCCCCACGCTGAGCTCTGTGCTGGGCGTGAAGTCTACTTTAAAAAAAAATTATGTCTCAACAAAAATAATTAAATACATAAATATCTTGATTCTTTATGATCCTCCTTCCTTAGTGCAGTCCTCATCAAGACAAGCTCTACTTACTGCTCTGTGTTTCAAGGGTATACCTGTACCCTTTTAATATTTCTTTTTTGCATAAAATAGCTTATGAAAGTTATCTAGTTGCAAACCAATAATTATAATTAAGAAAGGAACCATGGGACACAAATGCATAGCAGTTTGAAATGAATGGCTGGACATTTTGATGATTGATGCAAGAGGAGTTGTGTATGCAATAGGAAGCTATTACAATGTTTTGAACAAGAGTCTAGTGTGTCCCAAACAATCTTCTAGTAAGATTAATCTGGACTAGTGTGTTTCATGAATTACAGGCACACCCTTCCTGCCCTGTAGGATCTATTTGTCTTGTTAAGGACATTATTTTCCACAAATGGCACATGGAAGTTTTCATCTGGTATAATTTCTAGAAATCTGAATATGGATGACAGAAGATCCACGTGTTTTGATAAAAGTAAATTCCTGTCTTTCCACAGATGTTATTTTTGTATGATGGGAAATGCTGCCCTAGATTCATACTACCAAGTTTTAGATCAGGAAGAAAATGTTTAACTCAATTTTCTCACTATCAGATATTTAGTTTTTCAGGGCCAGTGCTCATCACAACAAGTGCTGTTTTATTTTTCTTCATAAATTGTAATCCTTGGAGTTACACATCTTATATTGTATTCATTTATTATGTAATTCTTCACATTGTTGGAAAGATTATTATGCATGCAGTCCATTCTCCATGAAGGCCGAGTTAATGAGTGAATGGATACGATTCATGTTGTTGGATGTAATTCAAGAAGGTATAGTTTTGAATGTCCATATCCTCAATATCTTAATTTTCTGAAAGATCTCAGGATGGTCAAAGAGATTAACAGAACACTGGAGAATAGGACATGTGTTCCAGTTTACAGTCATGATAATGGGAGTTCTGAGGTGAAATATGGTGCACAATATTTGTCTGAACAAAGTGAATTAGATTTCCTTGTGTGGCATGGCAGTTTCACAGAGTTTGATACTCACCATGCATTGTGATTCTCCAAAAGTCATGAATCTGACTCAGGTCACTTCACTCAACAACTTCTGAAAGTAGTGCTTTATGGAGCATTCTTTCGGAAATGTTTATCTATCTTTTAACTTTTTAAATATTCATTTCCAGATTTCTGTCTCCGTTAATGATGGTGTCACCAATGTGTCTGTTTTTATCTTTTCTGGTCCCCAGTGACCCTGTTCATTCATATGGAAGGAGTAGAGCTTCTAATGAAGATGTTTTGTTGTTGTTGTTGTTGCTGTTGTTTTCTCATTATCTGAACTGTTTCCTTTAATGGTGCTGAGTGAAGTGCCAGTCCTTTAAATCAGTGATTTCTATACAGTAATAAAACCATGCAGGCTATTTTGTGATAAGGTTTTTATCTCCCAAGAAAGAATTCATAAAAGAAATCAGAAAAATACACAGTACTTCCCATAAAACTAATATCATTAAATTTAAAAAATTCTTTTTCTGAGACCATGTTCTTTTTTTTTTATAAATTTATAATAAGAACTCATGGAAGGGCTTTTTGTTTGTTTGGTGGGTTGATTTTGCTTGTTTGCTTTTGCTCAGTTGATAAAATAAAAAGCTAGTCATTTGGTTCAATTCCCTTGAAGGATTTGTCAGGGTGTTTCTGATCTGTGACTCCTCCAAGCTGGAAACCACTGCAGTATCTCATGATTGGGCATATACTTTTCTACTTTACCTATTTGTGTCTTCGGTCTTGTAAAAATTTCCATATTTTCAAAATAGAAGTCCTGGTATTAAAACCTCCAGAAAAAAATTCAGTGGGACCCACTAACTTTAAAAATTTTTTTTAATGTTTTTCTAATGTTTATTATTTTTGAGACAAAGAGAGAATGTGTGCATGTATGCCAGCCATGGAGGGGCAGAGAGAGAGGGAGAGAGAGAGAGAGAGAGAGAGAGAATCTCAAGCAGGCTCCATACTCAGTGCTCAGCCCTCAGCACAGAGCCCAACACAGGGCTCAATCTCACAAACCGTATTTCATGAATTGTAAGATCATGACCTGCCAAAATCAAGAGTCAGATGCTCAACCGACTGAGCACCCAGGCACATATTCAGTTGACACATTCATAGTATATTTGGTTGACATAAAGAATACATTTCTTAAGGCATGTTCAATTGAAATAATATTTAAAAATACAGGTCCAGACTTACCTCCAAGTGTAGAAGCAGTTTCTTTTTTTTCTTTTCTTTTCTTTTCTTCCTTACTCCCTCCCCTGCCATTTATTGGCAGTTCTTAAATGGCTTGAGTTAGTAAAGTTAGACCAAACAAAAAAAATAAAGAATTCTTTATTTCTAAAAAAACCCTCATCTAAGTAATTAAGTAATTTTGGTCTTTAATAAAAACATAGCAATTGCATTTCAAAGCCATTTGGAAGCTCTAATACTTAACTTCACTTTCTCCTTGTTGTGAAAGAAGGCAAGAGAATGTCAACTTACAAGAAGCTAAAGTTTTATGGCTTATCTATGTTTCCCTAATATATTAAGAGTGAAAATTGATCAGTGTTATTTCCCCTATCACACATCCACCCACAGGTATTGACAGGAAAGCACAGTAACCTTAAGCAATAGGTAAGAGAACACTTGGAAACAGAGTTAGGAGCCTGGCCTCCCTGGTGGTAAACAGCAGTGGTGGCCATAGCCCCTGTTGTGTGACAATGTCTCAGGAAATGAAAATCCTTGGTATAGTCAAATGGATGCTGATTCCAAGGCTCCAGTAAACAATATCTCATCCTGAACAAAAAGTAGAGAAATACAATGGAATTTAAATGATTCACAAATTATCAAGCAAAATTTTATTTAATCGTCAGCGAACAAGATGTTGAAAAAAACATAAATGACAGGACAAGATGGTGTAAGAGACATAGATGTGATGATTTCCACCATACATTTCATAATGTCCCTGATAAAAGTCTTATGGAGAAAACTGAGAATACTTAAATTGCCTTTACACAATTTACTGACAAACGTTTTTGATGGCAGCCAATAGTATTTGTCTCCATGTTCACATAATCCCTGTTCCTCATCTTCCCTTTTCTGTGTTCCAAAACTTGTCATCTGGGACATTTCTACTCCTTATCTCCTGGGCTCAGATGACTAGTTTTCTGTTGTTTCCACGTCATGTGCTCTGCCATATTCATTGTATGCATTAAGTTTTAAGCATGAGTTGGAGATATTTAATAACTCAACTTCCTTTGCTAAAAAATAATCACACCTTAAAATACTTTAATTTTCACCCAACTTTACCAAATTGTTGTATATTTTGAGTCTCAGTAAGTTTCTGTCAGAAAGAAGGATATTGTCAGTGATGTTTATCATGATTTTTGTCATCCTACAGCATTCTATCTTTGTAAGTCTTCAGCTATGTATTCGCCAGTGGCAGTGAGTGATGATTCCCCATGAAGAGAAATGTTTTGACATGGACAGAGTATACTGAGAAAAAATGAACAATTGCTGAGAGGTTCAAAATATCATAGCTCTGCATTATAATATGAGACAAAATGCCAGATAGTATGCTAAAGAATTATTCAGTTTCTCACACTTCACTGTCTAGACCAAATCTCAGTACAAAGATTTAACTCTGTTAGGATATTTTAACTATTGGAATAGAACTATAAAAATTAAGCTTTCAGGATTTTGACTAATTCAGTAGTTGAGATTAGTGTCTCCCATTTTTAAACTCTATCCACCCCCACCCCACTCAAACACACACACACACACACACACACACACACACACACACACACACAAGTTACCAGCTAAGATTCTGAAATTTCTAGTGGTGGTTTGTTCCGCATTTAATTCACGTATCTAGCAGTTACCTCCACCAACAGGACCTAACATGACAAAATTAACATCTGCTAACATTTGTCAATTAAGTGCTATTAGGCAAATGAACAAAGGAATGGGAATTTTATTATATAAATGGAGGCAGGACTATTTAGCAGAGCAAATGATCTGGCCCCTGCCCTCCTATAATTCAGAATGCAAATGCTTGATTGGGATTCTCTGTGTCCTGTTTCCACAACATTTCAATTATATTCTATCACTTTGTTCTATTAATAATTGTACTTATTTTACTCTAAAATGGAGTGGAAAACATTCTAGTATGGCAAGACACAGTCTGAAGGCAGAGGAGAATCAGCCCCTGAGCATTACAGTGGCTCCCTGGAGTACCCCAGTACTGTCACTCAGATACTAAGGGAGGTGAACCACACTCACCCAAGAGTCAACTCCATGTGGAAAGAGCCACATGAAAAAGTTTATTTGGGGACATAATTTTTCCATTTTTTGCTTTCACTTTCTTTATTTTTAGCTTTTAAATCTTTTGTAAAGTAATATAAGCATGGAGTTAAAAGACCAACAGTACAAAAAATGTATAATAAAAAATAAGCAGTATTTTCCCTATCTCTCCTTCCTAAACTCACTCTTCATATCACCACTTTAAGTTTTGTTTTGTTTTTCATTTGTTTCTTCTAGTATTGAACTTCATGTTTCTAAATAATGTGCTTCTCTACCATCTTCTGATTTATGTTTTAGATTTTATCAGGTTTTGGGGAAAGACTGCATGGGTGACTCTAGGCTAGTGATTTAACATTCCTATGTATCCATTCATCATCTATGAAAGGAATCATACCAATACCATATATTTGGTGAGATTTTATTAAATGAAATAACACATAAATAGTGCTTGGAACATGTCTGTTATTAGTAAGCACTCAAAACATGTTTTTGTTAATGCTGTCATTAATCACAAATTCATTATTTTTTCCAGTCGGTTCACTTGATAACAGCCAAGGATGTATTGTTCTAACACCACTCCTAGGACATGCTATCTGTTGAGCAATACAGACAACTGCTTAGGGCCTATGGGATTTTCAAGTGTTTATGGTTGAAACCTGAAAAAAATGTGTTTCAAATTATGAAAAGAAAAATGCAAAAATAAAATTCATAACTGCTCAGTTGATTGGAAAATATAATACTTATTAGTCAACTGTAAATTCATTCATACTTATCTATAAGTATGATGTGGATTAGGCCTTCCAAAAGCCACATCACATTCCTCCAACAGAGTCATGATTCTTTTTATAATTGAAGGATAAGACGTGTTCACATTATTATCACTGATAGTAATTGTGCATGATAAAAATTTTTACAAAGCATTTTCTTCTTTTCTATAGTGAGTACTGCCAACTTTTTCACTTGCTTAGTTTTCTCTGTATCTATTCTTTCCAAATCTGCCCCTTCATAACATTTCTCACAAGCAACCACTCTTGCAGAGATGTCCCTCCCCAAGGTCTCCCCTACCCCACTCGTGACCAATCACCCCTAGAGCCGCTGCCCAGGTGCTGTCCCTGGATGGTCATCCCTCATGAACCTGGTTGATGGATCCAGGCTGCACCATATCTTTCTCTCCCTTGTTTGAGACCCACATTTCTCTAAATGCACATCTTTAAGTAATTTCCTAAGAAACAGTACATAGGAGGTGAATTTAACGAAAGTGTAAATCTTAAAATGTCATAACCTCACATTTCCAAAAAGTTTAGCTACATATGTTTCTAAGATTAAAATAATTTCCCTTCAAAATTGGGGAGCTATTTCTTCATTGTGTTCAACATATAGAAATTTTGATGTAAAGTTGACTGCTGGTCTATCATTTCCTTGTAGATGACCTATTTAAGTTTTTCTTGAAAGAAGGTTTTAGAATTATAACTTCATCTCTGGTGTTCTGAAATTTCGTGATAAGCTATGTTTTCATCTGAATCAATTATAAATACTTTCTTTCACAGAGAAAGAAACCCAAGCCCAGAGGAGCTTGAACAATAAAGGAAATTATATGCTCGAATAACAGAGATGTGGATTCCTTCCTGTGTCTCCACTCAGTCTTCCAGTGTCAAGTCCTTGGCCACCAGCAGTTCCCTGCTTCCTTGCTTGATCTAGCATTCCTCATTAAAACTTGTTTGTCCCAGCATTATCAGAAAAACTACACAAAGTCACTAACTGAATTTGTATGAGTAGCCTGCCCACTTTAGAACAAATCTTTGTAACCAGGGGGTGAAATATACTATGTGGTCTAGCCCTAGGGCTAGGGGTGGAGTTTGCTTCCTAAAAGCCACAAGGACCCCAGTCAGAAATAAGGGGCTGTCGGGAAGAAGAGAGGAAAACCTGCAGCTACGGAGGCAATTGGCTAATATCCATGATAGGGTGGCCATCCTTCCTTCCTTCCCTCCTTCCTTCCTTCCTTCCTTCCTTCCTTCCTTCCTTCCTTCCTTCCTTCTTTCCTTCCTTCCTTCCTTCCTTCTTTCTCCCTTAATTGTAGAAACTATTTTTTAAAATTTCTTAGAAAATTTCTTCTGCTCCTTTTTTTTCTCTTGTTACTGCTTGCAACTCTTAGCAACTATTTCTCAATGATCTTTCATCTTCACTTCTAATAATGTATCTTCTAGTCCTTTTATAACTAAAACAAAAGTGTGTCAAGAGTGCTTTGGCCTTCTCCCTGCTTCTTCATTCTTTATACCCATCTCTAAAACCTAGCCAGGTAAGATTGATCAATGGATAGGAACTAAATTACTTTTAGTCATAAGGGAAGACTTTGGAGTTGTTTCATGCAAACTGCAAAAGTACAAATGAATTTGTCCCAAGCACACAAATTGCCCCATCTTAGTAAAGATGTTAGCTGTTGTGATTCCAGGAAACATTTAGCACTCTGGGTCTTAGATTAGATCTTGCTGACTACTGAGTAATTGGTTCACATCTTGCTGTTGTTAATTAGTAGCTCAGAGGGTTCATGGTGGGGTTATGCTCCCATTTTGGCTTCTCCACATACTAGAACTATTTCCTCTTTCTGTAATCATGTGGAAGTTAAGTTTGAAGTGGTGGGAATTCTGATACTATTCGTTTTGTCCATAGCATTATCTAGATGGCAATCATTAAAAATGTTGGTTTCCACACACTCACTCTCCAAGGGGCAGAGAGGAAGGGTGATCAGAACTGCAGATTGGAGGGTTTCTGAGAGCGAATGGTTGCATTTCCCTCTTTAAGAGTGTGAATCTAAACTTCATAAACTGATGCTTTTCTATTTTTAGACATGTCCCCAAATATAAACTTGATGAAGGGAGTCTATTCTTAACTTTTATATAGGATATGCAGGTGTGAAAGTAACAGGATAAAAGTATTCTCTATGAAGAGATTGCTAGATTTTTTTTCTTCCTTTCTAGTACTCTTCTTTATCTTCTTCAAACATGAATCCTGTAAAAATACTTTACTCACTCTCTGGACAAAAAATGAATTAAAAAAACCATGGATATAGCTAAAACCTAAAGTCGATGGATTATTTGTGTTCTGAAAAATGTAAAAGAAACTTAGTAAAGTATTCTGAATGTTAGAATGACTCCTTATGTTCTCAGAGGGCTAGCTAATTTAATTTATGGTATATTATTAGAAGTCTCTAAAATCCCATAAAAATTGTATTTACAAAGACTACTGATTACAGGCACGTCTGATAAATGTGTTGGTCCATGCTCTAATCTTATCCAGCTTACTGGTTCCTTCAGAGGCATTGGTGTGGTAGCGAGGACTGCAAAATCCAGTGGGGAGCCTAGCAGACTCCAGCAAAGGACACATTTCCCAGACTACATAATGAGAAAGCTCCAGGCTTGGCATCACAAAGATGGCATTCATGTCTCAGCCAGTGGGAAATTGAGCAAGTCAATTAGCTTTCCTCATGGGGTGATATAAATTTTTTGGTCATGAACTAGATGCTATCTGTATTAGAAATTATATGCATATGAAATCCAAACCCCTCAAGATGAGCAGAGAAGACATTAACAATAAATATTACACAATCAAAGGATCATTTGAGGCTGAATAAGTTCATGGAGAAAAGAGATCTATGGTACTAAAATAGAGTCCACCGTGAAGACAGGGACACATGGAGTTATGGGAATGGCAAGAGGTTGTCCCTTAGGGCTCATGGGAAATTCTTGAGCCTGACTCTGGTTGGAAGGCATAGCAGCTGGAGCTGATGGCCTTAACATCTAACTGTAATGCCTCATATTATGGGTGTATGTGATTCAATGGATAAAAGCCTCAAGCCACTCAAGTCTGATCTTTTTTTGAGGTTGACTACCAAGTCTGTGTTCTTCAGGAGTTTTTGCTGTCTCACAGACTTCTCACAGGCCATCTTTACTTGCTCTGAGCAGCACATCTGATGCAATCTGCAGCCCCTGGGACCCCTTTTTCTCTCCCCCACAAAGTCTTACACCTTATTCCCACTCTTTGTGTCCCCCATCTTTAACTATTTGAGTAAGGTGAGGAAGAAGGACCAACAAACTTGCCTAGAGAATCACTCTTTTTACTTCTAATTCTGCTTCCTAACTGGCCTTTGAGTAAAACAATCTTTTTTGGAGGTGAGTTAAGGCTATAATTAGTGTTTTGAAATCCTATTCAAAACCAGAATAATAAGGTTCTAAATTTCCAGCTCTGCCTCTGAACTAAATCCTTGAAATGTTTTTGAGTGGTTCTTAATTTCTTTGTTCTCCACTCGTCAGCATTAATTCATTCTCTTTGTCTAAATTACTCTTATTACTACAACATGCTTTCAGAATTACGAGTGTCTCAGAAGATGTGACTGTGCAGTTTGTAAGCAGGGAGAAGTTTAGCTGACCTCACCTTTTATTTAGCTCAGAGCATCCTCCAATGAAAAAATAAATCTGCTGTTCATTAATGTTAAAAAAAATAACAGCCAATGGCTTCATGTAGTGAGGCACAATTCTGTGCTCTGGTTTTCTCCAGCCCTCAAAGGAAGTGGTGTCGCTAGTGTATTGCCACTTGCAGGTCTCCTAGAGGTAGATGGAAGAATGATTTGCCAGTGCATCATGTTGTTAAACACACAAGTACCCTTGATGTGCAAAGTGTTATTTCAAAGCTTCTTTTCAAAGTGCAGTCCATTCAGACATGCTCTTCTTGGGTCAGAAACAATAATTTACCTAAGTCCAAGAGAATGCATGGGCATTTTCATATCATCCAGCTCCTCTTCTCTGGGACATCCTACAGAATTAGGTGCTACTAAATTTATTTTAAATATAAACTGCATGTGTATAGGGAGTTTGTGTTTTTCCTTTATAAAAGCCCTGATGAGTCTTCAGATTCCATGTGACTGATTGTGCTACTAATATAGATTAGGAAATACTCCCCAACCCAAGGCCTTGCTGTGATGACACAATTAGCAGGAGAACTGACAATTTCCCAGACTTTTCCTACCAGGCAGCACAGGGTAGGCACAGCCAACAATGGTCATTGGAAATCAGAAACATTTTCCATAAATTCTTAACATTGAAAGAGGAACAAAACACCTTAAACAAATTGCTTTTTAAAAATATTAATATCTGTTACATTATTTGGGAGAAGAGAATAATTCACTTTTATTACCTATGAATTGCAAAGATTGCTCATTAATGCAAAGAAAAATGGGACCACTGTAATGGAGATGTCTGACAGATACCACCTTAAACAAGTTATTCTACTGAGTTTCATTAAGAAGGGAGCAGCTAATACCATGTTTCCAGATATGATGCATTATCACCGATGTGATATTCTTGACCAAAGTGTTTAAGATGAATCTAAACAACAAAACAACAACAACAACAACAACAAACAATCAGGGGATATTTAAAAAAAATAACTGGTCTTGACTCCTTAAAAATTTCAATGCCATGGGGTGCCTGGATGGCTCAGTTGGTTAAACGGCCTGACTCTAGATATCAGCTCCAGTCATGATCTCACGGTTGGTGGATTCGAGCCCCAAATTGGACTCTACACTGATGGTCTCTGTCCTTTTCCCACTCATGCTCTCTCAAAATAAATAAATAAACAAAAAATGTCAATGGCGTGGGAAATAAAAGGAGCAGAGAGACTGCCTTGGGTTAAAAGATACTGGATACTATACAGTGATTATATGCTGGATCTAAAAAACAAAAAGCTGAAAAGTTTATCATTGGGAAAATCAAGAAAACAAGTCTAAAGGCTGCATATCGTATATTAGTGTGCTACAGATACTCACTGTGGATCTCTTGCCTGTTGATGGCTCTGTGCTGATGTTTGTGCATTCACAAATGTCTCTTCTTCAGAGACATTCAGGGTCTGGAGTATTTGATGAGAAAGTATCAATATTTGTAACTTACAATCAAATGATTCAGAACACACACACACACACACACATATGATAACATGTTAATAATTGTTGAACATGGACAAAGGGTCTCTGGTGTTTATGGCACTATTCTTTCAATTTTTCTGTAAGTTTGAAATTATTATATTATTATTATTATTATTATTATTATTATTATTTAGAGAAAGTTTGTGCAAGCAGGGAAGTGGGGAAAAGGGAGAGAGAGAGAGAAAGTGAATCCCAAGCAGGCCCCACACTTAGTGCGGAGCCTGTAGTGGGGCTCATGACTGGGATCATGACCTGAGTCAAAATCAAGAGTTGGACCCTCGACCAACTGAGCCACCCAAGTTCCTCGGTAGATTTAAAATTTTTAAAAATATAAAGTTGATGGGAAATCTATGATTGCTGTTGCTAATTTAATTGAGGAAATAAATGGCTATATTTATTCAACTTTCCAAACTTTAATCTTGCTCAGGCCCTGTAGTAGACCATAACACTCCTGCAGCTTAGGACAAAAATGACATTTGTTTAATTAAAAAGAAAGTTAACAGTTTTATTGAGATATAAGTTATATACTATAACATTTATCCATCTAAAATGTATGATTCAATATTGTGTTATTTATTTTTAATATATTTACAGATTTTACAACTTTCACTATTATATAATTTTAGAAAAATCTTTTCATTTGAGAAAGAGATCACATCAGTAATAATGTCTTATTCTCCCCTCCCCAATATTTCCAGCGACCACTAATCTACTTTCTGTCCTTACAAATTTGCTTACAATGTGGACTTTGGTGATTGGCTTCTTTCACTTAGCATGATGTTTTCAAGGTTCATCCATGTGACAGCATATATCTGCTCTTTATCCTTTTTAATTGCAAGTTATATTTCACTATATATGTATACCATATTTTATTTATATACCCGTCAGTTGATAGATATTTGAAACATCTCAATTATTATTATTATTATTATTAATACTGCCATAAATACTTGTGTTCAAGTGTTTTAAGTGGAATATTATCCATAAAAAAGAAGCAAATCCTACCATTTATGACAATATGGACAAAATTTACAGTTACTATGTAAAGTGAAATGAGTCAAACAGAAAAATACTGTATGATCTTACTTACAAGCAGAATTTAAAGAAACTGAACTCATAGAAATTCTGGTTTCCAGGAACTGGTGGGGAGGGAAATGAGAGATACTGGTCAAAGAGTACAGACTTACAGTTACAAGATGAATAAGTTCTGAGGATCTAATACACAGCAAGGTGGCTATAGTTAACAATACGATATTTTATACTTGAAAGTTACTAAGAGAATAGATCTTAAATGTTCTCACCACACACACACACAGACACACACACACACAAATGGTAACTGTGTGAGGTGATGGATGTGCTAACTAACCTTACTGTGGTAATTATTTCACAATATAAATACATATCAAATCATCACATTGTACACCTCGAACTTACACAATGTTATACATCAAATATATCTCAATAAATGTGGAAAAATTAGCAAAGGAGTTGAATAGACATCTATCCAAAGCATATATACAAATTGCCAATAAGCACATAAACTAATGCTCAAAATCATTATTCATTAGGGAAATGAAAATCAAACCCATGATGAGAGACCACTTCACATCCATTTAGGATGAATAAAAAAGACAATAACAAATGTTGGCAAGAACATAAAGAAAATGGAACCCTCACACATTGCTGATGTGGTTGTAAAATGGTACAGCTGCTTTGGAAAGCATTTTGGCTCTCCTTCAAAATGTTAAACGCAAAGTTACTACATGACCAAGCAGTTCCATTCCTAACCTCAAACTGATGAAAGCAGACTTCCACTTAAATTATGCTTAATTTTGTACCTAAATATGTTTCCAAAGATTCTTAAAAAAATCATGCAATTTATTTTCAACATTTTAAAGAGAAAAACATTTTATTTGGGGACATTTTTGTCTTCAGAATATGTTTAGCTATATATTAATATATACTTCAAACAAAGAAGACTATCATGTTTGCAAGTGCTATGCAAAATAAAACACAGATGGCAGTAGTTCACAGAAGAGACAGGTATTACAACTTGTAACTTTGTGAATGTGCATCAGGGATAGACACTGGGACTGATTTAATTGCAGGTGGTTTCAAACAGCAATTCTCTGTTCACATACTTACTACACCCAGGGTGACTTATTTACACTAGTAATCACAACCTTGAAACCAAACAATAGGAGTCATTGATGAGGCATTTTTAGAAATAGAAATCAATAGAAAAATGAATTACCTACATAGTAACTAAAGATAAATAAGTATACCTATTACCAAAACGTCCATGTAGGAAAAGGAACAATAAAATGAAAGTATGAAATATACTACATAACACGATCAAACAATTGACCTTGAAATAATGAATTGTGGGCTACACTGGACAAAGGTAGCCACTCATCCTGTACTGTCCTAACCCAAGAGGCCTTGACAAGAAGTGAGCACACAGCCAGATGGCCATCTGCAAACCAGGAAAAAAGCTCTCACCAAATTAAGTCGGCTGACACCTTGATCTTTGACTTTCCAGTGTCCAGAACTCTGAGAAATGAATGTCTATTTTTTAAACTGCCTAGGCTATGGTATTTTGTTATGGAAGTCTGAGCTAACTAAGACACCAGATGAGGAAGTGCTGGTGATATTTTATGACAAATGCAAATATCAGCATCTGGAAGAATTATACCAAGTGTAATGTCCTCTCTTTCTCAAGGCGCATTTGAATGTGTGTGTGTGTGTGTGTGTGTGTGTGTGTGTGTGTGTGCATGGACTGGACTTTCAAAGTTGGGTCTTCCATTTAAAAAAGACCTTCAGAGAACTTATCTAATAAAAGCTCATTAAATATAACAACAGTACCAGCAGCCATGGTAACACAAATACAAAAGAAAGCATCATAAAACAGCACACTGCACATGGGCTTGCAATCTGAAGGCCAACTGAGAAATGAAGGGCTCTTCTTGCTCAAAACAAAATAATTGTTGGACTGTGTCAGCCCAAAGCAAGCAGGGGATTTTCTAGTCATAGGACACTGCATATCATAGTGTACTTGTAATTGCTTATTGGCCCAGAAAACTTAATGGAGAACAGTTGTTCTGGAAGCCCAGGCATTCACTGATAAGAGGCTCCATTAGTTCTCATCCTTGTGAAGGTACAGCTGCTGTGATAGCATCTATATCAACCTCCATTGATATTCCTAACATGAAAGCAGAGGCTGAAATGTCAGCATCTGACATGCTCCCCCCCATACATTTCATACAACAGAACATTTATGTCTTCAGTGGAAAATCTATGTAGTACTTGAATTGAGAACATGGAATTTTTGACTTAAAATTTTTTTAAATGATAAAGATGATATATGTTGACTTTTAAAAATTTGGAACTTATAAGGAAAAAACTCACATAAAATTCTCTTGTAATCTCATTAAATAGAGAAAGCATTATTAAAATTTCAATTTAAAAACTTGTACTCTTTTCTAGCATTCATTACTTTATAAAGTTCAAATTTCACTGAACTTGGAAATAAATCTGCTTGCATCAAAGTCAAATAATTCAGAATGATTATATTACATGAGTCATTTTCCTAGGCTCTCAAATGCCACTTTCACAAGGAAGGATCTAGGGGCATTTTTTCTCTAACTACAGAATTAAGCTTTAAGCTCCCTCATAGGATCTCCCTGGTCACGGTTATGAGCCCTCTTGAAAATACATAACATGTATAAGCACTGGAGGTATAAGCATCATCTCTGACTGAAATGCTAAATACCAGTGGGACAGACACCATATTAATTCATTCTCATTAGATTCTGTAATACTGTTTCAGTTCTGGAGCCAGAGCCTAGTGAATATATAAGGCAAATCGAATAAATGCAGCAAGGACAAGCAATAATTTAAACATAATGTTCACTATGTCTATAACTGGATTCCTGATATTTCACCTGCTCTGTAACCCCCCTCTCCACATCCAGTTTCTGGTCCAGTGTTTCCTGTCTCAGTGAATGTTGACACCCTCAAACAGGTGAGCAGGATAAAAACCTAAGAACACTGAGACAACTCCCTGCCCTGCCACATATTCTCTCTTGTCCAAATGCTTACCACCTCATATCATGTGTGTCTCCGAACATCACTCATTATAGCCACTACTCCATCATCACCACCTTGAGCCAAACCTATCGTGCCTCTCCTATACTGCTCTCCTGTCTGGGCCTTTTACAGCTGGCACACTCTGCCTTCCCATCTAATGTTAACACCATGGTCCAAGTGTTCTGTGCAAAATGCCCACACGATCATGTCACATCCCAACCTGCTTCCTCTGTCCATACCTTCCATGCACAACAACCCCCAGTCACACTGGCACCTTTTCACTTTATTTTTCTCCACAACCTCTCCTCCAGCAGACACTTTACACATGCCATTCTCTCTGTAATGCCTTCCCCTCCCTTTCTGACCACTGTTCAAGCTGTACACCTTCTGGGAAGCCTGCCCTGACTTCCCAGGCCAGACCAATTCTTGCTGGTTAGTAGGCTTTCAAAAAGGAAGGAAGTTTCCTTCCAGATTGTTTATATAGTTGTCATTACTCACTCCTTTGTGTGATAAACTGATTAATGTCTAGGTTCCCCACTGGTCTATATATTTATTGAAAGCATGGATAATTCTTGCTGTTTTTTTCACTTTCCTTGAAGTTCTACATTCTGATCACAGGGCCTAGAATATAGTAACTGCTTAATAATATTGTCTGATATTATAATCATATGAAAAGTTTGATAGAAAGTCCTCAAGCAATTATGCTGAAATTATTGTTCACTGTTGAAATTTATGACTTATTTGGGCTAAATGATCAATCCTAGGTAAAGTTAATATTTCAGATTAACATTTTTATTCCTTGGCTTATCCATTGTTCCACTTATTTCAAAAACACTTATTTGCAAAAGACAGTGACAAATCTTGGCAAAGGGTAGAAATAAATCCTTCAATGAACCTACAGTTAAGTAGGGAAAAGAAAGGGTATCCCATGCCTATAAAAAAATATCTATAATAAGAGGCAATTTGCAACCAGTTCCTAAAGATATACAGAGAGTATGCCTTAGGAATTCAGAAGAGAAAAACAGCTTCATTCTTTCTTGCTTGAGCTAATAAGTCCTCATAAAGAAAGTTGCCTTTGAAGTGGACCATGGAAAGTGAGTAGGATTTCAACAGGAAATCATAGAAGAGCAATAGTGGCATCTTGCTTTTTCAGAAGGCAAGGGAATTTCATTGCCATATTTTATATATATATATATATATATATATATATATATATATATATATTTGGCATATATATATACATATATATATATATTTGGCATATATATATACATATATATATATACATGGTACATACATATATATAAATGGTGCAAGGAGTAAATTTTGAATATGGTTTTAATGGTCAAACACTGGAATTCTAAGACATTTGTTTAATTTTATGTGAGAAAGGAAACAATGTTTGGGAATAAAACCATTTTGGGAAATCTAGAAATTATGATCAGTGGGAGGGTAGAGCATACCAGGGTGAGGCAATGACACATGGGAATAAAAAATGAAACTTAACATTGGCAAATCTGTGAAGACACTTTAGAAGATGTCTTATCAGAAAAAAATTAGCCTCATTTGGGAGGCTAAATGTCCAAACAAGATGCTCAAAGGATTATGCCTGAGATGGGAGCAATAAGAGTGAAGAGAAAGGAAGGTATCAAGGGGGGAAAGCACAGGAACTCAGAGCACAGGAGTCGTTAAATCTGAAAGGTGAGAGGATCCAATCTCCCTGTCCAAGTACCAAGAGGAAAGGTGGTAATAAGAAAAACAGAAAACCTGGTGTATATTCTTTTGGGGAAGTGAAATAATTTTCAGTTTAGATATTTTTCTTATCTTGGCAAGTCACAGCTCACCTGCTTATTTCTGCAGCAGGCTGATGGACAAAAATAGAGTGGCAGGTATGTGGGCTCCTTCTCTGGAAGAACCTGGTCACAAGCAGGTAGAAGTCATAACCTAGCTGTAAGATCCAATCTGAACGAGTCAACACACTGGTTGTTACCAATGTTGTAAGAGTCTTCTGTGAGTGGATGAATGGTACCCAGTAGAGGCTGCTTGCCATGACACCACTGATGGAATTCTTCGAGAGCTCCTCAACTTTCACTGCATATTAGAATCACCTGAGGATCTTTTAAAAATATTTATGCATGAGATCCATGCCTAGAGATTCTTATTCGGTTGGCCAAGGGATAGGAAGAGAAGGGGGTTTTATCTTGGGTGTCCTATGAGACCTGGTGGGTTGGTTAGACAATGACAGTGTTTGCACAGAACTATCAGGCCGTGAGCTGTAGGTAGATAAACCACACACCATCTCCAGGGAAGAGCTGAGCAGGCAGATAAGGACTGAATGAAGCAGCAGTTAGAGGGCTGCACCACTTCTCTGTCACTGCCCTGTTCATGTTTCCTCGTTTAACATTTTGCACAGTTTTTAATGAAATATTTATCTTTTTGTTCATTGTCTGTCTCTTCCATTGGACTGTAATCTACATGAGAGCCAGGATCGTGGCATTTTATCAGTCATTGGGTACTTAGTAACAAGCCCAGCACCAAGCATATATATGATTCACAATAAATATTTATTGATGAATGAATTCACAAAGGCAATTAATTTCCTGACAACGGAGTAAAGAGAGAGCTCTGCATAATGCCTTCAAAAAGAACACTGCACAGGGGGGGTAAA
This sequence comes from Acinonyx jubatus, assembly GCF_027475565.1. NCBI lineage: Eukaryota > Metazoa > Chordata > Mammalia > Carnivora > Felidae > Acinonyx > Acinonyx jubatus. The sequence continues at coordinate 52,257,846 of NC_069388.1, forward strand.
AGAAAAAAAGCCCCTTAAAATTCTAGCCCTTGAAGTGAATAGGTACAGATATCATTGATTTCCTTTATATATATTTTTTAACTTCATTTGATATTTATTTTGAAAGAGAAATAGAGAGCAAACAGGGGAGAGCTTTTAAAGAGAGGGAGACAGAATCCCCAAGCAGGCTCTCTGTGGTCAGCTCATAGCCCAAGGTGAGACTCAAACTCATGAACCATGAGATCATGTTCTGAGCCGAAATCAAGAGTCTGATGCTTAACCTACTGAGCCACCCACGTGCCCCTCATTGATTTCATTTATAAATCGATGGTCCACCTTCCCAGAATAGGAAAAATTGGTCAGATATTGATCTAAACACATCAGTCTTAAAATTTATGCAGGTGCAAAATGCCTAATGTCATGTTGCCTTTGAGCATAAAGCAACTTATTTCTCTTTATGTTCTAGGAAGTCAGCTTTTTAGAAAACAATATATAGCTCCATGTAATACATATCTCTTCATTAAAAAAATTAGTATAGGAAATATTTTTAAGGAATCACATTAAGATTGTCCTTCAAGTGTTTTTGCTGTTGTTTTTACAGCTACTGCTGGAGAGTTGGTTCAGAGAGGCAGACCCTGAGAGTTTTAATTTTTTTAACATTTATTCATTTTTGAGAGACAGAGAGAGACAAAGTGTGAGCAGGGGAGGGGCAGAGAGAGAGGGAGACACAGAATCCGGAGCAGGCTCCAGGCTCCAAGCTGTCAGCACAGAGCCTGACATGGGGCTCGAACCCACAAACCATGAGATCATGACCTGAGCCAAAGTCAGATGCTTAACCAACTGAGCCACTCAGGTGCCCCAAGACCCTGAGAGTTTTAAAAGCATGGGAAATAGAAAGCTAAAAATTGAGAAATGTTTATTTAAACTTTCCTTTCCTTGCAAATTTCAAAAAAAAATTTCAATCTTGGATTTGACAGCTTAACTCCTTGGCACAGCTTGTTGAACATGGCTGTTCCTTGGGACCCTGGAGGGAGAGCTGTTGATCTGCCACTGTGGGCATTGCTGACATTGGCACTGGCCTCATCCCACAGAACTTCGAAGTGCACTCTATGGAGGAGTGAGCCAGAGATAAGTTCATTCTGGCCTTCTTGTTTTAGCTGATGCCAGTTAACAGGCTTACCTGTATCACAAGGCAAAAACTTAAGGCTGAACTGGATACACATTGATAAGAGGGTCCTCTGGGTGAAGGTGTAGATTTAGGATTTTAGCTGGGCTCCTCTTCATTCTTTCTGCTCTTTAAACTTCATGGTCTTAAATTTTTAGCTAATTTCATATAAAGGACGTTATAAATTATACATGGTTCTAAAATACATTTGCAATCAATTTTGCTTCAGTTGTGTCCATTAGAAAACTAACCTGGGGATAAGTTATAAATACTACTTACTACTTAGTAAGTTTGAGACTTCAAAGACATTTGGAAGTCAGTGGACATCTTCAGGTTCGGAAAACCCGTTAGAAGTATTTTGTGTATGCTAGAAAGATGCTTCCCAAATTATGTGTGCTGAAATAACACTTTTTAGAAAATATATAAAAATAAAGTTACTGTAGAAAAAAATATAATAAAGTCCCAATTTTTAAAATTAGATTCAACAGATATCAAATTACTCTCAAAAAATTACTCTCAATTCTCAAGTGACTGTAAAAATTTCTAAGGCTCAATTTTTTTTTGCTTACAAGCCACATTGTAAGTAACACTATGCTAAAACATTTTCTAGAATCAAACAAAAACACTTTTATGAAAAAATGCTTGATTCTTTTTAAGAAAAATGAATTTAATTCATAACATTGTTTAGCTGTCACAAAGAAACCTGTTTCCATATTTAATCCCTTATCTGGTTGCTTTTATATGTTACATCCAGATTCAGATCTACAAAATGCTTAGTGACTCATCAGGAACAAAGATTTGGAGTTTAATATGAGCCAACAGAAGATGTAACACTCATGGCAGAAAATGTTCTAAAATTTCTAATAGCTTCATAGAAATTCTTTATTCATTTTTTTCTATGATTTGGCAGTTGAGCAGAATATCAAATATTCTTAAAGGAAATAAAGGGTAAGAACATTTTGATCCAGATTTATTTTACCATACTTGCAAAAAATGATCCCAATCATCTTTTATCAAGTTTGTTGGCTCTGGCACAGATATTTCCTGCTCAATTAAGATTGATTAAGCTTTTATAACTTTATGGAACTATGTAGTCAATGCCAAGAGGAAGATTTTGAAATAGTCTGCTAAATTTTGAACAGTCTAAAATATCAAGCCAAATAGTTTAAACACATTCCTTTTTAGACTGAATAATATTTAATAACTCTTAGGGCTGAAAAATTGCTCCAGTTTCAAATTCCTTTTTTTTTCCGTTAAGCTATATAGACCTGTCCCAAACAAGAACAAGATAGACCACATCTATACTGTTAAAAAAGATTCTTGATGACTATATCCAAGAAGGCTCTTTTGAACACTACCACATCAGATGATGACAGTGAACTTGTCTCTTTCTCTTGGTATTTCTACCAAATCCATGTGGGTGACAGATGCTGTTCTATCTGATACCCTTTATGGTGGTTACTAAATTTTCAGAGTCAGCACATAAAATTCATTATTGCTACTCATGGCTGAGTATAGACGTCAGCAGAGAAGAAAGAAAAGAAAAGAAAAGAAAAGAAAAGAAAAGAAAAGAAAAGAAAAGAAAAGAAAAGAAGAGAAGAGAAGAGAAAAGAAAAGACACACACGCACACACACAGATTCTTAAAAGAATAGCAAATAATACCTGCCTGACATTAAGCTCTTTAAAATCTTTTTCTTGCTTTTTCTCTCACTCTCATTGAGAGGCATCTGAGAGAGGCATGTTAGGTGAGGATTTAAAATGTAACATCTTTCTGTAATGCAAAAGACAATGTTCTTAGCCCCACCTTGCCATGTTCTCTTGTCTGATGATAAAGGTTGAAAGTAATCTTTGACCTTTAAGAATTCACTAAATGTGACTTATAACATTTAGGTGGATCATAACCCTACAATCCCACTTTTGTTAGTACCCTGAAGACAAGTTTCGAAAATTACTTTTCTTAAATTCTTCCTTCTGAAGCTCGTAAAATGCTTCTTTAAAGTAAACATTACATATATTTCTTTTATAGTGATAACACCATTATGTGAACTTAAACTCTGGAAACATTTCTCCACCTTCTATGATTCATAGACCTCAGCACTGTTGAATTATTCAGATTTCTCTGTTCCCTGCTCCTTTTCACATTTTGGATTACTTTGGTTAACAATGGAGGCTGTGAAAAAATTAAATAAACAGGCGTGCCAACTGGGTGTCTCAGTTAACCAACTGAATGGCTGACTCTTGGATTTTTGGCTCAGGTCATGATCCCAGGGGTGTAGGATCCAGGCTGAGTGTGAAACCTGCTTGAGATTCTCTCTCTCCTTCTGCTCGTCTCCCCAACTCGTGCTTGCTCTGTCTCTCTACATTGAAAAAATGAAGAGTGATTTTATACTTGTATATATCGTAAAGGTCAACTGCACTGCTACAGTGAAGAGATCATTTTCTCCCTATTTATCAAGCTAGTGACTCGATCTGCACAATCATCACTCATTACCTTATTTTATTCACAACCTCATCCAGGCTTTTCTCTCAGAACACTCTAGTTTTCCTTATCCAACTTCCACCCACCCCCAGAGGTTGTCTGACAGTTATTCTGGTCTGTCAGCCCAGCATGTGTAGGCTATTACTTTATAATGTGTCGACAGAAATAATTTCAGCTGTGTTTGCTGTTTAAGCAGAACTTCAAGCATAATTAGATGCCTGGATCTCTTTGACCCTAAAAGATCTGCAGGTGAAGCATGAGCCCAAGACTATCAAATGTCTAAAATCACTCAGGTATACTATATGTAAATACTTTTCTGATATAGTGCATGAATATATAATTTATAATTCAAGTGAGGAAAACTCTGGAATCAACATTAATAATTACACTGGGTCAACAGGCATAATCCAGACTGTCCTGTCTGAAGTAGGATATATGGTCAGTCTGTGAATCTACAGCATGGAAGAAGCCACCACATTGTTCCCATAAAATTTATTATCTGCATTATTTCCCCATAGGGACTTGTTATATCTGGGAAAATCCCATTTCTTATAGAATTTAGGTAACCAGCTTATTTTAGCTGCTTTCAAGTCAACAGGTAAAGACTTTGTGATGTACATTAAGAACTCTGGAAGATTTGCCTGGACTAGCTGCAGTTAGATTTACCCAATACAGCTTTCAGTGTGCACACTTGTCATCTGCAGTCTTATTCTTAATTTGGCATTTTGTCATTTCCCTGAGATACTGTGGGCACTTGCCCCTTATAATGACCAACTTAGTTTTCCAAACATTTTGAATTCCATTTCAGCTGAATTGGCCCTTTGCAGAAAGCTCTCAAAAATAAGAAAAGTAGGAAAGGGAGAGAGTGAGTGAGGAAGGAAGGGGAAAGCTGTTGTGTTTTGCACAAACATCTACTGTGAAGAGCTCTCAGTGGAGTGTCAACCATCAGCAGGGGAACATAATGAAATAAAAATAAATCCTAAATCTAATTTCCCATTTTCATAAGCAAAGTACCTTTTGGAAGGCATTTGAGGAGTTCTCTTTCTTTCTTTCTTTCTTTCTTTCTTTCATTACGAAGCACCATTAATCAAGGTGTGACCATAAAAACAAGAGAAAGAGAGAGAGAGAGAGAGAGAGAGAGAGAGAGCGCGCACTGGTAAGAATTATAAGCTGCCTGTGTTAATGTAAAATATTCCAAAGTGCTTAGAGCCTGAGCTTTTCTACGAGGTCAAATAAGGCATCACTTGTGTTGGATTCAGGACTTGAGGGAGACAAGGCTTCTCTTCCCTTTTCCCCCTTCTTCAATTTTGTCCCTGTAGAGTTTGACACCACTCTGGATAAGAAAATGAGACAATGCTCTCCCCAGCACTAGATAGTGGAGGCTGTTACTGTTAAGTCTACTTTTAAATGGATTTGCCAGCTGTCTTTTGCAGCATCCTTACAAGTGGCATGTCTCTCAGCCACCATCCTCATGCTGCCTCTAAGATACCTCCACTGCATCTTCTTTCAGATGCGAATCACCTAGGGCATGCCTTTGCTCTACAGAGAAGTAACAGAGCACAGAGGATGCCTCATCACAGCACAGAGGGACACTTCTGTCCTGCCCATGGGAACCTTCAGATGCGGCCTCTCCTGCTCTCTGATGGACTCCCAGTCCTACACACACACACACACACACACACACACACAAGCATACACAGAGTGGGATATACACAGATAATATGTCATAAGAAGCATTGAGAAATACTGAAAAAAGCAGTGAACTAGAAACAATGAAACTTGAATGGAAGTCTTACTAACTTAATATGCCATGTGATGTGGCGACACTGCTCTGAATTCTGGTTTTCTGGTCTGTGAAATAAAGACCATTATCTCCTACTACCTTACAAATGTGTTTTAAATGGCATATCAGGTAAAATGCAGTAGCTATAAAATGCAATACAAATAAGTTTTAGTACTTGTCCTATGAAACAAATACAATAACTACAATATAATGTACATATTATAGAATTACATTATTCAGTCATACAAAGTACTATGCAAAAGTAAGCTAGTAGGATGGGTTCAAAGTCTCAAACGATAATCTGAAAGCAAGTCCACACTGAAAACTCAGCTGAACTATACAAATTACACTCTTCTTAACTTTATTAAAGAAAGAGAAAATAGGGGACCCTGGGTAGTTCGGTTGGTTAAGCTTCCAACTTTGGCTCAGGTCATGATCTTGCAGCTCGTGCGTTCGAGCCCCACATCAGGCTCTGCACTGGCAGCGCGAAGATGGCTTGGGATTCTCACTCTCACCCCTCTCTCTTCCCTTCCTCATTCATGCTTTCTCTTTCTCTCTCAAAATAAATAAATAAACTTAAAATTGTTTTAAAAAGGAAAGAGAAAATAGTGTAAGACTGAAGAATCTTCTGGTCAGACCCTGTGAATAGAAGGAGTTAGAAATTACCATAAAAGTGTGAAACTAGGAGCACCTGGGTGGCTCAGTCAGTTAAGCATCTGACTTTGGCTCAGGTCATGATCTCATGGTTCATGAGTTCAAGCCCTGCATCAGGCCCTGTGCTGACAGCTCAGAGCCTGGATCCTGCTTCGGATTCTGTATTTCCCTCTCTCTCTGCCCCTTGCTCACTCACTCTCTCTCTCTCTCTCTCTCTAAAATTAATAAACATTAAAAAAATTTTACATGTGAAACTATAGTTTATTTAAAGATAGGTATAATTGATACATGATAGTTTAGCCCAACCACACCATACCACAGGTAGAAAAGTCTTAACTGAACTACAGATAAAAACAGTAGTTTTTATCTACTATTTAATAAATAGTTAACTATTTAACAAATAGTTAAACTTTTATTTCAACATTTAGACCTCAAATACAAGTTAGTGAATGTGGGTTAATCTGATGCTATAAATATAAATCCAAGACAACAAACAGTTCTATAAGATGTACTAGTACATAGGGTTAATAGCCACTCAATACATTCTGGCCAGTAGGCCAGATATTTTGCTAATTTTGTTTGTTAGTTCCAGTGAAGAAAAGAGCATATGGTATTTATGTGTCATGAGCACAGATATCCCAAGAGCATAGAGGTGAGATTGGAGTAGGAGTGCCTGGGTGGTTCACTTGGTTGAGCATCGGACTCTTGATTCCAGCTCAGGTCATGATCTCAGGGTCATTAGATTGAGCTCCCCCACCCCCACCCTGTTGGGCTCTGTGCTGGGCGTAGAGCCTGCCTGGGATTCTGTCACTCTCCCTCTATCCCTGCCCCATGCACACTTGTACTCTCATTCTCTCTTGTCTTAAAAAAAAAAAAAAGTGAGGCTGGAGTGAATGTGAAAAGAAAAAGATGTCTGAAATAACCTTTAAGCAAGGGACAATACACCCTCTTTAAATAACCTGAGGGATGCCTGGGTGGCTCAGTTAGTTAAGCATCTGATTCTAGATCTCAGCTCAGGTCTTGATCTCAGGGTCGTGAGTCCAAGCCCTGTACCCAGCATGGAGCCTACTTAAATAATAAAAATAAATAATATACAGAAGAAAGAAAGAAAGAAAGAAAGAAGAAAGAAAGAAAGAAAGAAAGAGAAATGACATGAATAACTGTGAGTTCACAATATGGGTGAAATTCAGATATCAGGGTTTCTGCACCTATTAAGGGAAGGAATCATTCTAACAAGAATTATATGTAATTTGAAGTGGTTCAGTCATTCTTATTAATCAAGTAATTATGAGAAGAACAAAATGGCAAGATGTTGATAATATTCCTGTATTGGCCCCGGCCAGTTCTGGAAAACCCATATATTAGTTACATCAGCCATTATGGGATTGAGAGCTCAGTAGGACAAAGCAGTATCTCAATTGGCAACTTTCTTTAGTGTGGCACCTGAAGAGAGTCTTACCGCCACTTCAGGCACATCCATCCACTGGTTTGTTTCCAATTATACTCCTCCCATGTCAAAGTGCCTTCTAAGACCTTGAAAATTCATATAGAAAGAATGCTGCTATCCCTATGATGCATACTTTCAGTCATTTATTTATTCCTATGGCAACCAGAGAGATGGTCTTTCGCATGGTGTTTCCCACACTGACACCACCTCCCCCTGCACAGGCCTCACCACCTCCTGAACCTCTCTGTATATATACTCACTGACCCCATACTGACTGGCTACGTCCATTTCTATAAACATTCATTTAAGTGACTGAAACAAATCTCAAAGTGATTGAAACTGGTTATTCCTTAGAGGTCCTAGAGAGTGAAGAATATGGCATCATCTCATAATACAAATTCTCTCTATATTTTGTGATATAAATTAAAGAATTCAACAGTGTTTAGCAAAGATCACATATTGTAACAATTTTTAGATGAAATCCTATAAATAACCTATTATTAAAATAGACCTGGCCTCTGTGTGTGAGCAAGTGGGCAAAGACAGAGAAAGAGAGAGAGAGAGAGTGAGAGAGAGAGAGAAAGAAAGGGAGAGAATCCCAAGCAGACTCCACACTCAGCATGGTCCTATGTGAGGTTTGACATGAGGCTCGATCTCATAGCGAGTCAGATGCTCAACCAACTAAGCCACAGTGCCAGGAATCCTTTTACCTTACACTTTTAAATTTACTAATACCAAGCTGCCTGTATATTGGGTTTTCTAGCTCTTTTTCCTATGCTCCTTCTTCCTGGATTGCTTTTCTCAGCTTATCTACCTGGTTAACTCAATTGCATCACACCTTCTCTGCAAAGGCTATCCTGAACCCTCAATCAGGAGACATGAATCACCTCCAATTTTCCCTTGACCCTGGGACTAACCTCTCTACCTTTGCCACACAGGACAGAAACCACCTGGGTGATGGTCTCGCCATCAAACAATGAGCTCCTTCAGGAGAAGGACTTTGGGTTCTTCACCTGTCTTTGTCCAAACACCGCTCCAACAGTGCATGACACATAGGTGGTGCTCAGTGAAAACTTGTTGACCTGAACTAAAACTAAAGTCAAGGGCAAGGTAGCTGACCCATCACTGATAGCATTTAACCGACCTCTCTCTGTCTAGCACCATCAGCCAGCACAGTGTCATCACTGTTGGAGGTGCCACCTTTGTGGGTGCTGGGCTTACAGAGGCCACTCCAGGTCTCTCAGATCTGCTCCTTTCCTCTCTAAGAAAAAAAAATTTAAACATGATGCAGAGGAGAAAATGGATCTTATAAAACTCTATCCTGCCATGCCCAAGGATCATCTTTGCTTCAGGAAGAGGAGTTCTTGGACAGATTAGATGGCATTGACCATCACAAACAATCCCCTGAGAAAAAGCTGATGTTTTACTAGAATGTAATTCTCCTGATTCATACTTCTTATTCCTCATCCCAACACTTAATCTATCTTTCAGTACAAATTCTTTCAATCCCTTATTGTGTCCTAAAATATTTCCCAAGTTTAAGTCTCAATCCAGTTAATTAAAAAAAAACCTTTTTCCAATAACTTCATGAATAAAGGATAGGATGGCTGATATAGAGAGTTCTCTTGTAGTTCACAATGTGTGATAAGAGGTCTTGACCATTCTACCAGGAGAATAACCAGGTATCTAGTGAGCTGGAGTCTGTGACTCCAGTTGAAGACTCCAATTGAACCTTTCATGTTCAGCTCTGTTGTCATTGGCTCAATTGCTCGATTATAGAATGGAAATAATGGTGCTACCTTTCTACACACTTCTATGAGGAATGTGATCATTTTAGCCCCTGGCTGGCAATAGCCATTCTAGTGATAGGCTGTCACATGGTATTGGCATTGCTCCCAAAGCAGGTAGAAAGATTGACTGCTGTTCATAATTTAACATCATTTCACACATAAGGTCATAGTCAATACCTACTGAGATTCAAACACTAAATGATTCACAAATAGGAGATTTTCAATAGTTGTACTGTTTTAGCTTAATATTTGAAAGTAGATAAAGCCCATGTTGTTCTAAGGTTTTTACAGAGAAAAACTAATGAATGCTAACTAAGCATTGAATAATTCACAGAACACTCCAGAGAAGAGTCAAAATCAAGAGTTTTCTATCAACTAAAAGCAGAAATATTGATTCCATGGAAAATGCAAAAGGAAATGATAGACTTTTGACTTCTCAATCTTTCTACCTATTTTCCCCTGAATTTTCTATATTTGAAGACAAACATTAGGGTAATACAAAATACCAGCTTTTTCTTCAGTTTGACATGATCTTTTTCTTGCCTCACAAACCTTCCCGAATTCCCTTTGAGGCATTTTTAATAGCATTTATGCTTCATAGAGTAGTTAAATAAAATTGCACAAAGGTATGAGAAAGCCATGTAATTCTTTTTTGTGTCAATCTGCCATTTCCCTGGAAGTACTACATACCTCCTCTACCACATTTTAGGATCACCTGAAGCAAAATCTTCTCCCTTTTTATTTCTTTTTAAGAACTTGCACTCAGAATGTACTCGGTCTTGTTATGCTAACGAACTGGCAGGCAGAGTCCACTGTTCTTACCCAGGCACTGAACCCAGGGCTTTAAGAACACTTTTTCCAAATGGTACATGACGATTTCACGCTCCCCTTCTTATTTGTATAGTCTGCATACATATCCTGTATTACATGGTGATTTTTCTGTTTCTTACAATTAACTTATATTGTTTTCTTAAAGAAATGATTTCAAGTCTAGAGATTAAATATTTCTTAAATAAAACCAAGGTGATAATGAAGAAATAAGGCTAGCTGGAGTGTGTCACTATCTGTGAAATGATAGAAGAATAAGGTAATATTTGATAATAACTTTTATATAAGTTAGCAGAATATCCACCCAGTACATAGTTTGAAATAAGATTAGTTCTTCTTTTTAATGTTTATTTATTTTTGAGAGAGAAAGAAAGCATGAGCAGGAGAGTGCAGAGAGAGAGGGAGACAGAATCCCAAGCAGTCTCCAGGCTCTGAACCGTCAATACAAAGCCTGAGGCAGGGCTTGAACTCATGCACCTTGAGATCATGACCTGAGCCAAAGTCAGACACTTAACGCACTGAACCACACAGACATCCCAAAATGAGGCCAGTTCTAAAATTTCCAGTCAGAATTCTTGTTTGAAATTGTCCAGTTGTGAAATATCCAGGTAATTGATTCAGATAAATAATTCTAGCTAACCATATAGCTGTAGAGAATTTATATCAATTAATTAGGGGATTCCCTAGAAAATGTCACCTATAAAGATTATTTAATTGCCAGTTAAAAACCAACCCATGAGTTGGCTCTATGATCACCATTCATTCTAACTTTTCTCCGTGTTCTCTATATGGAAGAAAGCTGCAAACCACATTTCCCTGAATTGCAGGAAGTTTAGTAAGCTCATTAGATGCATTCCCTCAAGCTTTGGAAGATGGAAGCTGGGTACAAGGAAACTTCTTTTCTTTGTGGTAGTTGTTGCTGGCAAAGGTAGTTTTGGAGATTCTGGGATCTTCTGAGCACTTCCCCAGTGCCCCTTACTCCATTCTTATGTGTCCGTGAACAATGGTGGCAAGAAAGTTTCCTGGTCTTGGTTTCCCAGTGATGGCAGGGTGCTCTCTTCATCAGTGGTTGCTCCTCACTTCCCTCTTCCCTGGGCAGTTTACCCTTAGTCAGCCAGTATTAGGGTATGGTCTGGAACCTGTCCTGGAGGCCAGAAGAGACCACACCCCTCTTGCTCACTTGTCAGCTCTCAATTGTCTATCTTAGAACCATGGTTCTCAGACAGATTTCCATTTCTTGCAAAGAATGCCAACTGACTGACAACCAAATACAAAACTTACAGGCCTTTTTATACTTTCTTTTTTTTTTAATTAAAGTATGGTTGACACAAAATGTTAGATTAGTTTCAGGTGTACAACTTAGTGATTCAACAAGTCTATATATTATGCCATGCTCACCACAAGTATAGCTACCATCTGTCATCATGGAAGGCTATTACCACACCACTGACTATATTTCCCATACTGTGCCTTCCATCCCAATGATTTATTCATTCCATAACTGGAAGCCTGTATCTCCCAGTCCCCTTCACCCATAAAACTTACCAGTTTTAAAAATAAACACATGAAAACATACTACACCAAATGCCCGATGGGACAAATGATAGAATTCAAGGAAAAATTAACATAGAAAATATAAGATAAAATTTTAGAAATAAATTAAACATTTATTCTATTAATAAAGGCAAAAGAGATAACATATACTTAAGAAAAAAAACACACACTGAGTCCAAAAACTTGTACATAAGAAATATCAATGAAACACATTGACTCAGGTTACAAGAAAGAAAAAGGTATAAAGACACAATATCAAGATGGTAACAGAATGAAGTTCTATCAAACAAGGCTGATTTTAAGAAATGATTCAAAAGGACAAAAAGAACAGTCACAATTTATGATAAAGGGTATAGACACTGGGTAAAATATAAATCTTTATGAATCTAAAAGTAGGATGTTGGTTTCTGGTAGATGTTATTCATGCAACTAAGTTTCATTCAGTTTCCAGTTTACTGGAGTTTTATTTTATTTTATTTTTATTTTTCAAATATTTATTTATTTATTTATTTATTTATTTATTTATTTTGAGAGAGAGACAAAGACAGCACAAGTGAGGGTGGGGCACAGAAAGAGGGAGAGAGAGAATCTCAAGCAGGCTCCACACTGTGAGTGCAGAGCACAACATGGGACTCCAACTCATAAACTGTGAGATCATGATATGAGCTGAAATCAAGAGTCAGACACTTAACCAACTGAGCCACCCAAGCAACCCTGAAGAATTTTATTTTTAAGTAATCTCTACACCTAACATGGGGATTGAATTTTCAACCCTGAGATCAAGAGTCACATGCTCTACCAACTGAGGCAGCCAGGCTCCCCCACCTGAAGACCTTTATGAGAATTTGGGGTTGAATTTTAATCAAATGCTCTTTCTGCACCTATTGAGGTAATTGTATATTTTTTTACTTAATTACATTGTGATCAATTATATTGACTGATTTTCTTTAAGACAGACCCAACTTTACATTCCTGATATAAACCACACTTGGTTGTGATTATCTGTATAAAACAGATGTGTCCTTGAATTTACCATGCCAACATTTTATGGAAATATTTATATTAAAAGGACATGCTTCATAAAGTAACTGGGTAGACATTCTTCCCCTCCCAAATTTCTGTAAGAGTTTGTATAACACTGGTATAGTTTTTTCCTTAAATATTTGGCACAATTCAGCATTCCAAAAAGTTGTTTCTGGACCTTTGGGGAGAAAAAGTTATTAATTAAAAATTCGGTTTCCCTTAGAGATAAAGAAACAGATATTTTCTTATGTTGATTTTATAAAATTACTTGTCAAGTACTTTGTGCATTTTTTGTAGATTTTTCCATTTATTGGTGTGAAGCTGATTACAATATCTCTTTCTTGACCTTTCTATAACTGTAATGAAATGAACTTTTAAATTCTTGATATTTGTAATTTGTATTTTATTTCTTTTTCAGTTGCTGGAGGTTATTCTCATTAATTCTTTCAAAGAACACCCTTAGTTTTGTTTGTTTGCTATTGTATTAGTTTCAGTTTTCATCTCTATCGTAGCCTCTCTTCTACTTATTTTTCATATAATTTGCTCTTTTTTACAGCTTTCTGGAGTAGAAACTTAGAATCATTGACTGGAAGCCTCTTTTTCATTATTAACATAGGTCTTTAAATGATATTTTTCTTACTACACAAGGCTTTGCTAATATCCCACAAATTTTGATATGTTACATTTTTATTATCATTTTTGGGTGATTTTTTTTTTATTGGACCCATATGTTAGCTAGAAATGCTTGGTTTAATTTCCAAGTATTTAGATGTTTACTAGATATGTTATTGCTTTCCTTTAAAAAAAAAATAACTCCTGTGCAATCAAAGAATATATTCTGAAAAATTCCAGTAACTCAAATACTTGGTATTAATTTTACATCCAATATATTTTCTGTCATGATGCATCTTCCATGTACACTTGAAGGAATGCACATTCTGCCATGGTTGATTATAGTTTTCTGCAAAGGTTGTTTAGACCAACGTTTGTTGCCAATGTTTAGATCTTTTATTTCCTTACAGAGTTTTTTTTTTGGTCTAGTTTTTCTGCATGTTATAAGAAGATATCTAACTTTTATTATGGATTTCTTGATTTTCCTCTTTAAATGATTAGTTTTTGTTTTGTATATTGTGTGAAACTATTGTTAGGTGCCTACAAAATTAGTATTGCTATGTCTTCCTGTTGAATTGATCCTTTATTCGTTATTAAATGACACTCTTTATCTTTGGTAATACTTCTTGTCTGATTGATATTATTGGTAATGTAGAAACTGACATTAATATCAGTATTGTCTAATACTAATATAACCATACTAGATTCCTATCACTCACCATATGAATTATTTGTTGTTTCCAAGTCCTTTAATTTCAACCTATCTGTGCCTTCATATTTACTGCACATCTCTTACAAATAGCCCAATTAAGTAATTCCTTTCTGATACAGTCATATAGCAACTATCTTTTAAATGGAATGTCTAACCCATTTACATTTCATGTAATGATTGATTTAACTCTATCATCTTGCTATCTGTTTTCTATTTGCCTTATCTGTTTTTATTGCTGTTGTTTTTATTTGGTCTCTGTTATCGTTTCTAGACTCCTTTATAGTTCATCAAAAGGTTTTTGACTTCTACTTTATTTTATTTCTTGGCTTATTAGCTATACTCACTTTTATTAATAATTTGTTAGATGAATAGACTCAAATATGCATTCTTAAATTAAAACTACTTAAAATTCATATTGTACACATCAAACTTTATAATGTATAATTACATTTACCTATCTCTTATGATAATGTATATTGCACTTCTGCATAAATTATAAATTCCATCTTACTATAATAATATTTGTATGTTATTTTTCATTTGTCTTCTTATTTTTAAGTTTATTTATTTATTTTGAGAGAGAGAGAGAGAGAGGCAGAGAGAGGAGAGAGCAAAGTAAGTTGAGCCCTGTCAGTCAGGAGCCCAATGCAGAGCTCAAACTCATGAATGTGAGATCATGACATGAGCCAAAGTCTGACACTCAACTGACTGACCCACTCAGATACCCTTCATTTGTCTTTTTAAAGAAATTTATGTAATTTACACCCAAAGATTGATCATACCTAAGGAAACATGGTTTATCTTTTAATATTCTTGAGAAAAGTGGCACCTGGAATTATATTCAGAGTGAGCCACAGAAAGAGCAAGATCAGGCAATGAAATAATCTTTATAAAGAAGGTCCTAGAAGCAGGTGGGAAGAGAATTAAGGCTTTTTTTTTTTTTTGCAACTATTGTTTCTTTCAAAATTTACCAGGATAGAATCTACATTTGCATTTGCTTTCTTTGTGTCATGTGTACATGAGACATATTTTAATATAAGATTTTGAGAACTACATAAGCAATATAATCAGACACTTGTGAGATAATGTTTATTATAAGAAGGTTAGTTGCTCTATAAATAGAGTTAATGCTGATGAACAATATTTTTCATTTTCTGAAATGGAAATAAACATCTTGAAAGAGCAAACATTTCATTGTGTTCCCTCTGAGCTCCCTATGGCTCACCCAACATGGGTGCAACCCATCTTCATTTCCTGAGAAACCTACAGGAATAGAAGCTTTAAAACATAGCACTAATTATTACATATTGCTGCTATATACAAGCCCAGGTCATAAATCATAAATTATGATTAACAGGACCTCTGGGTGTGCAGACATCAGCACTTTGTACATATTTCCCTTTAATCTAAAGGGCTGTCTGGAATAAGAATATCAGACCATTTTTCTACTAAACTAGCTCAAGAAGATATATGTGGAATTGTGGGCATCCCTGAATACCAAGAGAAAATCTCTTTATTCTTTGCTAAAAATATCTTATGTAGATAATGTTTTGATACTTTTAAAAATTAACGTAAAGGATATATTGCCTTGAGAATCCTTAGTGGGCTAGAAACAGAAAAAGTGGAAGCTTTCATAGTCAGGGATTTTCAAATTATAGCATGATCCCAGGGATTCTGTTTCTGTGTGTCTGTCTCAGCTGAGAACCAGGAATTAAAGTGTTTAAGAAGCAGCTAAGGAGTGCCTGGGTGGCTCAGTTGATTGAATTCCAGACTCTTGATTTCAGCTCAGGCCATGATCCTGGGGTCATGAGATTGAACCCTGTGTCAGGCTCTGCACTGGATATGAGCCTGCTTAAGATTCTCTCTCTTTCCCTCTGCCTTGTTCCCCCATTTGCTTTCTCTCAAATAAAAAAAAATAAAAAATAATAAATAAATAAATAAAATTAAATAAAATAAAACATGTACCAGCAGCACACAAAGAAGGAGCATAAGCTTGTGTGGCAAACTTCTAAAAGTGGCAGCCAGAAACACAAACAAACACAATCTGAGGATGATGACAATGTCTGAGCCTTGTAAAATGATCTAAAGTACACTTAAGGAGCATAGGAAATATTATTTTCTTCATAACTTTTTTAATGTGAGTCATGAAAAAAATGCCTAGAAGTAGATGAAACAAGCAACCAATGAACAGGCTGACTTGGTCACACAGAAGCAAACCTTTAGGACTTACTTGATTTAGAGAATGATTCAAAGCCAATAGACATTTATATTTGAAAATAAAATACACATCCCACTTGATAAGGTGAAACCTGATGTCCTTAACACCATCTCAGAAGGGAGTATAGAGCCCAGTGTCCTAACCACGTCTACACATAGTCTGATCTGGGCTCTCCACCTTCCTACTCTCCAGCCTTCAAGCTTAGTCGTCAAAAAATAGACGAAATAGAATATAGTCAGTCTGCAATCAGTTCTGAGGAGAATTATGAATTATCATGCATTAAGTTAGAGAAAATAGAAACTCTGGACTGGGCAGCCTGCTTTAGTGTTTGATTGCTTGACCAAGATGGCAAGAAATGTCACGGCAAATGATTCACATTCTATAAAGGGAAAGAAAGAGAAGGGAAGGGAAGGGAAGGGAAGGGAGGGGATGAGATGGGAAGGGAAGGGAAGGGAGAGGAGGGGAGGGGAGGAGAGGGAAGAGGAAGGGAAAGGAAGGGAAGGGACCGGAAGGGAAGGGAAGGGAAGGGAAGGGAAGGAAGGGAAGGGAAGGAAGGGAAGGGAAGGGAAGGGAAGGGAAGGGAAGGGAAGGGAAGGAGAAAAAAACAGTATTCAGAATGAGGATCAAGAATTTGGTCTAGAAAAAAAATGATAGGGAAAAAGGAAGTACTTTGTCGGTTTTATATGTTCAAGAAAATCTAATAAGATCATGACATCATGAAAATTGGAGCTCAAAGAAGTTGTAGTTAAACCACAGAATGATATTCAAGTATCACAGAGTTTTGAGGACTTACATCAATACTTTAATACCACTAGTTGCATAACGTCAAAGCAGCTGGACTGAGTAAAGATATTAATATTCTAATCTATTAATACAGAAGAAAAATACAATAATTATTGTGATTTCAAAAGGGAAAAAAGAGCAGATTAAAGGAAATGAGAAATGCACAAGAAAACATGACATTATGTAAAAGGGTGAATTGTGTTGAGAAAACTCAGTATATGAAATGGAGAAAATGTTCATATGTATAATTGAATAAAATTTTCAATAAAAATCAAAGTAAAGAATAAAATCTGAGTTGATTTTTAAAACTCTTTTCTGGGGGGGCACAGAAGAACTACCTACCATAATATTTATGCTAGTTAACATCTGAATTTCAAAAATAAAGACAAACATTTTGGGCATTTAGGAAATACAAATAAGTCAAGTACATGGGGGAAACAGACTTTTCAGATCTTTGTATCATCACATGAGTAAAGAGCAACGTTTAGGGTTGCCTTGGTGGCTCAGTTGGTTAAGCATCAGACTTCAGCTCAGGTCATGATCTTACAGTTTGTGGGTTCAAGCCCCATGTCAGGCTCTGTGCTGACAACTCAGAGTCTGGAGCCTGCTTCAGATTCTGTGTCTCCCTCTCTCCCTGCCTTTCCCCTACTCATGCTCTGTCTCTGTCTCCAAAAAATGAATACACTTAAAAAAAAAGCCATGTTTACATTGACCCACAGGTATGGGTAGTTATGATATCCAAGAATTCTGTATGTTTCTTAGCCTTCCTTCAGTTAGGTTGAGGCTCAAGGACAAGTACTTGCTGAATGACAAGAGACATGTGTCACTTGTCACAGACAGCTGAATTCACTTTCTCTAATACCCTGCCCTGAGGAACACATGACCATGTATTATAGAAGAAACAAGGACAACATGTGGACCTCTGTGGTCCTGGGCATCTGAGCAGAGAGAAACCTTTGCTGTGTGAAGTCACTAAGATTTTGAGTTAGTTTGTTCCTGCAATACATTCTCCTATCCATGAACATGACCCAGTGTCATAATTAATCTAGGTGTCCAAGAACAAAGGCAACCACCACATAGCCTCCACTATGAAAAACCACAGTGAGTACAGTTCCGATGACTCCTTTTTAGCAAAATTACTACATGATAAGATGCATTTAGGGCGTGCATCAAAAGATTCCATTTTAATACAATTACTTTATCTGGGACTTGAGTGTCTTTTTCTCTTTTACATTTTCTGCATTGACTGAATTCTTTATATTGAGTGTGGGCTACTTTTATTGCAAATATTACAAAGTCATTGATGAAGGAGAGACAGGGGATGCAGATTGAAGAAAAGACAGTCAATTAAATCATAATATACAAGCAGAAAAAAATACCACAAGACTTTTTACTTATTCTGAAGTAAGATAAGTTGATCACAAAGCTCATTCAGAAGGACAAACAAGCCAGAGTAGCCAGAAAAGAAAAGATTTGAATGAGAAGACTAGTAGCACCAGGCATAAAATAATATAAAAAGGCTGTCATGAAAAATGTTAATTTCACATGAAAAAAACTGAAGTCTCAATGGAACAGAATTCAAAAGCCAAAAGAAGACCCTGCTGCTCATGGAAATTTCTCCAATATGATGATATAAAAAGGCTACATCTCAAATTAGTGAAGGAAAGAAGGACTTTTGAACAAGAAATGTTTGGATAACTGTAAAAATGGAAAAATAAAACTGGATCAATTTCCGACGCACAAAAAATCCATGGTAAACCAAATGGCTCAAAGAATTAATGTAAAAAAAAAAAAGAATTAATGAACAAACAAATAAGTGACCTCAAAAAAGTGTTCTAAGACATAGATTATTCTCTTAAAAACCTGGAATTAAATATTTTGTAACTGTAATTCACAAATCAGAAGTAAGAAGAGGGAAAAGAATAACATTTACTGCTCAAAACCCCTAAATATATATATCTGGAAAAGAGAGCAAAATAAACAATGGATAAAATGAGATATGGAAAAGTCTATTTGTAATCCATTTTACAAAGTATTGCTGGCCCTAAAATATTTTCCAAAAGTAGATCAAAAAACTATAAAAGTAGAAGAAAAGAGTATAGAAATATGGACAAGAGGTAAGAACAGACAACTCACAAAAAAAGAAATGTAAATGACCTTTAAAAATTTAAAGATGTCAAATCTAGCTCCTTAAAAGAATAAGTAAATGAAGGTACTAAGAGAAATTTAAGGGCACTTCGGTGGCTCAGTTGGCTAAGCGATTCTTGATTTCAGCTCAGGTCATGATCTTGCAGTTGGGGCATGGAGCTCCACGTTGGGCTCTGTGCTTACAGTGTAGAGCCTGCTTGGGATTCTTTCCTTCTCTCTCTGTCTCAAAATAAATAAATAAATAAATAATTTAAAAAAAAAATAAAGGAAATTTAAAACACCATGGAGGAACCTTGCTCACAATCATTTCCAAGCAGAATCCTGTTGTTAAAAAAGTCCAGAGTGTTAACAAGGCCTCTCTAGACCAGGGCTTAAACAATGGACTCTTTTTTGTAATAATGTTTCAAATGGATAAAATAAAATACATAGGTTTACATAGGAAAATATCTGAAAAAAAAACACTGATTTTTTTTTCAGCATTCAGACTGAAAAAATTCTACAAGTGTGTCATACTTTTGGGCAAAGCTTTGGGGCACTGCACTCTTGAATTCAAGGATGAGGTTGCAAATTGATTCAACCACCATGGACAGCAGTGACAACAACATCTAGTAAAATTACCCAGAGAGAGTGAAAGACAGAAGGAAGTAATAATGGCATCTTAAACTTCAGCCAGTAATGAAATCTTCATAATAAAATTATACTGATGTTTTGAAACTATTATGTACGTAATAGGATAAAGAAAATAAATAATATGTAAATGATACTAGGAACCAATGTTCTCAGCATACAAGGAAGATGTGAAAAAAGTACCATAATCTTAAATTTGAATTGGAAATATCAACATGAACTCATAAGATAATTTTCTTTTAAAAATATGCATTTTATACCTCTCTCTACTGGAAAGGCCCAGAAGCGATGATTAATTCAGCTACAATGAGCCTAACTAGTTTTCAAACTGTGGTCTCTAAATAGTATTTCCCACCAAAAAGAATGTAGGCTCCTAGACAAATGACTAACATCAGGTCTGAGGTAGAAAATGTACAAGATGAGTCTGGGATATCTTGTAACTGAAAGCAAAGACTCTAACAAAGAATTCTGGGGTCACAGATACATGCAAGCCAACTTGAAAAAGCTCCAACAGGCCAGATTCAGGACAATTGGAGCATGAATCAATACTCATCAAGTATGTTAAAATCCATGAAATCCTAATGAATGTAAATAAGACCAAACTAGTTAACTGAAGGTTGTTAGGCCACCATTGTATTCTGAAAATTTGTAAATAAAGTGAAAGACTCAAGGATTTTTCTTGCTCCTCCTATAAAAATGTGCAGCAGAGTAACAAAATATATGTAAGGAAAACTCTTCATAGAAGAACTTCAACTGATAAAAATAGAAGGAAGGGCATAACATTATCATTTTACAAACCCAAGTAAAAACAGTTGACCAATACAATAGTCATGAGCAGCTGAAAATACCCTTAATGAAAAGCTGAGAGGAGGTCTATAAGACCTGGACCAGGCATTGAAAAGGCAAAAGAAGAAACAACAGGACAGTGGGTATGCAATGAGAGGTACACAGCTCCACCAATGACATCTTCTTGCCAAAAAAAAATTGAACCCTATATATATATGTATATATATATATATACACATATATATATACATACATATGTATATATATATATGTGTATATATATGTATATACATATATATACGTATATACATATATACATATGTATGTATATATACATATATATACGTATATACATATATATGTATATATATGTATATACGTATATATATGTATATACATATATATACACATATATATATACATATATACACACATATATATATACATATATATGTATATACATATATATACACATATATATATATATATATATATAATAACATCACAGAGGTGCAATTAGCAAAATCTAGTTGTGAAAAATTCCACAAGGCAACTGACCTGGAAGAAAAGAGTACAATACAGAGGGCACTGAGTCTTTTGTTTTATTGTTATGAACCCCTTAGATGGAATGATCAATCCTTCTGTTTGCCAAAGAGAGAGTCCTGGGTTATCTCTGTTTACTCAGGGTGATTGTGATAGCACTACTGATCATCCTCAAAATATTTGTATGATTGTGATATGGTCACCCTGCCCATAAGCTTGTATTAATTAAAAAGTGCATAGCCAAACTATCCCATATCCAGCTCTATTTTTTTTGTTTTTTTATAAATATCATGTGGAAATAAAAATTATCCTAGTTGACTACTGTGTTAGTCAGTATGGGCGACCAGAACAAATATCACAGCCTGGGTGGCTCAAATGAGAGACCTTTATTGTTTCACAGTTCTGGAGGTTGGAAGTCTGGGATCAAAGTGTCAGGAGGTTTCATTCCTTCTGAAGGCTGAGACAGAATGTGTTCCAGGTCTCTCTCTGGCTCATAGCTAGGTTTATCCCCATGTTTTCACATTGTCTTCCCTGTGTAAGAGTTTATCTCTAAATAGTCCCACAAGGACAAGTCATATTGGATTAGGGTCTACTTTAATGACCTCATTGTAACTTGATTACCTCCATAAAGACCCTTTCCTTAAATAAGATCACATTCTGGGGGACTAGGGGTTAGTCCTTCAACATAAAGAAATTTTAGTAGGAGCACAATTCAGTCTACAATAATAACTAGGACTCTAAATGAAGCAACTAGGTGTTTTTTTTGTTTTTGTTTATGGGTTTTTTTTTTTTTTTTGTCAAATAATGGAGATTTGAGGAGCACCTGGGAGGCTCAGTTAGTTGAGATTCTGATTCTTATTTCAGCACAGGTCATGATCTCAAGGTTCATCAGTTTGAGCCATGGGTGGGTGACAGTGCGAGCCTGCTTGGGATTCTCTCCGCCCTTCCCCCACCCTCACACTCCTTCTCTGTCTCTCTCAAAAATAAATAAACTTAAGAAAATAATGTAGATTTGAAGTCTACAGTGAAAATTTACAATATTCAGATGAAAATCCTCAAACCTCACAGCTTCCTAGGAAAGGACCTAACAGTGTCCAGATCCCTACTTCAAGTTCATGGAGGTTGAAGCTCCATTTTGAGACATTGATTGATCACTAGTGAAGGGAACTCTAAGATTCAAACCTTATGATTCCTCTCTACATCCTCCTCAGTCTCAGAGCATTTTTGTTCCCAATACCTTGCAAGTTAGTCCAATAAAATGCCAAGACCAAGATCACCATTTGGAAAGAAGTCTCTGGTGGAAAGAAAACTCTCTCCTGTCCCTCTGAGAATAACTTCAGCAGGACTAGGGTGAGACACCCACAGACACAGGCAGCCACTGGCAATCATAGTGGACCAGCAGAAGGCAAAAGGTGCCAGCTATGACTGAGCACCAAATAGTCGGGCAAGGAAGAGATGAAGCCAGAAATCAGAGTGTAGCAGCTCCAGGAAACAGCTGGGGGAAGAGGGAGGGCTTGGAACATCCCAAGTCCCAGTAATTCTGTTGGGTGTGGAGAAATATTGTTTCTCATTTTTTATTTTAATTAATACTTATGTTTGCTTACTTTCCACTGTGTGGTTTGACTGAACGAGTCAGGATTTTACAAAGAAACATAAAAACTCTAATATGGAAGGAAATTAATCCTTTTTTCTCTCAATGCTAACAATTTTTATATCTGGTACCTTTATGTACACTTTTTTTTTAATCACTGGAAGGTATGATTGTAATCTTCTAATGTGATTGAAGTTCTTTCTGCAGCTCTAAGCTAAGGGCATATTTCAACTCACTGGCAGGCATTTTAATTACTTATGCTAGTCTATTATTATTTCTACCGTATTTTAATGCTGGCAACATAGAACAGTGGACTTGGTGAGAAAGATGAAATGCAATGTTCCCATGATATTTTTATATATTGCAGGAAAATCTCAAATACCCTGTATCTGATCACATCTCATCATATCCAAAAAATATATACTGTTTGTTTAAAGTGAATGGATGAGCTTCTGGAGTACTGGTTTATAAAATGTCTCCTCCTCTTCATGAACGGATATTCTTTGGCTAACTTAAAGCTTCCTACATCTGAAATAATATTGACATTACCTCAATAGTCCAATAGATAAATAACAGAAGTAGGAGTCAGAACTAATGTATGTATCTAGCAAGGTGGTCATTGACTACTGAATCACTAATTCTCTCAAAGTTACCTTTATATGTAGCATTATTTTGTACTCTTGGGCAGTCCCGAACGTCCTGTGCCTGTCTAAGGGAGTCTTGGCCCTTGCCCTCAGAGAAGGCAACTCAGCTCCCTGTCTTTTTTATCTGACAGGCTGCACACTTCCAGATAGGGCGCCATGGAAGCCCTCCTGGTGACATCAGTGTCCACTGACTGAACACTAAGTCTTGGAATCAGGTGGCATTAGGAAACAAATACATATAATGCCATAAAGTTGCTGAAGGAAAAGGTGAATGCTGGCAGACAAACTGCCTCTGTGAAGAGCCTAGTCCGGACCAGAAAGTGATCCTAAACTCAGAAGTCTAGAGACGCCTCCATTATTTATTTCCAAACATGGGAAATTGGGAGCAATGCTGCTCTATTTTTGTGTATAAATTGAAGAGGAGACGCTTTAGAAAGTGGGATGGGAGATGAGGAAGAAGCCCCAAAAAAGATGAAGGGAGAGACATATGGAAAAGTGAAAGCAAAATAGTTTTCCCCAAAACTTTTAATGCACTGCTATGTCTGCTTATAGATCTTTTACACATTTCTTCTTTCCCAGCAATATTGACAAAAGGTGGTAAAGTTTCCCTCACCTACGGAATGAAGATTATATTAGCTGTCAGCTGCCTACCAAATAGGGACATTGAGAGGATTAATGAGGATCCAGGTGCTACACTGATAGTTGCCATAGAAATGCATAGTTAAGTAGGGTGGTATAAAAGATGTGTCAGATGCAATACTTTTCAGCCCATGGCAGACAATAATGGGAAGACAGAATGTCTCTTTGCATTGAGGAACCCAATGGATTAGCGTGTCCGCAGCCTAGAACTTGCTCTCCCACTTTGTTTTGTGTGTATGCACATATGTATTTGTGTGTGTGTGTGTGTGTGTGTGTGTGTGTGACTTTTAGCAGAACCATCAGTCTAAAACTAAAAGGGCAAGGCCCCAGCCGAAATGATACAGCCCAACAATTCAGTGGACTTTAGTGACTTCAAACAACCTTATGGCTCAGCAAATGATTGGGGCATAAAACAGTATCTTCATAAGCAACATGCCATTTATTCTGTTTCTATCTTTCCTAGTTGATAGGACTGTATGGTGCATTTTTCTTGCTTTTTCTGCTCCTTTCTTTTCTGGAAAATAAACCTAAACACCTTGCTTTTTCATCTAATATCCAGGTGAGCCCATTCCGTATGCCTACCCCCAATTTTATACCTACACCTACTGGTTTTAAAAGAATGGGAGTCAAGTCAGCCCAGGAAGAAACAATAATGTGCAAGCATGGAGAAATGCCCCTACTCTATCTTAGGAATCTGTGGCTTGGACTGTTCTCCACAATCCAGGCTGCACTGTATTTTGAAATCAGATATGCTTGCAGTGGTGCAGAAGTGCCCAGAAGAAAGAAGAGAGCACCTTGCAGCAAGGACAATGTGTGCTGAGTGCATTTAAAGGAAGAATTAAAGCAAGGGTGACTCTGTAAGAACTTCATACTAGAACCACAGAACAAATCTGGGACAGGATTGCATTATCTACACGCAATACAGAACAGCAAGAGCAGTGTTTTAATGTGCATGTATCTGGCACGAGAATGCAGAGGTTCAGGCCATCACTGTCTTCAGGTGGTGAAGTCCTAGCCAGAACAAGGAGAGAAATATTGGGGTCAGAAGGACTTCTTGTTTTGGGTCATAGATGAGGGAAGTCTGCTGGCTGAAGACCACTGCCAGGCCACAGGGCAAAAGTGAATTTTCAGAGTTTCTCTTGCTAAAAGAAAGCAGCCCCACTGACATCCCATCTGGTGATGTGGTACAAATTTGAAAGAAGCACCACTTCTTTTAGACATTTCACTCCCTATGAGCTGAAAATGTCTTGGAGTAAATATATAAATCTATGAAAGCTATGAGCTGCCTGTTACTACTGAGAGTTGTGTACACAACCTCCAAGACCCTACATGGCAACCTGGAATCATAGTTGCTGCTGTTGCTGTTCTAGGGATCTAGTTTCCATGGCAGGAACCTATGGGATGGAACCAATGTATAAAGAAGAATTGGACAATGGCCCCATTTTTCCAGGAGCACTTAGGCCAGAGACAGGATTACCAAAGTGACAAGTCTGGCTGGCCAGGGTCACTGCTGGCCTAAATCAGCCCTCAGTAGAACTTTCCAGGTCCTAGAAGGATCCAGGCTCGCCTGTGAGAACATTTAGAGGTGACTGGTCATCCTCAAGCATTAGGAACATGGCTGTAGAGAATGCGTGGGTGCTTTTGAAGGCCTGTCTTGGAAAAAAAGGGAGAGCTCGGAAAGCAGCAAGTGAAGCATTTGTTTCAAAGATTTAGTAAAGCATGGGTAAATAACTCCAAGGTAGATGAGAGGAAGTAATAAGGAAGAAACTGAGCCAGTAAGGAAAAGTGAGTTTCTTGGGCCAACCAAGGGTCCAGCATAAAGGTTTGCATTTCTCTCTTTGTCTCTCTGTCTCTTTCACAATCTCTCTGTCTGTCTCTCTCAAGCACACATTCTTTATCTCAGAAACACACTCACATCCACACCCACACTCACATTCTCGAAACCTCCTATCCATTGCTTACGGGAGGAAATTTGCAATCATAGATCTACTTCCCAGCATTGAAATTGTATAAAAATAGAAACACCCATCCGTATTCTATCAAGAAGAATTTGGAGATAATCTCTTTCAATCCATATTTGCTTGTTCTAGCAGACTAAGCCCCATTGTGGCTTTGGAGTCTCTGCACACACACACAGCAAGAGCATGGTGCATGCCAAGCAGTCAGACCAGCACATATACGTGCCTGCACACATTTTATGCCCCAAGTGAAGCCTATAGCATTTGCCATCTGGGTCATGTGGGTGATAATCTTTAAGTTTGGTGTTTATGTCTCTGGAAACAAAAATATAGTCACCCTGGTGGTTGAGATTTCCTCATGTTTTGTATAAGAAAGGGAGAGAATAGATTATAAGAGACAGCAACAATTTTAAGGCAGATTCTCTGGGTTACTGTAATCCAACATCCTATAATAACACATTGATTTTAATGTTTCCCCTCCAGAAATAACTTCTCTAATGTTGCTGAAGGTAAATGCAAAATACCCAGTCAATCTAAGCAAAAATAAAGTCCATTAAGTGGAAGCAAATCACTGAAGCTGCATGGACTTCACGCAGCAATGGCTCAAGAATCAAGAGAGGAAGCACATACTAAAATAAGGATTATAAGGAAATTGCTTCCACGTAATCAGGGTCCAGATGGGCTGAAGTCAGAACACAGCTCCCTGATTTGCATAACTTTTTGTTCTCTGAGCCACAAGAAAGGGCTGTTCCAACATCCAAGCATGGTCTCTGAATTCAAACAAATCATTCTTGTGACCTATGGCCAATCGTTCAGCCTCGCACAGATGTCTCCTTTCGTGTACATGGAAGGAATAATCATATCACTCAAGCTCAGATGTTCACTTGGGGAATAACTAAATTTAAAGAGCTCATTTTATAAGAGCTGTGCCATACAAAAGCAACATAGCTTAGATGTACAACAGTTCGTGAAAAGAGACTGTGCTGTATGGTGGAAAGAATGTCCCTCTAGAAGACAGGCAATCTGGATTCCAGTCCTGCTCTGCCACTGTTTCCCAACATAATCTTGAATGCACCACAAACACACTCGAGACTCAATTTGCTCATCTATAAACCAAAACATCTGTATCCAAGGAGCTTGCCTTTTACTGTTATCTTCCAATGCCATGACCACTGTACACATTTATGTGTACATGTGGTAGATGGTGAGAAAGACAGGGAGAGGCAGAGAGAATGGAGTTGGTGGTTTCCTCAAATTTGGTGAAATAAAGAAGTGCTTGACATACAGATCCTCTGTGTTATTGAAAAATGGTAAATATAATGAGAAACATAATAAAAACTATTCTGAGCAAAAGTTGTTGCAGCTAACAGACAGTTGCCTAAGCTGAGGTCATTTGCAAATACAATCAGGTAATGAGGCACTAACATGCATTAAAAATATAGAATCTTTGAGACACTGTATTGAAAAAATAATATGGCTCTGGGATAGCCATATTTTATTCTTAACTAAAAATTAAATAAAACAAGTCTGTAAATTAATCCCTAACACATATTTATTCACTGATTCATCTAACAGGCATCTATGCAGCAACACCTACTCTGTGCCAGATGATGTGTTGAGGGTACCACAGGGAAGGAAACAAAGTAAGTCCACTCACTCTGTTCAATGTAGCATGAAATCTAGGGGGAGAAAGACAACAAAAAATACACCTATAAACATATCCCTGTCCTTGGGATGTGGGTTTTGCTTTCTTTTCCCACTCTCAGAGGCTGTTCCAGGGACACAGCCTTGAGACAGTGATGTGATGTTGAGAACACCTGAGCAGCATATGTGACTGAACCCAGTTAAGTCCTCTTTAGAAACTTGTACAATTTGGCTGGCAAGTGCAGAAATCTACTCATTTTGCTTACAGCCCCCAAGCCTCTTATGTGTTTTCTTGCTTTATAAACCTGTCAGCCTGTAGTGGCTGCCTTTCTCCCATCTCTCTCTGCCCTCTGCACTAGAACTGAGAATACTCATCTCCTTGGGATATTTCCTCCCTACGGTTGCACATGAGGTCTTTCTGATAAGACACTTGGATCAGTGAAAAAGTGAGCCATGCTGATCCTGAGGTTTTTCCAGGCAAAGCCAGGAGTGTGTGCAAAGACACTGAGGCAGACAGATATGCAAGGCAGGATACTAGGAGTGTGACAGACCCCGGGGGCGGGGGGCATAATAACAGACACTGTCTTTAAAGAGGAGGAGGCAAAAACAAAAGGAAGCCTGAAACAAACATTATTTATAAATTGGAAGGACAACAGAAGGAGAGATCAATTCACTTGCCTGGACAATGCAACATTCAGGATGGATGCCAAAGAACACTGGCAGGATGGACAGATAGTTCATGTCAGGGGAGCCTCCTTCTACAGAGGAGTCTGCAGAACTTGTCCCAATAATCATAAAGTAGAACACAGACATGATGTGTCACCTCACTTGCCCCAACCTGCATATAACTACTGTCACTTCACTATGCCTTCTTAAAGAGTTGAATGAGGACTGCACCAAGCACAGCTGCACAGCACAGAATGTAAATGGAAGAAAACAGAGCACGTGTTTCTACAGAAGCACTTGCTGTAGCTACAAAGATGAGTTATGCATGCATGCAAACGATCAAAAGAGATGCGCGGTCAGATCAAACAAGGAGCCCCCTACATGGCACAGTCCCACAGGTGTCCACAGGAAGGGAAACATCATGGTACATGAATACAAAGAAAGGCTTTGTAGAGAGTTAAGTGTAGAGCTGGTCCTTGCTTTTTCATATATACCTGTTCACTAACACCTTCATGTGTTCAGAAGTGTTCTATCCAAGGGTCAGGATGCCTGGGCAGGAATCCCTGCTTGGCCACTTCCTGGCTATAACCTCAGCAGTTTGTGTATCTGTGTCTCATTTTCCTCATCTATAAATGGAGAGAATGCAATGCAAGCCTGGTGTCTGCCCTCAGTAGGTCCTCAGTGAATGTTAGCTATTATTTACCTACCTCTTCTTCCTTTTCTCCTTTTCTTTCTCCTCCATCACTATTACCAGAATGCCTTTCCTTTCCAGAAAAGATCATTTTTGATTTTTAAACAAAGCCAGAGCCCATTCC
The DNA here is from genome assembly GCF_027475565.1 of Acinonyx jubatus. NCBI lineage: Eukaryota > Metazoa > Chordata > Mammalia > Carnivora > Felidae > Acinonyx > Acinonyx jubatus. The sequence continues at coordinate 52,286,935 of NC_069388.1, forward strand.
TGGCTTGCTGCTCATAGTAAGCCATCTACCTCATCTACCAGAAGGCTCCTTAAGTATGCAACCACATCTCTGTGTGTATAATTGACTTCCTGGGGACATTTCTCTGACCTTTGAACAACGTGGGTTTGATCTGTGTGGATCTACTTATAAGCAATTTTTTCTACTTATAAGCAATAAATACATTGGAAAATTTTTTGTGACAGTTTGAAAAAACTTGCAGATGAGCCACATAGCTTACAAATGTTGAAGAAAATAAGAAAAAGTTAAGTATGTTAGGAGTGCATAAAATATATGCAGATGCAAGTCTATTTTATCACTGAATACCACAAAATATCTACAATCTATTATAAAAACTTAAATCTTATCACACCGTATGCACACAAACACTTTACATTATCTTTTCATTTTTAATAGCTAGTGTTATTGATATTTATACCATCTACAGTGTTTTGTATCATGTACCACAATACTGATACAGGCACTGACAGATGGAAGTTTGATCTTAAAAACAGCTGATGTAAACTTATGGTATGAATAAAGACAGTGCAGTACTATAAATGTATTTTTTCTTCCTTATAATTTTCTTAAAAAATATTTTCTTTTATCGGGTGCCTGGGTGGCTCAGTTGGTGTCCGACTTCGCTCAGGTCATGATCTCATGGTTCATGGGTTCACGTGCCGCATCAGGCTCTGTGCAAACAGCTCAGAGCCTGGAGCCTGCTTCAGATTCTGTGCCCCTCCCCTGCTCGCTCTCTCTCTCTCTCTCTCTTTCTCTCAAAAATAAATAAACATTAAAATTTTTAATAATATTTTCTTTCCTGTAGCTTATTTTATTACAGTATTATATATATATATATGACATACAAAATATAGGTTAATCTGCTTATTTTATTGGTAAGGCTTCTGGTCAACAGTAGTCTATTAGCAGTTAAGTTTTTGGAGAGTCAAAAGTTATATTTGATGCGCAGGGCACTCCTAATCCGCTGTTGTTTAAGGGTTGATTGTATTTGCTTCTTTCTACAACCTACTTTCTGCTAATCTTCCATAACATGACACACTCACACACACACACACACACACACACACACACACACACACAGAGGCACCCTCATTGTGTTTCTAAAACACATAAGAACCTAGAAAAATTATTAAAGGAACTTGACAGTGATTTTTTCATCTTTAAGATGCAGATAATAGTAATACCTATCTCAGAGAACTGTTGTGAGGATTAAATTAATTGACATAGATAATGCATTTCAAATATCTCTTGCCCATAGAGTTAGCCATTATTATTAGCATTATTACCCATTCATTTTAAGCTTGAGGCAGTACCATAAATGGCTGCTATTACTAACCTCTAATATCAAATTATTAAGTGGTTCTATTTACTTAAAAGCCATTGCCATAATCATAGAGGGGAATATCATAGCAACAAAAATACCCCAGTAGACTATTAAATCCACAGGATATAGATTGACAGAGCAATTATCTTGTCCCTAAATGAACATTTTCTACCAGTTATAAAACCATCTCATTCATGTCCAATGCTTTGTATTCAATAGCTTTCATATTTCATTAGTCTTTCTATGTTTTGTATGCCACTGCATCATATGTCTTTGTCAGTTAAAATTGTCAACTAAATGACACCCACATTGTCATTGTCATTAGTAGAATTCTATTGAAGACATTTTTTTGCAAGAAGATTGTTAACTTTTAATATTTTCAATACTTTGATATTTTTTGCCTCTGGTAATTAGCAATATTTTAAAACCCACCAATAATTTAAAATTTTAGGAATAAACATAAGGTTTAATCTGAAAGCCAAAGCCTATAATTGGAGAAATAAATAGGTCTGAAGTTTTTACATTCTTTGGAGAAGCTCTTGCTATTTCTTTCTAATCTGCAGAGGGGGGAAGTATTGTAATTGATCCAACAAGAAAGCATATGATCAAGAACCAAGATAAAATAATGATATGAAGCAAATTCTGGGTTTTCTGTGGGAATTTCTAACCCAAGACAACTTCTCACAGCCACTGAGAGAATTCCAGCTAATTCTTCACGGAAATGAGCTAGGTTTAACTGAGTGAATATTCTCCACTTCCCACTCAAACTAACAAATGCATTCAATAAGGATGATCTGCTATGAAAATATAATACATAAAATCAAGACAGCAATCTGCTCTATTAGAAAGTCCCAGAGAAACTGTTTTGAGATTTTGTGTTCTATTAGGTAATTCATTTCATTATTGTCTCCTTGGTGTTCAAATAAGAAATCTGAAAAAAAAAGTGAAGTATCTGTAAAGTACACAGCTACCTATAACAGTTATGTTTATTTTCAGAGATATTATGGAACAAAGTCATTGAGAGTTTCCTTTCTTCCTAGTTTATGTGTTTGCTTATAAAAATCATAAATGGAATACAATGCCTAATTTTTTTAATTAAAAATGATAGAGGGAGCACCTAGGCGGCTCAGCTGGTTGAACATCTGACTTGATTTTGGTTCAGGTCATGGTTCCAGGGTTGTGGGATCAAGCCCCGCATCAGGATCTGCACTGAGCATGGAGATTGCTTGGGATTCTGTTTCTCCCTCTCCCCCACTAACACATGTTCTCTCTCTCTCTCTCTTTCTCTCCCTCAAAAAAAAGCAAAACAAAAAATTAGGGGTACCTGGGTGGCTCAGTTGGTTAAGCGTCCAGCTTCAGTTCAGGTCATGATCTTGTGGTTGGTGAGTTGGGGCTGCATCAGGCTCTGTGCTGATAGCTCAGAGCCTGGAGCCTGCTTCAGATTTCTGTGTTTCCCTCTCTCTCTGCCCTTCCCTTGGCTTGCGCTTTGTCTGTCTCTCTTTATCAAAAAATAAATAAAAACATTAAAAAATTATTTAAAGAAATAAAAATTTAATTTTTTTTTAAATGAGAGAGAAATATTAAGGAAGGGAAAAGAAAGCTCTGGTTAATGGCTAAATGACCTTGGCTGCATCCTTTCCTTTGCTACTTTGAGATGTAGAACCCCACTAAATTTGAGGAAAATACAGTGAAGCCCAGCTGCTTAATATCTTCCCTAAGATCTCTTTCTCTATACCAATCCTCTGCCATCCTCCCTCTGCCATTCTCATAGGCTAGAACACAGAGTGTTGTTAGCAGACCAGCATGTAGCCAGTGGGCAAAGACCACCAAGAGTTCCTGAAGGAGCTCTAATTGCACAGCCTCCTACCAGTTCTGAACCACCAGCTCATCTCCAAATTGTTATTTGAGTAATAAATACTCTTCTGTTTTGTTGAACACTTGTATTTTTGGCTTCTTTGTTAGAGCCGATTTAGCCTATACTTATATCTTGCCTTACATCCCACTTTCCTAAAATGATCACCCATATAATTTTGACATTACTATCTGGTTGATTTTTAAAGCACTTAAAAAATACATATAGCTGACACCTGACTCTTTCTACATAATTTTGCATTCTTCTAATTAATTTGATATTTTACTTAATCTGCTTTCCATTTCATTAACAAGCCATCCTCTTCATCAATCTTAGAGCTCATCATAATGATGGCATTATTCATTGTAATTATTCAGGGCATTATTCATTGGAATTTTAAAGATATTCCATAATATTGTACCATAATACCAATAAAACATAAATTTGAGAATATTTTATAAAAATATATTCCAAGGAGCAGAGAAGAAAGAATTTATAGACCCACAGCCAAACTGGGCTGTGGCAAAGTTCCCAGAGGTGTGGAGTTCTCTTTTCTGTAACCAGACCGCATGCAGTTGGTGAGTCAGTGGTGTGGCTGAGAGCCTGCTTTCTGAAAATGACCCTCTTAAGTCTTAGACTACACCAAGGTTTCCAAATCCCCATCTGGTCTCCCAGATCCCACGGAGGCACCTTTGTCTGTGAATGGATGCCAGATTCTTGCTCAGGAGAAGATATTTGGCCATTTTGCTGGCATCACCTCTCCTACAATTTTCTTCCTTTCCTGCTGTAATTTAGTATAGCAGATCAAATGTCTGAGGTCATGCAGATTTCTTAGAAATAATTAGTTTATTTTTCTTGCTGTTGTTTTATTGTGTTTTCTGGCTGCCAGGATACCTGCATGACTTTCTCTTTTGTTTTGTGGGTTTTTTTTCTTGGCTTTCTCTTCTGAATAAACATGATGTTCCCCTTTTTTTGGTTCAAAATATAGCCAACTCTTTGAATCAATATATTTGAATACTTTTAATGTTTATTTATTTTTGAGAGACAGAAAGAGACAGAGTGTGAATGGGGGAGAGGGAGACACAGAATCTGACGTATGTTACAGGCTCTGAGCTGTCAGCACAGAGCCTGATATGGGGCTCGAACTCATGAACTGTGAGATCATAACCTGATCCAAAGTCAGATGGTTCACCAATTGAGCTACCCAAACGCCCCTGTATTTGAATACTTTTAAAGCTCAAGAAGGTTTCTACTTTTATATATTGACTATTCTCTTTTCATTCTAGACTGGAGTTCCACTGTCTTTCTTCCATGTCTATCAACTTCTTCCTCAATAGCTTCATATTTCCCTCTGTTTCCTACCCTCCCCCACTCCTACCCTTTATCCCTTCCTCTTCCTCTCTCTTCTCCTTCTTTCTGTGTCCTCTTTAGCAGTTTAACACATTTATTATCTCACAGTTCTTGTCAGTCAGGAATTTGAAAGGAGCTGAACTGGTTGTTTCTGTACCACCAGATTGGCCAAAGTTGCAATTATCCAAATGCTGAAAGATCCACTTTCAGAATGACTATGGTCAGAAGTTCCTGGTTCTTTATCTTGTAAAAGGCTGTTTGAGTGTCTTCATGATATAGCAACTGACTTTTCCTAGAGCAAGTGATCCAAGACAGACAGCAAGTAGCAACCTTCCTTTCAGTGAGGTTGTTTCATGCAATTTTAAATGCAGTTATTTTTTTTTTCTACAGTCTTCCTTTCTTCCTGGGGATGATTTTTATTTTTTACTCTGCCTGCAGTAAGGTTCACTCTTTGTTCTGTGAAGTTCAACAGGTTTTGGAAAAAAATGTGTAATGTCATGTATCCACAATTACAATATCACAAAAAATAGTTCATTTCCCTAAAAATGCCCTTTGCTTCATCTGTTCAACCCTTACCTCTCCCCCTCAAATCCCTGGCAAACATTGATCTTCTCACTGGTGCTATACTTTTGCTTTTTTCGAGTGTTGTGCAGTGGGAACTACACAATATGAAGTAGTTTCAGACTGAACATGCATTGAAGTTCATATCTTTATGTGGCTTGATAGCTCATTTCTTTTTATAATTGAATAATCATTGTTTGGAAGTACCACAGTGTGTTCATCCATTTATTTTTCGAAGGGCATCATGGTTGTATTCACTTTTTTGTGTGGACATAAAATTTCAACTCATTGGGTAAATATCTAGGAGTGCAAATGCTTGATTCTATGACAAAACCATGTTTAACTTAATAAGAAACTGCCAATCTGTCATCCAAAGTGGATGTGCCATCAGCTGTCTTTTTGGTTTGTTGACCATGTTCACAATGTTAGTGATTTAATTTTCCATGTCATCATTTGTGCTCATTAGTGTAGCCAATGTAAGACACTTCATGAATGCCCTTTTCAGTTTATACTCAATACTTCAAAACCCCCTTCTTTAAATATTTTTTCTAATCTATTCTCTCTGTAAAATTCTGTTCTTATTTCATTAAGGCCATTTCTTCTTTCTTTCTATTGATGATGCAGCAGTCTGTGAATGGATGGCAGTGTCTGAATGCTTTCCTTGGCTTCCCTGCACATGTAAATCACTGTGCCCCCCTCACTGCTCCCCACACTAACTGACTTTTTCTATTCAAAGAACACAACCCAGGGGGAAAAAACTGGGTCAGAACTATGGGAAGCTGGTGGTAGGATCCTGACTTTAACACACATAGCATAGTGGTGGAAGTGGAAACAAAGATGAACACTGGTAGCAATACCTATTGATAACTATAGATTTTGGAGAACTCTTTGTGTACAAAGTGTGATGGAACCTGTGTGTTCAGGGGAGATCCTCTAATCCCAATTATCTCGTGCCTGAAAGCTGCAGGCCTCACATTAGAGACTGGCCTGGAGACTGGACATCTATCCCTGCCATCCAACTACAGATCTAGACAGTGGGACTGAGAACCCAAGCATTCTGTCAGTTAACTGCACCAATTGCTGTTCATTCACAAGGAGTACAAATAGAAAAAGAACTTGTCATCTTGAAGACTCAAATGAAGATCAGGCATCCTAAAACTATTTATCATGGTAAATGGAAGATGACTTTGGGAAGCTTTGTATTTGGAAAGCAGAAAAGACACGTGGTAATGAGAAAGCATAAATCTGTAAGAACTGAGATGCAGAAAGTTTCAAATTCTGTGCAGGTAAGGAAGAAGTTAAAGAGGTAGCCAGGAGTCAGTGGTCAACATAAACAGCAGGTGCAATTTCTAGACATGCAAGATTAAAATTGAGCAGCAGGAAGCAAAGGTAGCTAAGACATACAGTGGGTTACGAACTGAAAATAACTGGCAGATGATGAATGTCAAGGGACACCAAGTAATCAGTAAGCATGAGGTGACTGTCATCAAGGCAAGGTTCTCTCTAGCCAGAGCTTTTGTGTGTTTACTCTGCAAAGTACTAATTTGTTGTGAGTACAGGAACCTTAACCTAATGCAGATCTAGTATGGCAGGTGGAGGAAGAAGAAAAGGAAGTCATATCCATTTGTTTTCTGTGTGACTACAGTGTACCAGTCACAGTGGTAGCACAGGAAGGAATGTAAATAGTATGCCCAGGGCCTGTCCTTGAAGAACAGATCCAGAAGGGCTATTCACAACACATGGAAAATGACATTTATGGAAGCAGAGGTACAAGGCAGAGGAAAAGGCATTTAATTCTTCCTGAGGGGTTTAGAAATCTCCACAGATACGGTGAATGTTGTCTTTAAAGACTAAGGATTCCTTTTCTGCCTGGAGAAAGTACGGATGGCTGGCGTAAGGCATTCTGGGTGGCTGAGTGACAATCACAATAAAGGCTCAGATCTAGGAACAACTATGAAGCAGTGAGGGTCAGGCTGCAGAAGCAGAACATGGAACTGGAGAGAGATACCTCAGAGAGGGGGCAGAGAAGGCAGCTGAACACCAGATCTTGCTTAGGAATGGAGATTTGTTTTGAAAATAGGCGATGGAGAGAGTGTGGTGAAGGTGGTGACACTCTCTGATCTGCCTGGGGCAAAAAGCCACCCAACCACAAAAATATAGTCCTCTGGGTTGAGTTGCATGTGATTCAAGTAACAATAGTCTTTGCAGCATGCTGTGTACCATCAAAGATTTTAAACAACATAAATGTTCTTCAAAAGGAGAATGGTTAAATATATTTTGGATTTTGGTCATCCATGCTATGAAATACTGTGCAAACACCTCCCTCCCTCGCCAGAAAAAAAAATTGAGGAAGTTATTTAAACTAATATTGGAATTCTCTTCACGATATATAAAGTAAAAAAAAATTAATCCAATTGCAAAGCAATGTATAGAGCATTCTGTATTCATGTTGGAAGGAAACGGGAGAATGCATGCACGTGCAACTGTGTATTCTCTGGAAGGAAAGAAAGCATTGGTGACATTAAGATCTCCAGAAGTGGTTGAAAAGCATGGTAACTGGTGAAATCCTTTTTACTAAGGATATATTTTTAGAGCACTTTAGAGTTCACAGGAAAACCCAGAGGAAGGTTTGAGGATTCCCATTGTCCTGCCCCCATACATGCAACACTCCCACCAGGCGGATGGTCAACTCCCTTTCTCACCTCTCCCATGCTGTCTTGTCACTCAAGTCATATGAAGTTTGGGGCTATCATTTTCTTTCCTGTATGACCAAATGGAGGATAATATCCTTAAGGGCATGGACAGGGGCATATATATATATATATATATATATGATCTCTAAAAATACTTTTTGATGATGAGGAACCTTTTGTGATTTAAACAGTGACCATATATTTTTGTTAAGTTTATTTATTTATTTTGAGAGAGAGAGAGAGAGAGAGAGAGAGAATAACAAGCATGAACCATGATATAATCATGAACCATGAAATCATGACCAGAGCCTAACCCAAGAATCCTACGCTTAACCGACTGAGCCATCCAGGTGCCCAAACAATGGCCATAATTTTTATTAACTGCCCCAAAACTTCAGTCTTTGTATTTTATAGTAATCCTGTATCTGGATAAGGTTTTAAAAATTTTTTTTTTAATTTATTTATTTTGAGAGATAGAGAATGAGCAGGGGAGGGGCAGAGAGAGACGGAGACAGAATCCCAAGCAGGCTCTGCACTCTTAGCATGAAGATCAATGCAGGGCTCGAACCCACAAACCTTGAGATCATGATCTGAGCTGAAATCAAGAGTAGGGCACTTAACAGACTGAGCCACCCAGGGGCCCCTTATCTGCATAAGGTCTTAAAGCCCCATAAAATCAAAACCTACCTCATAGTTTTAAAGTGTAGGATATAAAAAGAATGAAAACATAAGTAGATATGATTTTCAAAATAGCATATATTGCAGCAGGGCACAGATCTGAATAAACAGTGTGTTCCAGCTATAAGAAGTTGCTGTAGAGAGAAGACAAAACTCTGGCCCCTATAATTCAAAGTTTTCCACCCAGAGTACAAACTTAAAATGTTACCCAAAACTTTATCTGAAAGCTTACTACTGATGCTTCAAGCCACTTTCAGAAATGGGTCTCCATTAAAATATGTGTCGCATTCCCCATTTTTCTCCCTTTCTCATAAAAACAAAGTCTCAGCTAAAATGTAATTTCATTTTCTTCCAGCCACTTGAAATAAAGGATTAAGATTCATCTGTATAGTTTGCAAGAAAAAGGAAAGATGAATATACAGAAGCTAAGGGAAGTAAATTATTTTTATATGCAAACATTAGCAAATTATATCTAACTTTCCAAGTGACTTTGAAACCCAGGGAGCACACCCACCCACATTGAGACAGGGAGTTTTCTCACATTTTCTATAACAGTGTAGGTCACTGTGCAGTGTGATGAGTACATCACCATGCAGTGTGGTGTGTAGGTCACCATGCAGTGTGATGTATGGATCAGCATGTAATGTGGTGTGTAGATCTCTGTATTTGAAATTCTGTTTCAGAGAGTCTTTCTGGTCCTACCTGAGTCCTTTTCTCTCCAACTCCTCATGTCTTTTTATGAGGATTTACCACCTCCTACTTTGGGTGCTGCTTAATCTATCCCACTGCCTGGGCTGGGGTGACCTGAGAATGAGTTCTGCTTTCTCGTCATCACTGAATTCCTGTCTGAAAGCCTAAAGGGCACTTTGCATATAGCAGATACTCAATAAATATTAATTGAACTAAACTGGACTTGATAAGCCTTTGAAGGTTCAATATGTTATGCATGATGAACAATAGTGTATTGAGTTCAGAACTACTCAGCTTAGTGAAGGCATGGATAAGGCATCAAAAGTCTCACTAAAATATGAACTCACACCACACTCACTTTCACTGTCAGGGAGGCATTTCCTTTCTTTGGGATCCTGTTGACTTTTAAAGTGGACTCAGTCATTCCTGTTCTCTCCACACTGTACCCTTCACCCATCAGGCACTGACAGCACCAATCTGTGAACAGTCAGAGAGGAAGAAACTCCAACTAGTCTCTGTGTCTGGACACAGGGCTATTCATGGAAACTCCATATTCAAGGTGCCAATAGGTGTCAGAGGAAAAAGGGCACAAGATGATTGATTGCCCAGTTCTCCACAAGAGCACCATTTGGAACAAAAAAGCCTGATTATCAAATACTGACACAAAACCAAAACGAGCTGATGGCATCTTGTGATTATGGACTTAAAGACTTTCTGCTAACTTCATTCTGAGTGCTTCCTTCCTGGGTCTCCAGGCATTATGCAATGACACCTGACTGACAGGTCTTCGAAGCTGGGGTTGTTAATTTATAAGTTAGCCACATAGTGCATTATGAATGGGTTGTTGGGCTCCCCAGGGCATAAGCCTTCAGGAGCTCAAGAACTCTGGTCTACTGGGTTTGAGACAAATTATTCTATCAGTTCAGCACAGTCTAGGGAAGCTTGTACAGGCTTTGGAAAGCTCTGAACACCTCTGACTGGATCATCTTTTGATTGAATTCAGAAATCATCTGTTGCCTCCAGCTGACCATTTCTAAACCTTCTAACTGTTGTAGCTTATTGAAGCCATGAGCTAGGATTGGTGTGCACAGGACAAAGATAAGACATATAAATCTTCATTCCCCTCATGAAGAACTGCAATGTATTTTCTCGGCAGGCAAATATATGAAGTACTGCAACGGGGATACACTAGTGAGATAAAAAATATAGTTCTTGCCTTTTTCTTTTTTTAAACACCCCTATAGCTGCAAACATGCAGAAAGATGAAAATAATTTGTGCAAATAACAAAGAAGGTCAATCGTTCTTTAAATTATTTTTGCCCTTTATATTGATCTAAACACAAGAAACAAGGAGTTTCATGTGACTCTGGGGCAGAAGCACTCAGGTCTCTTTGAAGGAATTGGTCCAAGGATGAAGTTAAGACAGAAGGAAAAGAAAATAAGTAGAATCAGAAAGTTCTATGGATCAAAGGATATTCTTGCTCTGTTGCTCTGTTAGGTCCTCCCACTGTGGGGGTCCACAAGGGCGGGCAGTGGCAATATCCAGACCCCACTCGCACCTTGCCTTGGGTCCACTGCTCAGGCGGATGTGTGCCACCAATCATCTCTCTCAGTCTCTGTGAGTTTGCAATAGACTTTGTGCCTAGATTTTACATTATTTTTTTATATTTTCACATACAATACTCTCAACTTCAGAGAACAGGAAAATACAGGATACCGTAAGTATACACAAAGCCAAGATTCTCTGGTGGGAGGATGAATCAGACAAGCTTTTTGGAAAGCAGATTTTTGGAATGATGCTGACTTCCAGCTTAGTAACTCTGCTTCTTAGAATTCAGCCAAAGTAACAAATCCAAAATGTGGGCAGATGTTCAATAACAATACACTCACTGAGGCATATGAGACACTGCTGCACCCTTGCAAACTGAGAACCTCTCAGAGGGGCTGTCCAGTCACCAAGGATTAGTTGAAAGGAAAATCCATGATCATTATGCTGATGGGGCAGTGTGTAGGGATGATTCCTCAAGTAGACCTGGAAGTCAACAGGTATGTATGTGTCAGGCACTTTGCAAGGCTTTTAATCTCTACACCAACCCTGTGGAGTACAAGTAACCATTGAAGAATTCAGAGACTAGAGGCACCAATCCCCACACAGTCAAAAATGTATGTATAAAGCTTAATTACTAATAGCCGACTGTTGACCAGAAGCCTCATCAATAATAAAAACAGTTGATTAACAAATATTTTATGTTATATTTATGATATACTGTATTTGTACAATACAGTAAGTCAGAGAAAATAAACTGTTATTAAGAAACTTATAAGGAAATGGGGCACCTAAGTGTCTCAGTCATTTGAGCCTCTGACTCTTGATATCACCTCAGGTCATGATCTCACTCTCCTGGGATCCAGTCCCACCTCAGGCTCCACTGACTGGAGTCTGCTTGAGATTCTCTTTCCCTCTCTCTAGGCACCTCCTCTGCTCATGCTGTTCTCTCTCTCTCTGTCTCTCTCTCTCTCTCTCTCAAAATAAATAAATAATTTAAAAAAATTTATAAGGAGAAAATACACTTACTCTACTGTATAAGTGGACCCACACAGTTAAGACCATGTTTCTCAAGGGTCAATGGTATTCACAGTTACTACTGCCATTTCCCAGATGACAAACAGCCACAGAAAGGTTAATTAAAACCTATTTAACAAGCTGGTAGTTAACAGAGCAGAGGTTTGCATTTTAAGTCCAGAGCTTTAGTATTTTTTTATAAGTTTACTTATTTTGAGAGAGAGAGAATGAGGGGAGGAGGGGCAGAGAGAGAGAGGGAGAGAGAGAATCTGAGGCAGGGTCTGCACTGTCAGGGGCTCAATCCCACAACGGTGAGATCATGACCTGAGCCGAAATCAAGATTCGGATGCTTAACCAACTAAGCCACCTAGGTGCCCCCAGAGCTTGAGGATTTAACCACTTTTTTACTGCAAGAGAATCCCCCCAAAGCACATCTATAAATGCACCCCATTTCTCGTTGAAACCCATGCATATGAGCCATTAACTCTCCCCAGAGGGAGGTGGAACCCTTGGTGATGAAGGTAGAAAATGGCTAAGAGCTGTTGGTCTGTCTATTCAGAGAAGATCCCAGAGAACACCAGGCCCTCACTGTCCCTGGAACTGCCACCCCGATATAATAATGCTTGCGGATGGTTTTCCTTATAGTGATCTTTCTACCTACCTCACTAACATAGTAATTATCAGAACTGATTTAGTTCGGTTTTTTTTTTTGTATTTTGTTTTTTGTTTTTGGTGAATGGAAATCAGGATCTCTGGGTCATCATTTTGACCATGAATTTATTCATAAAACCTACTATGAGCCAGGCACTGTGCTGTGGCCCCAGGACTGTGGGTACCTAACATATCCCAGGTCTAAGTAGCTTAGAGTCCAATGTAGGAAAAAGACATGGTGATTATGGTCATTATCAGGGAATTTGGAATAGATAGGAGGATACAAATACTCATCGACTGCAGTGGTCATTAGTCCATATCATACCCTGAATCTTTTTTTCTTAATGAGTTTCTCTCGATATTTTTTCTTACAAGATAACATTTTCCTCATAAAAGCAGAGTATATTTTAATGTTTCATTAATGAAGAATTCTGGTTAGTTGATCTTGACATAATTGACTCTTTTAGTGCATGGTCATTGCATGTTAACACTTAAATCAATTGTTTCTCCACGAAGCATTTATAAATCAAGCCTTTGAGAAAGAGAAGAAGCAAGGAAAAACCAAGATGATTTTTCTTTCTTTGTTTTTGTGAGAGGTCATAGATAATATACAAAATGAAATACAGGGTTGAAAATATTTTTAAAAGCACATTAAATAGACCAAAACATTTGAAAAAAATTTATATCACATATATGGACATACAAAGTGAAAATATTTATTTTTATCAGTAAAATATATGTTTCCATCTGAACACAATTAACAAAACATTACTTTGGTCAATTTCCAAGTAATATTCTCATAATTGCAATTTTATTTTTTTATTTATTTTTTTAGTTTTTAAATGTTTATTTTTGAGAGAGAGAAAGAGAGAGAGTGGGGGGGGGAGGGTCAGAAAAAGAAAGGGAGACACAGAATCTGAAACAGGCTCCAGGCTCTGAGTTGTCAGCACAGAGCTTGACGTGGGGCTTGAACTTGGGAACAGTGAGATCATGACCTAGGCCAAAGTTGGGTGCTTAACCAATTGAGCCACCCAGGTGCCCCTCGTAATGGAAATTTTAAAATGAACCCCCATTAAAATAGAGGTTATCAGCCTATGTCTTCTTAATGTTGCACTGATATCTCTAAGATGACATAGGCCTGCACAACATTCTGTGACTTAAGGGCTCTCATCACCCTGAGTATTACTCAGGTTCATGCTCCCTTACAGAATTTAAGAAGCAATGAAGAGGGGGTGCCTGGGTGGCCCAGCAGGTTAAGTTCCCGACTTCGGATCAGGTCATGATTTCATGACTCATGAGTTCAAGCCCCGTGTGGAGCTCTGGGCTGACAGCTCAGAGCCTGGAGCCCACTTCAGATTCTGTGTCTCCCTCTCTCTCTGCCTGTCCCCTGTTCACTCTCTCTCTCTCTCTCTCTCTCTCTCTCTCTCAAAAATAAACAAATATTTTTAAAAATTTTTAAAAAAGAAACAGTGAGGGGGAATCACAGCACACGACCTCAAAATTCGCCACTCTAGTATAAGGATTATTTTGAGCTTAAGGCAATTGAGAAACGGCAAACACAGGGGAAACTCTCTACCCTCCTTCTTTCTGCTTAAAAGCAAGGCATAAATTTCCCTTTATGAAGGTGTCCCCCTCCTCTTTCCCATACCAGAAGAATAGTCATTAGTACTGGAGACAGAAAACTGAGCTGGATTTGTAATAAAAAAAAAAACCTTACTTAAAAAAATCCCTTGTCTTCCATTATTTCCCCATATATTTACCCTCCTGTGACTTACCACCCCAAGAAGTCCAAATCCCCTTCCTTTGTCTTGTCATCCCTCCACAAATTCATTGCCCTCTGCTAAGGTATGTATAAGTTCCAAATTCTAACCAACCCTTCGAGTTATTCATCAATGAATTCTCTCATGTATATGTGCATTTCATGCATAAATAAACAATTGTTTTTCTGCCTGTTATTTTGTCTTTTATCAGTTTGATTCACTGGCCCCAGTCACTGAACCTAAGAGGGTAGAGGAAGAATCTTTTTCTTCCTCTACATCAGCAATAATTTTTCCAGCCAGCCCAGGAATAAAAACTTAGGATAAGGTCATTGTCAAGAGAAAGGGCAATGGGAAGCTGTTAAGTTGCCTCCCCTAGAGAAACACCTTGATTTCTATAAGGTGGATCACAGCAGGATCACAGCAGTAACACTACAGGGCTATTAGAGAAGCATTGTCCAGAAGAAGTAATGAAAATAGCAGAGGAATTTTATCACACTCTTTTATACCCTGCCATTTTCTGACTCTGTGATGTTGGTCTTCCTATCCTGAGCCTTAGTGTATTCATCGGTAGAAAAGGTAATCATGTTTACATCATAAGATTCCAAGGAGGATCGAATGTAATACATTCTGATTAATATGAATTAGACTGCCCTCACCTCCCTCTTTTCCTGGATTTTCTGATTACGTGGGAGTCCCAAGGCCTGAGATAAAGGAGAGTGAAATGAGAATACCTCACTGTGTTCCAACACCAGGCAAGAGGCACCAACTATGGAAATTATCAGATAACAGTGCAAAACCACTGCTTCTCCGTGGGCTGTTCATTACTTTTCAGAGAAAAGCCATGTATATTATATATGCCATCTGATCCTTAAAGCAATCCTGATCCCAAAAGATGAATCATCCACAGATGAAGGTGTGGATTTACAGATAAAAAATGAAAAGATGTGGGCATAACCAAGCAGGAAGGTGATGAAGGATTTAAATTGCAGAAAGGAAAGGAAAAGCCTTTTAAATGTTTTGGTTCCAGGAAGGTGATCACACTCATACTGCTGCATGTGTATGCGTGCAATTCTGAGATGCACAGAGAATGAATGAGCATATGGGAGGCCAGGCCAAGAGCTTACAGAGGCAGAGGCCCAAAGATAGCACTTGAAGAAAAAAATAATTATACAGCCTTTCTACCACCTCAATATGTATTACCTCTGATAAGAAATCCATCACAGATCCCGCCCATTCCCTGCCCTGCCCACCGCATGCGAAGGCATTTTTGAGGATAAGACAGGCAAAGGCAGGCAAGACTGATGGTGGGAAATTGAATGTAAGGGGGAATGAGGTGACCAAAGATATCCCAAGGCTGCAGTGTCTCACAGAAAATTACAGAAAAACCTCAATTTGTTCTTACCAGACAGCTAGCTGCAGAAATGTGAGACCTTGAGTAGACTGTCAGCAAGGAGAATTACTCTGTCTTATTTCCAAAGCTTAGGAGACACTGATGGAGGACAATAGAGCCAGGTTCCTCACCCATCTTGTTCAATCACAGTGGAATTTAGTGCATCAGCTTAACTGCACCCAGTGTTAAGATCCTTCCAGAAACCTACTTAAGAAGGGGCTTAATTTGCATAACAGCTTGGGAGAATATGACAAAATAGAAGATATATTTTAATATCCAAAACAGAAAACAGGAAGAGTACAAAAGGTGCAAACTTCCAGTCATAAAATAAATGTGACGTGGTTGAAAACTAAAGCCTAGGGAATACCGTCAGTAATACAGTAACAATGTTGTATGGTGACAGATGGTGACCACACTTATCGTGGGAGCACTGAATAATGTGCACAATTGTCGAATCACTATGTTGTACACCTGAAACTAACACAACATCCCATGTTAACTATAGTTCAATAAAAAAGTTAAAAACAGAACAGAAAACATCCAAAGTCTGAGTAAAGATTGCTTTCACTGCTTCATCAAAATAGATTATTTATGAATGTGTGGATTTGTAAGCAAAAGAAAATGCAGCCAATAATAGCAAATGGATTGACATGCACAGTGCCCTCCCCTTCCCACTTGGGGGCTGCATTGCACAGCCCTGTGGGCTACAGGAGCTCGTCACTTGCTTGAAGAAAGATTGCATTTACATGTTCTTAATTGGGTCCTCTAAGTGCAGTGCCTCGTCAGGCATTCGTTTAAGTACAGATTCTGATACTTCATCGTGGTTGGAGGTTATTTCTGTTGCTTTGAGACAGTTTCCAGAAAAGTTGTAAAAGGCAGGTATGCATCTGGAAGAGGCCACACTTCCTCACCGGGTTCTGTCTATCTTTTCTAAAAGGAGTAATAACTGCATGGCTGGGGTAGCTATGAAGAGCAGGACAGCGGCACCCCTTCTCAGCAGGGAAGGTAGAAAGGAAAAGTAACAATAGTAACAATCACTCACCAGAGGAAGTGCCATTGCTGGGGGTTACTGCTAGGTTGAGTCATCAAATTTTCTCATTTTTAAATATATTTTTAATTTCTTTTACTGATTGTAAATGCAGTGCATGCTCATTATAAACAATAAAATCTTAAAGTATGCAATTAAAATTGAGTAGAAAATTAACCTCTAGCTATGCCACCCGAAGATTCTGACAGCTGATGAATTGGTGGATTTCTTCTAATTCGTTATTGTTTCTTTTTCAACATTAGTGTCAGGATAAAGCATTTGATCATTCTTTCTTAACTGAAGTCCATACGAAGAGTAACTTTCTAAGCTTTCATATTTTTTTTTCACACAGGATCACTGTTAAAAGTTACAGGATATTCCGTGTATCCACTGAATGGATATATCATCATGAATACACTATTTGGGGATATTAAAGGTGTTTCTCTTTTTTTGGTTTTTAACATAAAGTATTTTTCAATAAGCATTTATATATGAATATTTTGCTCATTTTTCAATTATTTCCTTACAGTAGATTTCTAGAATTGAGACTGTAGGATCAAATATGTGGGGACTTTTGGGGCACCTGGGTGGTTCAGTCGGTTAAGCGTCTGATTTAGGCTCAAGTCATGATCTCGCAGTTCGTGGGTTTGAGCCCCACATCAGGCTCTGTGATGACAGATCAGAGCCTGGAGACTGCCTCAGGTTCTGTGTCTCCCTCTCTCTCTGCCCCTTCCCTGCTCATGCTCTATCTCTGTCTCTCAAAAATAAATAAACATTCAAAAAAAATATTTGGGGACTTTCTACTTTATGGTTCAGATGGTTCCTCACATACACAGCTCCATTTACCTACTCTTGAGCAGGAAGAGGAAAAGAAATAGGTATTCAGGTCAATTCAGGCCTTAATAACTATCTTTCAATGACTGGTTGAGAATTTTCAAGATCTGACCCAAATTCTACCCTGCACTCTTCTGTCATCTATTTCTTCATGCCAGGAATTCTTTTAACAACCCTTTCATTACAAAATAGGCATAGTGTTAGGTTTTAAATAGCTATGCAAAGGAAACATTTTAACACAAAATTCCTGAGGTACCTGTGATTAAACCATGTGTTCCATTCCAACCCCTACATACCAGCAAAATATTATAAAGAGACAACGAATTTGATTCTTAAAAAGGAAGGAGTATGAAGTTTAAAAATTGAGCACATAGGAGATAAAAGTCATGTCTGTCACAGTGTTCCCATATCAATGTTAGTAGGTTGAGAATAGACACTCAGCCCTGACCTCACAAGGGATCATCTTGTGCCTTCCCCACTTTGGAAATCATGCACCCCACTTTGGAGATCACTGGAGACAAAGGAATAGTCAGAGAAAAAGGAAATGAGATCTAATTGTCAACTGACTATGATACCTGCCCCCAAATTATGGGAAAATTGACATATCAAAAATAATAGAGATGGGAAAAGAACTTCCATCCTAAAATTGTCAAATTTGAAAAATCAAAGGGCACCTGCTTCAGCTGTTCAAAAGTTATATCCAGAATGTGTTGCAAAAAAAAAAACAAAATAAGGAGTGATTGCTTTCCCCTTCATTTTCTCAATATGATCTATTTTGTCTTTGTTGCATTTCACTAAGTAGCCATCCACAAGCTAACTTTTTATAAACTTTAAAAGTAGTAACAGAGTTTTATTAATATATTTACTGGTAAGTATAAAAGATGGAATTCAATTATAAATAAAGAACTCCACATGTGAAGAGATTAAATCTTTAAACACCACTAAAGCTTGAAGGCAAGCATACAAATTATGGAATGGGAATGAAAATCTTTAAGAAAGGTATTTACACTTTAGGACTCTATTTCTTCAAAGTTGGCTTTGTAGTTGTTATACAAAGTCTTCAGAATAAAATATCACTTTTTACCAGTGACTTTAAGGTCACTAGGCCTAGAATTCCACAGACCTCTTCAAAACTTATTATATACCTTATTAAATCAAACCAGCGTATCTGCATAAGTTTGCGAACCAATAACCCAGAAGCTAACTAACTATGACAGATTAGTTGAATTAGAGGTCATAGACATAATCAGGGAGATTAGACATTACTGGTAGCCTTGGGAATTTGGGATATTTAAAAGAGCTAATATTGCACTTATTAATTAATGTGTTGTAATTTACATAGATTGATAAATTGACATGGTGCCTAAGACACAATTTACTTTTATAGACTTACCTGTTTCTATGTTCAACCTGTAGCTCTCAAGTCATCTGAGGTACAAAGGACCAAGCTAAAATAAGTAGAGGATGCTTGTTCATACATCATATTTCCAAAAATTGCCTTATTCCTTTCTCTCTCAATGAGCAAGCTGGGACAGTGCTGCCAGAGTGTGTGGTCCTCAAGGCCAGCTTGCCTCCAGCTCACCTCACTCTTCTTCCTCTCCAGCCATGCACACTCTTCCCCTTGTCCATTTACTCACGATCCTAGGCTCCACACTCACTAACCAACCCCCTGAGGATCAGAACCAAGCTTCCTCCTCTCTGCTTTTCTACTCTGTCTCCTTTATTCAGATCGTACATTGCTATGGAATGAATTCTTGGGACTCCCCCAAATGTCATATGTTGAAACCTAACCTCCAGTATGATGGAGGTATTAGGATGGAAGCTTCTGGGAAGTGCTTAGGTCATGAAGGTGGGTCCCATGAGTGTGATTAGTGCCCTTATAAAAAAGGCTCCAGAATGCTCCCTCCCCATCCTGCTGCATAAGAACACAGTGAAAAGTCTGGAAACTATGAACCAGGTAACAAGCCCACTACATGCTGAGTCTGTTAGTCCCTTAATCTTGGACTTCCCGACCTCCAGCACTGTAAGAAGTAAATTTCTGTTGTTTTTAACCCACACTGTGTATGGTATTCTGTTACGGCAGCCCCAAGACATGGCACAGAGTAATTCCAAAGGGATCCCAGTCATTTTCACTGTTCATGTGACAACATGCTACTGCTGCCCTCTGGGAAGTCAAAAGCAAAGAAGAAAAAGAATTTGTTTTCTACAAACCATGCCCTACCCAAGGATTCACAGATATTCTCTTTCCTTCTTCTATAACACTGGCACCACCCAACCAACATGGCAATTCTTTACTTTCACGTGCTATGTAGGGGCTGCATCTAACCTTTCTGTTTTCCTTGTTCCTTTCTGTGTTTCTAAGAGCTGTCGCCATCTTAACATGGATTTCCCAGGTCTCACAATCAACCTTGCATCAAAGTTCCCATACAGCCCACTCTTGCAAGAATGCTCATCTGGACTTACAGAACTTGCTCTTAGTTCTGTCCTGCACAGTATTTTCACACCCAATGTCATCTTCTCAATGAACAGCATTGATTCCATCAGACAAGCCTTCCCCCCAATCCACAGGGCTCTGGGTAGGGGATTTATTTGCTATAGCTCTTCTTGACTCATGAGTCTACTCTTACTATCAAGGTTCTGTAGAATTGTTCCAGGCTTTGAACAGATTGGCCCTGACTCAACCTTATGAAATCATTTTTCCGGTTTTATTGATGTAATTGACATAGAACACTTTATATGTTTAAGGTGTATAGCATAATGGCTTGACTTACATATATTGTCAAATGATTACCACAGTAAGCTTAGTTAGCACCTATCATCTCACATAGGTACAAGAAAAAATGCTTTTTCCCTTGTGGTAAGAACTCTTAGATCTACTCTCTTAACAACTCTCATTTAAATATACCATAAAGCATGTCATGTTGTACATTGCTTTTCTGGTGCTTATTTATAATCAGAAGTGTGTACCTTTCATTCAATGATATTTTAATTCATCCTTCTAAGTTTAAGCTGAGAAAGAAATATCGCATTACCCCTGTCAACAAAGTCAACTTAAATACAAATTCCCCCATAATTCTACCCACATACCTTGTCTCAATAACATTTTCATGGCTACAGACTTGCTCTTAGTTTTAAGGCTTTGTCTATTTCACTTAAACCCTTATTTATTATTTACAAACATTGTTCTTTGTTTTGTCCACTGAGTACTAGTACCCATTAAGCATGCATTTCTAAATCAAGAGACTTCTCTGTTGGCCACATCAATGCATCTGGACACAACACAGCCTGGATATTGTGGAACAGTTCTTATGTTACATAACTTTGTTCTGTTACATTAATACAAATTATTTCAGTTCATACACTGATAAGATTTTGATATAAACAAAAACATTAGAAACAAAACTCAGAAGTCATATATTATGTTTTGTTCTAGATAAATATAGTTGCTAAAGAGAAGGAAGAAGGTCCAGGACCGGATACTTTAAGATGTTCTGGATCTGGACAGTGGCCTGAAGAGGCAGTAGATGTGTTCTCATATCTCTTTTTGAGGCCTGATAAATTAAGGTTTTCATTTTTTTTTCCAAAAGCATAAAATTAATTTAAATATGAGATTCTGTTTGATTGGTAAAAAGATTAAGTGAAATTGGAAAAAATGAGCCCAGTGTTATTAGCAGAAGCTAAATAACTACCATGAAATATCAAAATCAGGGACAACTACAGGAAATTCTCAAATGCAATTAGAAGGAAATCAGGACAGAGTGAAAGAAAAGAACAATGTGAAAAGGATGAGAAAATCACTAAAAATGAAACTTCAGGGGCTGTGGGTTGGAAGACAGGTCTCTAAATGAAGACAGTAGCTTCCCTTTAGGGATAGAAGTATTTTTTTTAATTTTGTTTATTTTATAAGACAGGTGATTTTATAAGACAGGTGTTATCCTGTGGAGGAAAAGAATCTTCCTCCTAAGGAGCAATTCTGTATCATATACATATATGTTTACAAATTATGTAAATGTACATGAAAAAAAAACTATTATATTCAGACTTTCTAAAGACACTGGATATTTCTAATTTCTAATATTCAAGAATATGCTGATCTTTTTTTTAAATATTTTATACAATCCAATTGATTTCCAAAAGTAAACAGTCTGTTTAAATGTTTCCAATCTTCCAGAATTGAAATATAATTTTCTGAGGTAAAACAGTGAATAGTCATTTCACTATACATATTCTTTATGCTCTACATGCTGTGCTATAGCCTGTGGGGGGAAACAAAGAAATGGAACATATGATTATTGCAGTCAGAGTTTATAGAATGTTAAAAAGTTAAATAACAATGCAAGGGATGTAATGAATGAAAATATGATTAAATGCCAACAAAATAGTATAGTCTATAGATGATAAATCCTGCAAACTAAAAAGAGAACAGTATTTGCTGTAGGGTAGAACAGTTTTGGGTATAATTTGCATAAGCAGGGAAGAGAGAGTGTTAAGTGTTAGAAAAAGCATGAACAGGGGTCTAGTAGTGTCAGTCCAAGGAGGGGCTGTTGGACAACTGAACTGACCAATCCGTTTGAAGGAAGAGACACAAAGCAAGTTGGATGGATAAGTTGGATTGTAGAGGCAAACCCAGGAGTCTAAATTAATTAGAGTCAATCATTAATTCTCTATAAGCTCCTTCTCTTCTCCAACCACAAAACAAACAAACAAACAAACCACACAAATATTCCCAGTAGAATTATACCTTATCCATCGGTCTGGGATGAGGACATCACTGGAATGCCAAAGAGAAGCCAATTACAATATTCCAATTGGTGCTCTCTGGGATTTTTAGATCTTCCAATACTTTACTCATCATGTATACAAACAAAGCCACTGAAAATAAAGAGAAAGAATCACTAGATTAAAATTGCTTTTATAAATGTTTTACAGATAGTCTCTAATTAGTAGATTCTGTACAAGATATGGCCCCTGCTCTGCTAGCCATATCAGTAGGCGATGTTTGCTTCATTGTCACATTGAAATCAACACATATTAAGATTTTTTTTCTGAAAGTTGATATGATTCAAGTTGTTCTTCCTCTGAGAGAAGACAGCATTGCAGGTGAGGGTAACAGTGTGCATCAGAGCACCTGAGTAAGAGGTGGGATAAGAGATAGAAGTGGGGCCCAGGAATCTGCTTTTATCTCACTTTCTGTGGGCCTTCTGGTGTGAATTCCAGTCAACTAGGTAATATAAGAGGAAATGCTGTGCGACATCACTTCTAAATCAGCAACAGTGAAACAGGGTTATTAATTGTGGGTATGTGTTTCAACATCTGGTCACTTACTAAACTTAGGAACCTCTCAGTACCTGCCACAGGTTATTACCATGTTGTTGAAATAAATCAACAGGTAAAGAACCAAAAACAATTTATGTACATTGTGACCACAGCCGTACATCATGGTTCAAGTAGTCCAATTACTGGCTTTGTTTTCTGCTTTTCCACGTTGTTGCAACAAGCTTTAAAAATTTAAGTGATAAATAGAAGTAAACATTCCTAACCAAGCTTTTAAAGAAAGAAGCCAAATATTATATTGATTTCTTAAATACTTACTTCTCTCTGGAATTTACAGCAACTGCAGACTTAACCATTTATTCGCAGCCGTATGTCATCAAGTGTACATTGTTCTCACCTAAGCTCTTTTCTTCTTCTCCATTTGCCCTTCTTTCAATCTCTAGGTCCATGTGGAGCTTCTTTAAATAACTTGCAGAAGTAGTCACTGGGGAGGTGAAGATGCTAACCATTCACAAATTCAAGCAGAACTAGGCATGTGAAAAGATAAATAAGGGCCGAGGGCCACCCACCAAGGAACCAGAAAAAAATAAAACATATGAAAAGGAAAACTAATGCCAAGTGAGGGAGCAATAGCTCATCACCAGTGCTACCCCTTGCTGGGTTTCCTGCACCTCTTTGGATTTCTGTCACCCTCCTCTTGCATCTGCTAGCATCTCTTGTCCCCACACTGGCCACCCTGGTCCCTAAGAACCTAGAATGGGCAGGTGGTTCACAACTTTGGAGAGACAATGTGGACTGGAGGCCAAAGAGTCCTTTGTAGAAGGTCACCCAGAAGCTGGGAACAGCAAGGGAGTTAGAAATAAACTGAATCCATTTTGTTTCAGTAGAGTGGAAGTTGCAGTTGAGATTGGCTTCTGTGCTTGGTTGATCCAACCAGTAGACATGGAGGTTTGTTTGGCCATTCTCTCTTGCTTTGTCTACAAATCTACCTAGTTAATAACCTTTCCCTTTTTGTAATTTTTCTCTTAATATTTTATATTTAGGTACTATCTTCCTAAGTATATTGCTTTAAATTAGCTGTATCTTAAAAGCACTATATAAGACAATTTTTGCCTCTTCTACAAAGAGTAATGGTATACCTTAGCAAGTCAAGTTGGCCATGCTTTGGAATAGGACACTGTCAGAAGCGGGACACCTGTGGGTTTCCTTCAGCACCCAGACACCCAGCTCTCGACACTGTGCCAGCCTGGCCATGGGCTCCTGACTCTCCTACTGCAGCTGCTGTCAAAGCCACTCTGCAGATAATGATTTTGCTTGGCTGGGAAATGGGCTTCTGTCTGCCTTGGAGGTATTTTGCTCCCAGTCCAAGTAGTACTGTCTGGAAAGCAGACACAGGCCCCAACAGTTGCTGCTGTGGGGGTTGCTGTTAATAGTCATGAACAGCTGACAAGACAAGAGTGTCTAGGATGTGGAATCTTTTTTATTTCTCTCTGTTCCACTGGGCTCAGTGAGCACACATTCACATGTATATGTGTATATATTTCAAAAACAGCTGTGTGAAAACAGTGATTTCCCCCAGAGTGGAACCTGCACACTTAGAAGAAATAGGCTTTCCTAGTTCAATAAAACTGCCTTAATGCTTTCCTGAAGATGAAATGAAATCACTCCTAATGTGAAGAGAGAAGTCCAAGAGAACATCTTATTCAGTAAAGGATTCTTTTCTAATCTTATTGCACATTGTGAAGGAGCTTGAGTTCACAGATAAATTTGGAGAGGAATAAAAGACAACACAAAAAAAGGAAATTTGTTTCTGTGTGTTGCATTTGGCTCGAATTTAGCCATAATTCAATATTCATGAAACAACGAATATTTACTGGGCGTGGAGTGGGTGTTCATTATGTGAAGGCTAAGCCATAGGTTCTGATTTCAGATTATTCCCTAATCAAGGAAGCAAAAAATTCGAGAATAAGTACATGCCCACCTTTGGAACAGTATACCTCAATGACTACAAGTCAATGGGGATCCGAGAAGGATAGGAACTAGAAGAAGCACTGACAATTTGGTCCCCTGATCAATCTTTTTTTCCATCTCTAGGGAACTCCCTTTGAGTGAACTTTGCCATACTTCCAAATGTGACTTTGTATTTTAAGTTCCAGAACCTGGATGTCCTCCTGATTCTCAGAGACATGTCACCCATATGCTGGCCTCTGTACCTTGGTGGCCTCAATAATGGGCTTGGCAATTCCTTAGCAGTCCTTTCTCTATGCCTACCCCCTGCACATTAACTGAAACCCAGCACTATGAAAGAGACTGACATTTTTGGTTTGACTGCTTAATACCGATGGTCTGCCTGGGTCTTCTTCTGTTTCATCCTGATTTGCTGACTTCTACTATTGTGAGCAGGACTACAGTGTTGTCCTGGTTAGCGTCATCAACCCCAAGGATTCTGAGTCCTCTTGGCTGATTAACCTTGCAGGTGGGTGTGCAACTGACAATGCTCTCCAGAACTTCCTCTGGCCTCTCAGGCAGTCTTGGCTGTCCAAGTGAAGTAGTTTGTCAGTGTTCAGCCATGATAGTCAAGGTCACAGGTAGAATAAGACCAGTGTAAGTTAAATTATTCAGCAAAGACACCATGATCTGGACCCTAAAAGATGGGCAAGATAGGGAGACAGCTCTCAGGAACAAATACAAATCTGTCTACATGTTTAGTAGACATTCATAGACATCATCAGTTACATCATGTCAAAATACGACATGCAACTATAAAGCCATCTAGAGTCTGACAAAGCAAATAGAAACAAACCAACAGGAATCATTAAAAAATAAACAAACAAAAACCAAAAACCAGACCAAAAAATCTTGTTTTGTGTGACAGTTTTAAAGATGATTTGGCTGTTAGTACCTCATTGAGGTAGCACGATGCTGATGGTTCAAATCCTACGTATTTGTTAATAATATGCAGAAAGAAACAAAAAGCATTGGACATGTACTGTGTGTCCAAATTTACTATTAAAATTATTCATTATAGGGGTGCCTGGGTGGCTCCATCAGTTAAGCATCAGACTCATGGTTTGGGGATAGATTCCCAAGCCTTTAGGAGCCTCAGTGTTCCAATATCTGTAGTGGTTAAGCCATCATATAATAATATCCTTGGTAAATAGTTTTTTCAAAGGGACCCAATACAATCCAGCAGAATACACAATGCAACAGGAGCTCCATAACAAGTGCTTTTTTGGTTGAAAATCCTTGTTTTGTTTTCCAGTTTTGCTGTACCCCAAATGTTTGGTTGTCCAACTTTAAAATCTTAACACTAAGCTGTTGTGGTGATATTGTGCAAATTCCATACAGATGCAGGGACAAAGCAGTTAGGGATTTAAAAAAGTCCTAGAGACCTCATTCTGAACCCAGTTTGGCCTGAAATTACAAAGTTCGGTTAGGGATCTAGGAGACTTTCTAGCCAAGTTTCATGGCCAACATAGCATCTTTAGGCTAGAAGGAAAGTTGGACAGATTCTAGGTCCAGCCTAGTCACTACAGGCTGTAGGACTGTCAATGAACTCCACATGCAGCTTTATTATACTTTTCTTATGGAGGACACATTTTTAACTAACACTAAAATTATCTGGTGAGGCTCTCTCAAACACAAACACCATTTTAAATGTGGCCCCTGATCTTTCTCTTAATGTGGAAGGAGACAACAAAAGAATGAGTTCTTCTTGTGACCCTAGAAAGTTCCAAGCAAGTTCTTAATATCCATTAGCAAGTATTTTTTTCCAAATATTTAATCAAGTAGCCAGGAAAGAATTTCACTTCTGAAGTCAACTCTTAACCACCATATATGATTAGAAGCTGACTTCCACTTGCAGAAGAGCTTATGAGAAAAGCAACTGGACTGTGGCCACCCTTAAGATACAAGGCTCTGTGTTAGCCACTCAAGTCTCCCTGGGCTCTGGAATCCTCCCCACCTTGAACTGTGACTTCATTAGGAAATTTTGTCTGACTATTCATGCCCAGGCCAGGTCTAACAGGAACTTGCCACAGTGTTACGTGGCTGAGTCTCCAAATAGTCACCTTCAACCCACCTTATGTCCTAGAAGCTGAAATTTGTCCTCAAAATAAGAGAATTTTACAGCTACCAGATACTAATTTGGGTGTTTGTAACAAAGAGATAAATCCATGATTTGCATGCAGACCCCTGAGTTTGTTTATCTCACTTTTCTTGGTAATGCCTTTTTACCATTTACTGACATGCCATACATTCAAAGCAATCACCCAGGATCTAGGCTGGATGCTTGACATCTGCTGATGAGTTAAGCACAATAACAGCTGATCCAGTGGTTCTAAATACCAATCAGGGGATACTCAAAAGGAAACCATCTACTGTCACCAAGAGCCACTAGTTATCATTTCTCAGAAGTGTATTTATTTGGAATAAGCTTAAATGATCACTTTCTTCTGTTTTAAAATTATTTTTGGTAAAAAATACATAACAAAATTTACCATCTCAACTATTTTTTTCAAAGCTTATATGTTTACTTTGAAAGGGAAAGTGTGTGTGCACAAGTAGGGGAGGGGCAGAGGGCGAGGGAGAGAGAGAATCACAAAGAGGCTCTGCTCTGTCAGTACAGAGACCAACCTCACAAAATGTGAGAAATGACCTGAGTTGAGATCAACAGTCAGACACTTAACCAACCGAGCCAGCCAGGAGCCTCACCATTTTACCTATTTTCAAATGTATAATTCAGTAGTGTTAGGTATAATCACATCATTGTACAGCCTATCTCCAGAAGTTTTTCATCTTGCAAAACTGGAACTTTGTACTCATTCATCAATGACTCCCCACTACCCTTTTCTCCCAGCCCCTGACAACCAGCATTCTACTTTTTGTTTTTATGAATTGGACCACTCTTGATAACTTATATGTGTTGAATTATATACTATTTGTCTTTTTGTGACTGGCTTATTTCATACTATGTTATGTCCTTAAGGTATTCATTCATGTTTTAGGATGTGTCAGAATTTCATTCCTTTCTAAGGATAATATTCTATTATATTTATGTATATGCCACATGTTGGTTATCTAGTCATCCAGTGACTAGATACTAGAATGATAGCTTCCACTCTTGGCTGTTGTGAATAGTGCTCCTATGAACATGGGTGTATAAATCTCTTTGAGACCCTGTTTTCTGTTTGTTTGGATGTATAGATAGAAGTAGAATTACTGGATCATATAATATTTCTGTTTTTAATTTTTTGAGGACCTGTCATACTGTTTTCCATAGAGACTGCACCAGCTTACATTCCCATCAACAGAGCACAAGGCTTCCAATTTCTCCTCTTTCTTTCTTTCTTTCTTTCTTTCTTTCTTTCTTTCTTTCTTTCTCTCATAGTCATCCTAATGGTGTGAGGTGATATCTCATTGTGGTTTTGATTTACATTTCCTCTAGGATTAGTGATGTTAAGTTTCTTTTCATATGCTTATTGACCATTGGTATATCATCTTTGAAGCAATGCTCACGATGGACTTGAATAAGTCATTTGCCCATTTTTAAACCAGATTATTTGGTTTTTTATTGTTGTTGTTGCTGTTGCTGAGTGTCCCTTGCTTCCCATGAATCTTCTATTATATACCAGGAAAGCAAAGCATGAAGGATTTCAATATATACATCACCAAGGATATTTCTGGGTCACAGTGATTTCTATATAAATTCCAATTTTTATTGGCACAACTGCAAAAATCAAACAAATCACCCTCCCTTCATTTTTTTGCTGCCAAAACAACCACAAGATAGAAGGTGAAAATACATCTGCATGTTTACTGAGGAAGCCAGGCCTCCTGCAGGTAAAACTTCAGTTTGGGTCTTGTTTGTGGCTCTTTGCCATTTCACTCCCTTTTCCTCAGGTTCTGAGGTTGTGACCTACATGCTTCTCTTTCCTGACTCCCATCCTTTCCTTGCCCACACAGGTTCTTCAGACACAGGTTGTGCCTGCAGATGAGAAGAGACTCTCCAGGTTATTCTCAACAAGGTCCCTCTGAAGGAAATATATTGCTTTATGTCTCAGAAGAGTTTTTCTTTTTTAGTTTAATACAAGATAATCTTCTGGGCTAAGTCAAACTGAGATAATTGTGGAAAACTGACACAGTACCAGAGACATCTGTTCTAAAGTCAGCATTCTGAAGGCTCCCTTCTTAGACACCTTTGTATGGCGTGGGGGATTTCTAAGATGTGTGTGAGAAACCTGACTAACCCTGTCTGCTTTGGTTGGCACTTTCTCATAGTGGCAAGATACTAACTGGCTTATCTCTGAGAAGCAATCTTCAGCTAATCCTCTCTGTCTGAGGAACACTGCAACCCCCACAATACTGAAGACATCTGGATCTTGGATTCATTTATAAGCCAGTAATTGTAGCGGAATCAATGTGAGTTAGCTCTTTGGTGAGTGACAGAAACTGCACCAGAGGAGTTGTCTCACAAAGGAAACTTTTTTTGCAGTAAATAATGACTTCCAAAGCCATGACTCCCAAGAGCAGTTGAATGTTTCCTTTTATTTAGAGTTATGATGGATATTTAGAAAAGGAAGTCTTGTCATCAAATGTAGAGGCAGGCATTAGGTCTCTCATGTGCCTTAAGGCAACGCACCAATATTTTGCTTTGTATGTCATGTAAATGAGCCTTGTGCTCCTTCTTGGGTGGAAATTTTTAGTATTATAATGAGGTAAAGGTAGTTGCCAGCCATTCCAAGTTTCACTCCAATGTCCATGTGCACAGGCTTGAGTCAGGGGTTTAGCTCAAAGGGTGTGGGTGATGGTCTGGACCGGCAGGAGTTCTTGTCAGGGCAGTTGCCATCACCTGGGGCTGGTTGTGTGTTTTAATTGCTTGAGTTAAGAGGCAAGTCAGAAGAAAGAGCCTAAGGAGAAATGTCAGACAAAGGTGAGTGAGTACAAGCAGATGGGCAGCATAGGTCGGGTCTTGGGGTCTAGCTGGTGACAATGAGCACATACTATATGTGAGAAACCACACAAAGTGTTGGAGATTCAACAGGGGTAAGTCACCGTGATACCTGCCTTGTCCCCAGACTAAGCTCCTTTTGTCTTTAGAATTCCCCAAATTGACTTGGCAATTAGGTCCTGAAGTTTAAATGACTCTTACCTCTGAAAGTCCTCACTTTTCTTACCTTGATTTGCTTTCTCAGTGTAGCTTCACTATAGATGTGTCTTGACTTTCTCCAGTATTCATAAGTTGTTGTTTGGGTTTTATTTCACTACAATCTCTGTGGTGTCTGGGAATTCTGACTGCTTTAATCAACTTTCACCAATAGTTTCAATACCTGTTTCTTCTTTTTTCAAAGCTCTATCCTTTTTGGGGTTCCCACTAAGTTTCAGTCCTTAGGGACACCTCAGATATCAACTCATCATAAGAACAGAAATAGCAGATATCTTCTGAGCCCAGAGAAAAAGTATGTACTACTTGGCTCAGGTTCCTTCCCTGTGTTCCCATGGACTCAACTCAAGAAGTCAACTCTCCACCTTGTTGCTCCTATTCAGTCTTGTAGAAATATCCTCAGAGGTTGAAGAAGATAGGATATAATAAAACAACAGTGAAAAATAAATTAATACCAATAAAGAGAAATAGAGTATAAATTCTCAAAAATATTTTCGATTTGTCCTGGAAAATGTATTTTCATCCATAAATCCTAAGCCAAACAACTATGGCTGTAAGGCTACACTCTACTGGCAGCAGCAGGATAAAAATAATAACCAAGCTTCATTCAGAGATGATGTTTGACTCCAAAAATAATAGCTAGCTGTTCTTCATTCCCCCTGACAATACACTAAAGTATCATATTTTAAGATGGAGTGTAAACATTTTAGAATCCTTAACACGAAAGTTTCTGGACACTGGAGAATTATGAAGTCTCTGACATTGTTCAGACTTTTCAATTATTTAGAGATGATCTAAGTGTAGGTCCACCCACGTTTCCCTGGCTCAGTTGGTTAAGAATGTGACCGCAGTTCAGGTCACGATCTCACGGTCTGTGAGTTTGAGCCCTGCATTTGGGTCTGTGCTGACAGCTCAGCTGTGCTTCAGATTCTGTGTCTCCCTCTCTCTCTCTGCTCCTCCCCCACTCACACTCTATCTCTCTTTGTCTCTCAAAACTGAATAAATGTTAAAAAAATTTTAAGTGTTTTTCCATCCAGAAATAGATTGGTTCACTACTCAAAATTCCATGTAACATGTCCTAACTTGTTTGCAGCCATTGGATTCCATTTGTTTGACTCCTTGATTTTGCACTGTTGGGGTTTTAGAAATGGATTTTTTAATTGCCTGTTATAACTCAATATTTTCTTCCCATTCATACAGGTTACTTAGCCAGAGATGTTCTTTAGCCATGCTGAAGATTAATAAAATTTAATGAAAATCAATCTTTTACTATTTTGGAGTTCCAAGCTGGACTGGAGGTAAAAGCTACAGAGAAATATGAGAATAAAGTATCCTAGCAGGAACCAGATACCTCTGAGGGAAAAGAGTATGTACACTATTTCCTTAATATCCCGTTTGGTGTCATTCCAGGATGTCTTCTTGCTTAAGAATTGGTGGGCCTGAGGCAGTCCTTAAAATGGATGGACATCTATATAAAGTATGGCCCTAGAAATGGCTCTTGTTTGTTTGTTTTTGGTTTCTTCAGAACCGTTTATTCTTAGCTAATTTTTCTTGCATAATGACTTGGAATGTATGAGTCCAATTGTGCTTACTTGCTAATATAAATTCAGGAAATTGTATGTATTTTTCCCTAATTGACAATAGCAAGGAAGGAAAACCTATCCATTGTCAAGTGTGAATTCAAGTTTAACATATCTGTTTCCCCCATTTCCTCTGCCATATCCCTTGACATTTGTCTTGTCTCATTGCCAGCACCTTGGACTAGGGGTTATCCAAATGGTTATTGTGTATGAGATTGTATAACTAAAGTTTTTTAACCCATTATAAATCTTTAACATATGGCATGATTATTGACAACAGTTTGTGATATTGTCTTTCAAAAAACATTTTTTATTTGCACAATATTCTAACAATGCATATTTATAATTCAGTCTTTATCAAACTAGCTTCATTTGTGCCTGTAAATGTTTTTTTTTATTTACTGTACTTTCCCATTCTTGAATTAGTTGGTAATTATTTCAGTTGGCTAAAATATACAATTTCTCCCAAAAGGGTCCATTGATTGTATGCTTCATGCACCCTTCTAAAGGAAATAGTGTTTTTATATTCATTTTCATATGAATACCAACTTGGAAATCTTGAAATAAATCCTATTTGGTAATGAAAAAGGGAGGTCTAAGGCTGGCCAGTTTAATCATAATTGGATATCCATGATTTTTATTTTCTTTTTGTCTTAGATTGGAAACTGTTGCCAATTCATTTATTTTAATTGGTAGTTCCTGAGCTTTTGTGCTCTGCACTTTATTGGAAAAAAGTTTCTTCTGTTAATTTAGGAGTGCTATAAAACGTTATCTGTATTTCCAGAATCAATACGTCTCTCACGTTTTCCTCTCTCTTTTTTTCTTTAGATTCCTTTAAATCATTAAAATTTTCCAGATAAGGTTATTTCATAATGTTTTTAATGTAGAATTCCTATTTTTTTGAGAGAGAGAATGAACAGTAGAGGGGGGGAGAAAGAGAGAGAGAGAGAGAGAGAGAGAGAGAGAGAGAGAGAGAATCTTAAGAGGACTCTATGCCCAGTGCAGAGCCTGATGTGGGGTTCAATCCCATGACCCTGAGATGGTGATCTGAGCCGAAATCAAGAGTCAGATGCTCAAGCAAATAAGCCACTCAAGTGCTCCTTTTTAAAATTTTTGCATTTGAATTTCTCTCATCTCAAATATTTTTCTCCTCAAAATGAATGCTCCTTAATTTTCTTGCTGGGAGGACTAATCAGCAATTTTCTAAATTTTGTCCTGTTTCCTAGAGTGGATCTATTTCTGAGAGAATTATTTACTGTGAGTCTTCAGAATGTTCCCTGACTTTGACTTGCTCTATCTTCTCCTTGTATAATAAACTTGCTTTGTTTGCTTTCTTATTATGTATATCTATGACTCTCTGATTGCTTTCTAATAAGTAAGCATTGAAAGTATGTCAGAAATTGGTTGGTTGGTCTCTGCAGATCCAAATGAGGTAGAAGAAACACACACTCAGTTTTCTGCTCATTGTGACTTACAAACAGGGGAAAGCATGTCTGCAGTGACATTTTTGCTTCCTATCATTATCTCTACTGTATTCCTTGGTTCTTTCACAAGGGGTAGATTCGTGAAGGAAAAAGAATAACATTGATTATTGAGAAAGTTCTCTCAAAACATCAACACCTGTAGGTAATTTTAGAAAGGCCCCAGTAGGTTTTCATATGGCAACTTGTCCCTGTTACCCTCTATTATGGGTTGAATTATGTCTCCCAAAAATATATATTGAGCTACTAAGTCCTGCCACCTGTGGAGGTAACCTTATTTTAAAATAGGGTCTTTGTAGATGTAATCAAGTTAAGATGAATTATCCTAATCCTGAATTAGGTTGGACCAAATCTAATGACTAGTGTTCTTATAAGAAGAGGAAATTTTGGACACAGAGATGCAGGGAGAAGGCCATGTAAAGACAGAGGTAGAGGTTAGAGTGCTGTCTAGAAGACAAGGAGTGCCAAGAAATACCAGCAACTTTCAGAAGCTATAAGAAGCAAGGAAGGCTTCTTCCTTATATCTGCATAGGGAACACAGTTCGCCAGTACCTTGAATTTGGACTTCTAGCTTCCAGAATTGTGACAGAATAAATTTCTGTTGTTTTAAGCCACCCAATTAATTCTTGCTTTATCTTAGATAATTTGCCTGATAAAGCCAGCTGCCATGTCAAGAGACAGCCTAGTACATAGTTTCTCATGACCAGGGACTGGATCCTGCCCAACAGTCACTTGAGTAGGCTCATAAGTGTCGTACCCTGTCATGTTAGAGCCTTCAGATGAGGCCACAGCTCAGGCCACATTGACTGCAACTCCATAAGAAATGGGGAACCAGAGGTACCCAGCTAAGGCACACCTGAATTACTGGCCTATAGAAATTGTGAAATAATAGCATTTGTTGTTGAAAGCCTTTAAGTTTGGAGGTAACTTGTCATGCAGCAATACATAACTAATATATCTTGGTACATCATTCTGATTGCCTTCCTTTATACATAGATTTCTTTTTCTTTTTAATATTTATTTATTTTGAGATTGAGAGAGAACAAGTGGAGGAGGGGCAGAGAGACAGATGGAGGGAGAGAATCCCAAGCAGGACCCACACTGTCAGCACAGAGCCCAATGTGGGGCTTGGACTCACAAACCTTGAGATCATGACCTGAACCGAAATCAAGAGTCAGACACTCAACCAACTGAACCGCCCAGGCACCACTTTACAAATCTATTTATATAATATAGATCAGGAATAAAATCAATAGCATATGGGTCTTCATTCATTCATTCATTCACTTTAATTTGTCTTGCCAATATAATCTTCACTATATCTATAGTAATGAACAAGTCTTAATCCTTATGGTGCTTGAGGTCAATTTATTCCATTTTCTACAAAACTTAACAGACACCTCTGCTGAGGAAAAATAAATGAACAAATAAAGGAAGGAAAGCAACAGAACCTAATATTTGAGTGCCAACTGTGTGATAAGCGCTGTTTTTGGTATTTTCATATATACCATTCAATTAATACAATTCTTAGAGATTTATAAGGAATTATCATCATCCCTTCTTTGTATGTAAGGAACCGGTGGCTCATAAAGTTGTAGTTGCTTTACAAGTTTCCACAGCTAATAAATGATGGACCTATAAGCCAAATCAGGCCCATTTTACTTATTTCTACATCAGTCATTTGCAGAAGTGCTACTAAATTAAAATCCTACATTTTTGTTGATAATGTGGATGCTAACTAGCATTTTCTGAGTGTGTAATTTGTAACAGACATAGAGTTAGAAATTATGCACAAATTATTTCACAAATAGATTATTTTTATAAAACTAGCATGGCAAGGCAGAGATAAGAGAAATAGCATCGTATGTAGAAATAATTCTAGTAAAAGTGACTGTGCCAAGTAGCAAGTGTTTTCCGAGAGGACAATGCAGTCAAATCCCATCCATTCGTGTATACTATCAGTGCGTTATAAACTTAGATATTCATTAAAATAAAAATAACCTGAAGAATGGCCTACATGACACTGTGCCAGAAGCATCAAGAGAAATTTATTAGGCAAAACTGAAAGTAGCAACAATCTTTATATAATTCTGAAAAATCTCTTTCCAAGATGGTAGAGAGGAAGTGAGTTTGATGAGAATTATATTTTCCCCCAGATCTTGCTTTCATTAAAATGAGTTTCCATGGTGCCCATGTGCCCATATGCATGGTTTTGATTGCTTCCTTGTAATTTTCTGCATTTTCCACAATAAGCTATTACGTTGATAACCATAGAAGTAAAAGTTAGAAGAAAATTAAAATGGAATCATGTGGTTTCATATTTTATTTGATTTTTTCCATCACCAAAATTTCTAGTGAAAATGTGCCTACAAAAGCTAACTCATATGACAGGTCATTCCACACTGTCTTCTGAGTTACTACAGTTCATTGATTCTAGGACAAGCACGTTTCTACATTTTAACAACCCTTGTTTCCAGTGCATATTACAATCAACGTCATGGTGTAGGTAAATTGGCAGCATTTCTTTTCCTTCTCAGCAGTGCACAAAGTAATGGTAGGTCTTAAAACTGTTGGCATGTTACCACTGATAGATAACATTTGAGAAACTTGTACCACACTTGCCCTTCTGCAGGGAAATTTCTTGCGTGTATAAACTGAGCCAACTACTTACTGCCTCTTCTGGATGGAGTAGAATTGGCCTATGAGAATATCAGACCAAGAGCTAGCCCAATAATAGGCAGATCAAAAATTTGCATGGCCTTGTTCACAATAATGATCTTAGAAAATCATAATATCTTTCCCACTAAGTTAAAATCACTTGGGTGAAGCTAACATTTATCTGTTATGCACCACTG
The DNA here is from genome assembly GCF_027475565.1 of Acinonyx jubatus. Classification (NCBI taxonomy): domain Eukaryota; kingdom Metazoa; phylum Chordata; class Mammalia; order Carnivora; family Felidae; genus Acinonyx; species Acinonyx jubatus. Next base: position 52,322,678 of record NC_069388.1, read on the forward strand.
TGTGTCCACCCTTTGCCTGGGACTGGAGTCCATTCTGACTTATGGTGTTCATAGTGGCTAGTTGAGGAGTATTTAGAATGTGACTCCTTGTGTGGTGCTGGACATTGTCTGTTGCATATTCTACCCATTTTCTCCCACTGGTACGCCCTTTCTCCCTGAAGTGCCTTCTGATTGTCTCTCCCTCTTACAGTGGTGGCATTCACATTTTCAGCTGAAGATTCTGTGTTTCCCCATTTAAACCTAAGTTTCAGAATTGAGGAGACACTGTAACTGAGGCAACAGTTTCCTGCGGTCTCCAGACCTCTAGGTGGCCTAGAAGCAGCCCCCTACCACATACCCTTACGACCTTTCCACTGACCTTGTGTACTGACCTATTTTCTGTACTGATAAAGCTCTCCAGTTGATGTAGCTGGAGTTGTGTATTAATTTCCTGTGGCTATGATAACCAATTACCCTAAATTCAGTGGCTTAAAGCCACGCAGTGTATTCTCTCATAATTCTAGCAACCAAAAGTGCAAAATCAAGGTCCGAAGGAGCATCTGTTCCTTCTTCTGAATTCCAGTGGCTGTGGGCATCACTCCAGCCTCGACCTTGTCTTCACTTCACCTTCTCCTCTGTGTGTGTATCAACCCCTTCTGCCTTCCTCTTATAAGAACACTTAAGATCGCCCACTCTGATAATTCAGGACAATCTACTCATGCAAAGACTTTTAATTTAATTACATCTGCAAATATTTTTTTTTCAAATAAGGTAATTTTCACACATTACAGGAATTAGAACATGGGCACATTTTTAGGAACCATGCTTAGCTTACCACAAGCCCTCTCTACTTCCTAAACTAAACCCTGGTTGTTGGCATCTGCATTAGTTTCCTAAGGCTGCTGTAACAAAATCCCACAAACTGGGGAGCTTGAAATCAAAGATGTTTATTCTCTCACAGTTTTGAAGGCTGGAAGTCTAAAAAACAAGGTATCAAAGGGGCCGTACTTCCTCCAAAGTTTTCCTGGGCTCGTGCAGCTTCTGGTGGTTGCCAGCAAACCTCAGTGCTCCTTGGCTTGTGGCTTGAGGCCAAGGAAGAAGTCTCTGCCTGACTTTCATGGCCATCTTCCTCCTCAGTGTTTATGTGCCAACTTCCCTCTTCTTAAATGGACACTATTCATTGGATTAGGGCCCACCTTAATCCAGTCTGACCTCATTTTAACTTGATTACATCTGTAAACACCCTATTTCCAAAGAAGGTCATATTCACAGGCCTAGGTAGACATGAATTCTGGGAGGATACTATTTAACACAGTACAGAGTTACAAAGTGCATGTGGTCTTGGGAGTTGGGGCAAACATTATATACCATGGCAAATGTGTAAGCAGTGGAATCTGTGCAAGATAAGAAAAGAATGGCCTTGATCCCTTTCAGATATTATGAAGCATGGTTGCACTTTATTTCATGTCTTTTTTTTAAATTTTTAATGTTTATTTGTTTTGAAAGAGAGAGAGAATGCATGAGCAAGAGAGGGGCATAAAAAGAGAGAGAGAAAATCTCAAGCAGGCTTTATTCAGTCAGAGCAGAGCCCAGTGCAGGGCTCAAACTCAGGAACCATTAGATCATGACTGAGCCAAAATCAAGAGTCAGACGCTTAACCGACTAAGCCACCCATGCACTCCTTACACCTTTTAATTCCTGTGGGATTCTGAGTCTTTCAGACCAACTGGATTAAAATGCTGGCTCTGCCACTTATTGGCTGTGTGAGCTTGGTCAAGATATTAACCTGGTCATGCCTCAGCTACTTCATCTCTAAAATGGGTGTAACAACAGTTCCTGCTTCAGGGAGTTGTTGTGAGGAGTAAGTGAATGTATCTTGTAAGCACTGCTATCAAATAGTAACACTCTGTGAAAATTAATAAAGGGAAACCTCACTAAGGTAGACTGGAGATGCTACCAGGGAAAGTTGGAAGGGAGAGCCATAGCATTCAGTGTCAATTACAGGAAGAACTGTCAATTACAGAGCCCTAACAGAAGACTCTCAACAGGAAGAATCACCAATTACTAGTCCCAACAGGGAATCTTGCACACTGTGTCTCCTGCAAGAAATGGACCAATCTTACAACTTAGCCCATGAGAAACTATCATGGCCCTGAACTCTTGGTTCTCTCCAATGGACTTTTGTTCAGAACAACTCCCCCAACTTCCTCCTTCAACATAAAATAATGTCCTTCTTCTGTTTGTTCGACTTGTTTATGATTTTGCTATAGCTTACGTGACCAGGATTGCAATTTTCTGCTCTTCCTAAATAAACCCATTTTTGCTGGTAAAATAACTGACAGTTTTATTCGTAAGGTTAACATATCCAATAAATGTCAGCAGTTTTCATTGTTGCTATTCTCCCTTCTCTTTAAAATTACCTAATTTGGTCTCTCTTGTAGCAAAAGAAACACCAAATAGATCACTGATGGAGATTGCCAACCATTTAGTCACGTATGAAGCATAAAATTCAACATTTTGAATTATAACATATGCTCCCTCTGTTACTATACATTTAGTTTAGATGTCTATGCTGAAAGTAGCAAAGGGTAGTATGTATGTGTTAATACATGTGTCTCTGGGTCTGTTTATTTTAGGCGAAGTCTCAGTGTGGGACCTTGAGGGCTCTGGAAGTTACAGGAAGGCACATGGGTCAGTGAAGATAGCTCAGTGATGACAGGAGCTTGGGGAATCGGGGGCACAGAACATAAAGACCCCATGCTGCCAAATAGCACATCAATATCTAATAGTTATATAATGGCTTTCTTGAAAAAGAAAACATCTTCACCTCCTCCATGGAAACATCAGTGAGACTATGTGATCTTGTAGGAGCAAAGGGCAGCCTGCCCCCAAACGTGCCTTTGGCCTACTGGTTATTGTAAATAAAAGTTACTTAAGGAAGAGCAAGCACAAGGACACCTAGATGGTCCTCTGTCCCCCTGAAAACAGGAAACAAATCTCCTGGGTGAAAAATACTCTCTCTATGCTAAGAAGTATGAAGACATCCTTATCACCAGAGATAGGGACTTAAAAGTCTAGAAAGCTGCAGAAACAAACCTTTTTTTTTTCTCTTATTTGCTACCTCAGCCTAAATTCTGCCTAGAATTCCAAACTAATTAAGGTTCCCAAACATTTGTATTCTTTATCCTGTCAATTTTTCGTAGGTGTATTTTCTCTTTGTCTAAAATGTATGAAAACCACCTGCCTTAATCATTTCTTTAGGTCTCCATTTCATTATTGGGTCTCTTTGTGCACATAATAAAACTGATTTTTTTTCCCTCCTGTCTCACATCACTTTAATTCTTAGTCGGGCTGGGAGACCTTGAAGGTAGAGGAAAAAATAGTCCCTTCCCTACAATCTCAGGACTGTTACACTGATTTCAACCAGACCTTGGTTTTCAAAAATAATAATAAAATTAATACAAGTAAATTAAAAAATTAAAAGCCAAACACATAAACAATTTCATCTCTGTCAAGCAGAAGAGTTAAAGAGGCACATTTACTTAAGATTTTCTTCAATTATTTGGCAAAACCAAAAGGACTTCCTGGGGTTGAAGCCCTTCCTCCCTCTCTTGGTGGCAGCCCACTATTCAAGAGAGGAAAATGGAGTTATGTAAAGCACTTACCCAGCTCCCCAGAAGCTTGGGGAGGCTGTAGAGCCACTTTTGCTTCACAGAAAGAAAAAAAAAAGTACCTTTTGAGAGCTGAGGGATTGTTAGATTGTAAGCTATTTGTCTGTCTGAAGTAAGGAACATTCACTGAGAAAAACAGTTTTCTCTATCCCCTAAAAGTAGTCTTCCTGCTTCTCAAGTTGACCTTTAGACATGCCTAAGGGACAGCATATCAATATTTTAAGAACTTCAGAATGTTTTCAACATTCCTTCCACCTCTGAAAAATAGCCTTGCCAAGGCCTTTCAAAACACAAAGTTCTTTTTGTACCAAATAAGATTTTTAAAAGTAAGCTCTTTGGGTTCAAAATGTAAAGTTGGGCAAAGAAAAGTCTCATGGAGAATATTTTTAAATCCCTGTCCTTCACTCCACCGAAATGTGAGATTCCATGGTCAGGACAGTACCAGCCTCACCAGGCAGAGGGGAGTATTGGGGCTGGGATGTCATCAAAAAGCTCTTTTTGATGATCCAGGGAGCCCATCCAACCTCCCTGGATTTTCTAAGCTTAGTAACTCTGAGAGTCACATCAGTGTAGAAAGAATAGACCACTAAATTGAGACCACAACTGACTCATTCCAGAAAAGCAAGACACTCGTGATTAAGAAAACTTGAACCCTCTCCAAGGGTAATACTCTTTGGCCACAACTAACTCCAGAGAAGTCTGAGAACCTCCCTTCCACTTAGGGACTAATGATTAATGTTTTTGTAACCTATGTGTAGCTAAATATCTTCTGTCTCTCTCTCTCTCTCTCTCTCTCTCTCTCTCTTTCACACACACACACACACACACACACACACACACACACACCACAATCTATTTTCCTTGTTCTTTACCCTACTGTGGAAACTCCTAGGCCATGTTTTTCTCTAATAACCTATTTCCCACTGCTTCCCTCCCCTCCAAACATTTCACAAGACCTTATAGAATAACCGTCGCAGCATGAACACACTCCCAAAATACCTCAAGTTCCTCATCAAATGCTCTTTTTAATTTCCAATCAGCAGGAAACCTCTCTCAAGAAGGTATCACATTTCGTTCTAGTCTCCCAAGTAAAAGAGGTTTTCTCTGGGTGCCTGGATGGCTCAGTCAGTTAACTGTCCGACTTCCGCTCAGGTCATGATCTCTGAGCTGTCAGCACAGAGCCTGGAGCCTGCTTTGGATTCTGTGTCTCCCTCTTTCTCTACCCCTCCCCTGCTAATGCTCACTCTCTCTCTTTCTCTGTCTCTCAAAAATAAACATTAAATTTTTTTTTAAAAAAGGTTTTCTCCTTCTTCTGGCATTTTCTAAGACAGGGTTTTTCATTGGATTTCTTCATGTATCAAGTCTTCATTACATAATAAGACTAAATACATAAACACTTGACAGTTCCATCCTAGGGGGGAGGCAGGCATTCCTTTGATATCCATACAATCACATGTCACTCTGTGTCCCTTTTCATTTTGAGCTTCTTATGATTTCCCATTCACTGAAGACTGGGATCCAAGACCTACAGTCTTTCTTGATATCTGAAGTGCTGTTATTAATGGAGAGGTATCTGTGCAGACAAAGAAACTTTACACAACACAATGACCTGCTGGGTCCTTGATTCTTCATCTCCACTGGCCTTGTCAACTCAAGTTTAACCACACGACCTTACTCCTCCCTTCTGTCCCCCAACAACTGGATTGAGAAGACACAGTACGGATGGGAAAGCAGAAAGGGCTGAAAATCTCCTTCTCTTATGACTCAGAAGTGGAGAATGACCATGACTAGGATCTTTCTGTATCTGACATAGATCGTGTACCCTTGTGAAAATTAACTCCCAATGTTCATCTGTGAGATTCTAGAATTCCTGAGGGAAGCATGCAAAATAGACTATAGTCTACAGCTGTGCAATAACTACATATATATATATATATATTCCAAATTTGTTACAAGTGGAGGAATAGGAAGTAAACTGGGAAAGGAGCAAGAGTAGAGCCACTTGATGTAAGACAGTATAGGGGCGCCTGGGTGGCTCAGTCGGTTGAGCGTCCGACTTCAGCTCAGGTCATGATCTCACGGTCCATGAGTTCGAGCCCCGCATCGGACTCTGTGCTGATGGCTCGGAGCCTGGAGCCTGCTTCGGATTCTGTGTCTCCCCCTCTCTGACCCTCCCCTGTTCATGCTTTGTCTCACTCTGTCTCAAAAATAAATAAACATTAAAAAAAAAGACAGTATAATTTACTAGCTGAGCACATAGGGTTCAGACATAGCAGAGGTGAGGGGTAAATCTCAGTGGTACAATCCTATCCATGTGCACTCTATGATTTTTTAAAGTTACATAAGCTTCAATCCCCTTCTGTAAAATAGAGATAGTGGAACCTGCCTCAGGAAGTTATGAATGAATGAGATGCTGTATGTAAAGCATGTAGCATAGTGTATGGAACACAGAATGCCCCCCAGAAAGGGATGTTTGATGGTGAGGATGAAGATGATGATGGTTTCCAGACCTTGGAAACCTTGTGAGCTCTATAACTGACTTGGATTCCAACCTTGTCTTTGTCACTCATTCCTTTATTCAATTACCTTCTAGTTTCATAAACATCCTGTTTAAAATGGGAATAATGATGCCTCTGCATGGAGATCCGTGTGGATTAAATACACAATGCAGCAGAGTGCATGGCTCAGTAGAGGTTCAGTAGACATCTCTACCTTCCATCTTGAGCCCTGTGCAACCCCACCGTATACACAGTGCTCATATTACAAATGGATGGTTAATGTCGAGTCTTTGCTATAGAGCCAAAATACATAGGTAAATACCTTCCATCTACGCAAGGGGAAGAGGACTACATGAAAAGCAGTGCTGGTGTTTATTTATATTCTTATTTTCTCTAATTGTTATACAACCTGATCGACCACTCTGCACTTTTGAAGTCTTTAATGAAGTCACTGTGGAATTATTTTGTTTTCACATCAAGATTCACAATACTAGACAGTTGTGGCTTTCTAATAATTAACTGTATCTTGAAGGATCAAACATTAAATGTAGATGTGTAGCTTTTATGCAATAAATGTGTTCCTGGAAAATTGTATGTGATTTTTGATATCAAGTCAAACCATATTTTATATGTACATTAGTAATAAATATTATCAAATTGTTCTAGAATGCAAGAAATCATCCATTAACTTATGTTTCCTCTAATTTTGGGTTTTACATTTGAGTTTCCCTTAAGATGAGGTTTACTATGTTGCATATTATTATTTTATAGTTGATGTAAGATGTTTTTTAAGAACTGGAAATAGCTTTTCTTCAAAGAGATGTGTCTTCCTAAGGCTAAGAACTTAGAAAAATCTGCCTTAGCATCCATTGACTCAGGATTTATCTGCCTATAAATATTTACTGATCTATTCTATCTTTGTAATTATTAATGCTATGCAGATATGCAAATATCAACCCATGCTGTTTGTTTTATTCAAGCAGTCAAAATAAATATAATGGGAAAACTGCGATATTTAAATTTTGTTCATTTTATTGAGGAGAGCTCATTTTACATTTTCACTATCACCAAGAGTAAAAAGGGTAAAAATGACAGCAGGTTTGGGATTTGATTAATTTCATTTTATGGCTTAAATTAAGAATTAATCCATTTCTTTCTTGATAAATATGCAGAGAAGATTATGAAATGACACTTGCTTTTCTCATGTCTTAAAATCCACCTATTTTCTTATTATTTTAAAAGAGGCACTGAAGGGGCTTAGATTTTCAATCAATCTTCATTCCCATAGTTAAATTCCTTGACAAAAAAATGTATAAAATCTGAGTTTCTTACTTATTAAATGTTCATCCCTACACTGTTGGCTACTTAATATTGGTTATCTGTACCCCTTTCAGGTACTTGCATAACCGTAATGGTGTTAAGTGTTCAAATCTAAAACTAAGGAGTCATTAATCAGTGGTTGCTGCTCACCTGTGATAACAACTCCTTTAAAGCCATTCACCCTGGCAAAATTACATAATAGAAAATGTTCATTTTCCTCCTATTCAGCATTCTCTGTCTTAGATTTCTTCACTAACTTTTAAAAATATCTTTTATATTAAAGAAGTTGGTGAGAACTGTAGAATGGTGGATTCTGTAGTCAGTTATTGTATACAAGTTGTGTTGGTTGTGTGCAATGTGCTTTTCTGGCTCAAAGCATTTCCTGGTAGGAGTTTTCATTCCTCTCTACCTTAGACAAGAATTATTTATCCTCCTGTATTGTGCCAAATAGTAGGCACACAGAGATTAATAAGACAGGATTCCATTTTTCATGTTTGGTCATAGTTTTATAAACAAGACATACAAAACTTAGACTATACTCTGGTAAGTTCTAAAGCTAATATTTGTTCAAAATATTAAGGCACCAAGGAAAAACAATTCACTGAAATGTTACTTGAAAGTACTGTTTGGCTTGGATTTTAAAGGATGTATAGGGATTGGTCAAATAAAAGTTCCAAGAAAATGTATTAAAATATGTATGTCATTAAAAATAAAAAAAATAATAAAACTAGACAGATTTATCAAGTGGAAACTGAAGCCACCTATGAATCAGGGTTTGGAATCAGTTTGAGTGGGATATAAATACTATTGAGTCTCATGTTTCTCTGAGTTTGTAGCATGTCTGCACAACAAGGGATTCAAAGGTGAGATTGTCTTTCTTATGAACATAAATTATGTATGAATCATAGATTCCCTGGGTTTTTGAAAATTAACATTTTCCACAAAATTGTTAACAACCACATAGACCAGGTTGTTTATGTTCAAAGAATGACTGGCCAAGGTTTTTGTTAGCATTTTTTTCACGTGTTTATCCATTGATAATTTTTTATCAGACACTCCCATGATACAACTGTAACAGTCTACATTTAAGATAGAAAAGTTGTAGTGGAGAGACACCTGGCTGACTAAGTCAGTGAGTCAGTGGAGCATGTGACTCTGGATCTTGGGATTGTGAGTTCAAGCCTCATTTTAGGTATAGAAATTACTTTAAAAATAAAATATTAACAAAAAGAAAGTTGTAGTGAAGAACAAAAAAATTTTCTTCAACTGTGTTGTTTATATGAAGTTGGTAAGGACACCAATAAGTTCCAAGACTAAATTAATATCTAGAAGCAACTCTATGTGCTTTAACAATGAGTCATGGTGTATATTCAATTAAAAGACAAGTTTGAGAATAAAATAATTATGATAATGGTATAATAGCAATAATTAACATTTATGGAACCCTTCCCATGTACCAGGACTATGTTAAGTGCTTTATTTGGGTAATTTATCAATCTATATGAAAAATAATATTGTTATGATGTGTCTATTTGCTAATAAGAAAATAAAACCAACAGGTAAGCCAAAATTCAATCCAAGCACACTGACTCCACGGTTTGAGCTATCAACCTATGACCTAAATTAATGGCTACATGTGAACTATATTCTAGAAATTTTAATACATCATAAATTTAACATTAATTAACAACAGAACATAGCCACCAAAAAGAAGTAATGTAACCTAGGTCATGTTAATACTAGTGATAAATGCTGGGTTGGAAGATTGGGTTCATCTCATTGGGGTTCCTCCCAGTCTTCTCTGTGTCAGTAGCACTAATCTTGAAGTATCCAAGTTCTTAGGGTCTCATTTTACAAAATGGAGCCTAGAAAGGATGCTTAGTTTCTTAAGGCTCCTGATGTGATACTGCCAGTTAAAAGTAGAATATACATCACCTTATCGAACACCACACCCAGGTACCAGTCTGACACTGAGTCAAGTACCAATGTGCCCAAGTGAATGCTAGTTGCATTATTTAGGATCTTCAGGCCACCTAAAGTGATTATTCTTCATGTATCTGTATTTCCTGGTCACTACAAAGAATAGATGCGGTGCTCACTCATTGCTGTTTTGTATTCTTGTGTCCACCTTGCTTTGCATCTCCTCTTCCTTGTCCCACCTTCCCACAGTGAGGATCTCCACCCAATTCCCCCACCAGAAATATTTCCAGTGCTCCAAAACCTCTATTCCATACTAGTCAAACACCAAATAAATAGTCTATGCTCTAAGACTGAGCCAACCACTCCCTTACCCAAATAAATTTCTAATTGATACTTTGGGTAGAGTCCCAAGGAAGAAGAAAAATCATCTTCTGATCATCTGGAATCAGTGTCCCTAAAGTTGTCAATCCACTTTTAACCACCTTTCTCCTTTGTCCAGGACTGAAAGCACAAATTTTTGAAAAAAAACTTCAAGAGTTTTACAACTCTTAACTCACTATTGAAATTGTGCCTCTTCTTTAATATTGCCTGGTGTCACATAAGTCACATTTATTTTCCCCAGGATTTGCTCTTCAACAATAGGGCATTAGGCACTGGAGGGCTTCCGAGAAAGTCAGAAGGCAGGTGACAGATGCTGAATAGTCAACAGGTTACACTTCTTAGTGGGACCGTGGACTCTAAGGGACCCCAGAGTTGATCTTCAGCCAGGCAACATTTAGAACCTGAGAGTTTGGAATCTTTGGTGTAAACACTAGGAAAAACTAAAAAGAAACTTTTTAATTTAAAGCTAGAAGATATCTGTTAAAATTATTAGAGGGACGTCTTTAAGCTGAAAAGAAAGGGTGTTAATCAGGAATAAGAACACATATGAAAGAATAAATTCACTGGAAAACTAAACACATAGTAAAGGCAGTGCATTATTTACTTATAAAGCTAGTATGAAGATTAAAAGACAAAGTAGTAAAAATAACTATGCTTATAATAATTTGATAGGGGAAACACAACATAAAAAATGTAAAAAAGATATCAAAAATAGAAAATGTAAGGAGGGGAAGAGTAAAAATGTTGAGCCTTAGAATGGGATCAAACTGGAGTTGTTATCAACTTAAAATAAATTGTTGGAGATACAAGTTGTTATATGTAAGACTTATAGTAACCACAAAGCAAAAGGCTATAACATATACACAAAAGATAAACAGAAAGGAATATAAGCATACCATTAAAGAAAGTTATCAAACTACAAAGAAAGAATTCAAGAGAAGAAACAGAAAGGAACTACAAATACAACTAGAAAATTATGAACATAATCACAAATAAGCAGCTATCAATAACTACTTTCAATGTAAATGGACTACATTCTCTAATCAAAAGACACAGAATGGTTGAATGTATTAAAAAAAAAAAACTCCTCTATATGTTGTCTTTAAGAGACACACTTTAGATGTAAGAACACTCACAGATTGAAAGAGGACAGGTATTCCATGCAAATGAAAACCAAAGAAAGCTGGAGTAGCTATTCGTCTATCAGACAAAATAGACTTTAAACAAAGACTGTGATAAGAGACAAAGAAGAGCATTAAATAATGATAAAGTGGTCACCTTAATAAGAGGATATAATATTTGTAGATATTTATGCACCCAATACACAAGCACCCAAGTATATAAAGCAAATATTAGCAGACCTAAAAAGAGAAATAAACAGCAATACAATACTAGTAGTGGCTCTAACACCCCACTTACATCGATGGATAGCTATCCAGACAGAAAAGTCAATAAGGAAACACTGGCCCTAAACAACACTTTATACAAGAATGATCTAACAAACATATGCAGAACATTATCACCACAAGCAGCAGAATGCACATTCTTCTAGAGGGCACATGGAACATTTTTCAAGATAGATTATATGTGGGGCCACAAAAGAAGTCTCAATAAATTTAAGAGGGTTGAAATTATACCAAGCATCTTTTATGACCACCATGGTATGAAGCTAGAAATTAATTACATAACAAAAACTGGAAGATTCACAAATATGTGGAGATTAAATAACATGCTACTGAATAACCAGAGTGATGAAGAAATCAAAAAAGAAAAATATATATCTTAAAATCAAAGGAAAATGAAAATATCTAATCATCTAACTTTACAAATGAAGGAACTAGAAAAAGGAGAACAAATGAAGCCCAAAGTTAGTAGAGGAAGGAAATGACAAAGATTAGAGCAGAAATAAATTAAACAGAGAATAAAAAGATAATAGAGAGATCAGTGAAACTAAGAGCTGGCTCTCTAAAGATTTAAACAAATTGGTGAGACCTTAGCTAGACTCACCAAGAAAAAACAAAATAAAATAAATAGATAGGCAAATGAGAAATGAAACAGATGTTGCTACTGATAACAGAGAAATACAAAGGATCACGAAAGACTACTATGAAAAATTATATGCATACAAATTGGAAAACCTGGAAGAAGTAGATAAATTTCTAGAAACCTCCCAAAACTAAATCATGATTAAAAACAAAAATTTGAAAAGACTGATTACTAGCAAGGAGATGAATCAGTAATCAAAAACTTCCCAACAAACAAAAGCCCAAGACCAGATGGTTTCACTGGTGAATTCTACCAAACATTTACAGAAGAATTAATACCAATCCGTGCCAAACTCTTCCAAAAACTAAAGGTGGGATGGGGAGGATTCTTCCAAACACATTGTAGAAGGCCAACATGACCCTGACACCAAAACCAGACAAGGATTCCACAAGGAAAGAAAATTAGAGATTAATATCCCTGATGAACACAGATGCAAAAATTCTCAACATAATATTAGCAAACCAAGTTCAGTAATACATTAAAAGGATCATACATCAAGATAAATCCCTAGGATTTATTCCAGGGATACAAACATGGTTCAACGTTTGCAAATTAATCATTGTGATACCCCACACTGACAAAATGAAGGATAAAACAATCATATGATCATTTCAATAGATGTAGGGAAAGCATTTACAAAAAATTTAACTTCATTAATGATAAAAATTCTCAACAAAATGGGTATAAAGGAAGCACGGCTCAATGTAATAAAAGCTAGAGACAACATGGCTACAGCTAACATCATATTGGAAATTTTCCCTCTAATATCAGGAACAAAACACAGATGCCTATTCTTGCTGCTTTTATTCAACAGAGTAATGGAAGTCCTAGCCAGAACAATTAGGTGAAAAGAAAAGAAGGGAAAATAAAGGAAAGAGAAGAGAAGGTAAAGGAAGGGAAAGGAAGGGAAAGGAAGGGAAGAGAAGAGAAGAGAAGAGAAGTCATCCAAATCGGAAGGTAAAGAGTTAAACTGCCATTATTTATAGATAATATGATGTGATATACAGAAAACCCTGAGACTTCATCAAAAAACTGTTAGAACTAATACATTCAGAAGGTTTTGGGATACAAAATCAATACACAAATAGCTGTTGCATTTTTTACACTAATAATGTACTCCCAGGAGGAGAATAGAATAAAATATTCCCAGTAACAATTGCATCAAAAAGAATGAAATACCTAGGAATAAATTTAACCAAAGAGGTGAAAGATCTGTACTATTGAAAATAACAAGATATTAATTTAAAAAAATGAAGAATACACAAAGACATAAAAAGATATTCTGTGTTCATGGAGTGAATTAATATTTTAAAAATGTCCATAAACCCAAAGCAATCCGAAAACTCAGTGCACTCCATGTCAAAACTCCAATGACATTTTTCACAGAAATGGAAGTCTTAAAATTTGTGTGGAAACACAGAAGACCCTGAATAGCCAAAGTAATCTTGAGAAAGAAAAACAAAACTGAGGGCATCACACTCCCTGATATCAAGCTGAACTACAAGACTATAATAATTATAGTATCAACATAAAAACAGACACAGACATCAATGGAGCAGAATAGAGGACCCAGAAATAAACCCATACATATTTGGTCAATTACTGTACAACAAAGGAGTCAATAATATACAATGGGGAAAGAAGAATCTCTTCAATAAATGGTTCTGGGAAAACTAGATAGCTGCATGCAAAAGAATGAAATTGGACCACTACCTTACCCTATAGACAAAAATTAACTCAAAATTGTAAAAACCTGAATGTAAGACCAGAAACCATAAAATTTCTAGAAGAAAACATAGGTGATAAGCTCTTGGTGATAAGTGTTTGAATCTGACACAAAAAAGTAAAAGCAACAAAATAAAAAATTAATAAATGGGACTACATCAAACTAAGAAACTTTAACACAGCAATGGAAAAACAACAACAAAATTAAAAGGCAGATCACTGAATGGGAGAAAATATTTGAAAATAATATGGCCAATGATGGGCTAGCATCCAAAATATATAAAGAACTTATACAACACAATAGAAAAAAATGGGCAGAAGAGTTGAATAGACATTTTTTCAAGGAAGACATACAAATGGCCAACAGGTACATGGAAAGACGGTCAATATCACTAATCATCAGGGAAATGTAAATCAAACCACAAGGAGATATCCTCTCCCAGCTGTCAGAACGACTAATATCAAAAAGACAAGAAATAACAAGTGTTGTTGAGGATGCAGAGAAAAGGAAATACTTATGCACTGTTGGTAAGAATGTAATTAGCACAGTCATTGTGGAAAACAGTATGGGGATTCCTCAAAAAGTTAAAAATAGAGTGTATATATATATATATATATATCCTTCCTCATGTTCATTGCAGCATTATTCACAATAATCAAGATAACAAGATAACCTAAATATCCAGTGATAAATTGATAAATGCATGAAGAAATTTTGGTTCACACACAGGAATATTATTTAGCCATAAAAAATCAAAATCTTGTCATTTATAACAACACGGATGTATATTTAAGGCATTATGCTATGTGAAATGATATCTTTCTCATCTTACAACAAGATTATCTCTGAATACTTATCATCAGTTGAAAATATCATACATTGAAAATGTGTTGCATATACGCAAACCACCAAACATCATAGTTCAGTCCAGCCTTAAATGCGTTCAAAACACTTACATTAACCTACAGTTGAGGAAAACTGTCTAACACAAAGCCTGACAGTGAAATGTTAAATATCTCATGTAGTTTACTGAAAACTGTACTCAAAGTGAAAGACAGAATAGTTGTATATGTACAAAATCATTGTTAAGTTCAGCGGTTGTTTACCCTCATGATTGCTTTGCTGATGGGGATTTGTGGCTCACTGCCATTGCCCAGCATCAGGAGGATATCCTAATGTATATATACCACTATCCCAGGAAAAGATGAAAACGCAAAAGTTGAAGTATGGTTTCTACTGAATGAGTCAGTATTACTTTAACAGCACCATAAAGTAAAAAAAAAAAACAAAAAACAAAAAACAAAAAACAAACTAAGTTGAAGAATTGTAAGTAGGGGACCTTCCATAAGTCAGGCAGATAAAGGCAAATAATTGTATGAGCTCTCTTGTATGTGGAACAAGGAAAAGAAACACAAGCTTGTAGATACAGATAACAAGTTGGTTGTTGAAAGAGGCATGGGTTGGGGGGTGAGAGAAATGGGTAAAGTGTTGTTATTGTTTTAGTTTAAATAATTTGAGTAATAATTTAAAAATGTAGACTTATACAGATTAAAAAAAGTGTAAGTCTCCACAATTCCATCATCAACACTATTACTACCCCAGAGATTACTATTGTTTAAAATTTATTGTGTATCCTTTTAGATCTATTTTTATATGCATTCATATATCTCTATATGTATATCCACAATATTTAGAATTGTTAAAAAATGTATCATTCTTGGGGTGCCTGGGTGGCTTAGTCGGTTAAGTGTCTGACTTTGGCCCAGGTCATGATCTCACGGTTCGGGGGTCTGAGTCCCACATCAGGCTCTATGCTGACATCTCAGAGTCTGAAGCCTGCTTCGGATTCTGTGTCTCCATCTTTCTCTGCCCCTCCACTGCTAGTGCTTTGACTCCCTCTGTCTCTCAAATATGAATAAAAGCGTTAATTTTTTCTAGTTGTATCATTCTGCAACCCAGAAAAAATCTCTGACCAAAAAAATAAATAATATTTTAGAAGAGACACTTTCTTGTTGTTGAAACATCACCAGAAAGGAGCTGCTATTTATGTATGTAAAACAGTGGCCCTTCCTATAACAGATACAAAGTTTCAAATATTTAAAAGTATTTTGAAGATGGGTTTGCTTTTTTAACAAAATTAACATGAATTTACTTGTTAATAAAAAATAAAATTGTAGGAGGACTCTCTAGTTCCAGTCTGGCATATAAAGAGCTTAGAAATTGTCACTTCCATCCCCACAAGAGAATATGCTGAACAAAATGAAAATCAACACCTTGTTGTAGAGCCAGCCAAAAATTGAGGTCATAGGCCAGTCTGCTGCCCCCCAAATTGGAGAGGCAGAGAGGCAGGTACAGAGGATCATGACTCACTTCCATAGGCTCTGGTACTGGGCTGGGGATGGGAATCTTCAACTGTAATTGTGGAGCTGCTAGAGGCTTGGTTTAACTCAAGTTTTACTCAAGTTACAAACTCCTGGAGAGGTTTCCAAACGTTAGAGAGGTTTATCTCCAGGAGCCCTATCAAGTTCTCACAATGAAGACAAGACATACATCCAGCAAGAAGAGTGGAAAAGCAGTCATTTTAAAATATACTCAGAGTATTTTATTCTTAACAGGGCCTGCCCTCAAGGGAAATTACTCTGGCAGAGCATAACTAACTGGGGTTTCACAGCTGTGTCTGACCTTCTTGTTATATGTAAGGTGTGTGTATGGATGATGTGGGGGGCCAGTTCAGGGCACTGGCTCTATAAAAACATAGAACACTTCTCCCACATCCTATCCCCATGTAAATAGGGATCCTGGGTAGTAATGGGGTGATACAACCAAAAGAACTACACATCTTAGGCTTATTTGAGAAGCTCTAGAGAAACCCGAAGGAAACAGACAGAACAAGGACATCAAGGAAAATTTTTAGCTTCTGAAATCTATAGCTATAGTAAACAATAAATTCAGCCTAACAAGACAAAAAACATAAACCATCACACTAAGTTCTTATTTATCTAAATTCTGTTTACCCAGGATATATCTGGTTTTAAAAAAATTACAAGGCACACCAAAAGACAAAGAAAAAAAATGACTCCCCCACAGTCTGAAGAACCAAGCAAGCATCAAAATCAGATTCAGACTCAGATATGGCAGAGATAATGGAATACTCAAACCCAAAATTAAAACACCAATGACCACATGCTAAAGGTAATAAAGGACTCACATAGCCAAAGCAATCCTGAAGAAGAAAAGAAAAGCAAAGCTGGAGGCATCATGATTCCAAACTCAAGCTAAATTACAAAGCTGTCGTGATCAAGACAGTATGGCACTGGCACAAAACAGGCACATAGACCAATGGAACTGAGTAGAAAACTCAGACAAGGACTCACAACTAATTTTCAACGAAGTAGGAAAGAATATCCAATGGAGAAAAGACAGTCTCTTCAGCAAATGGTGTTGGGAAACCAGACAGTGACATGCAGAAGAATAATCTGGACCACTTTCTTACACCATATACAAAAATAAATTAAAAATGGATGAAAGACCTAAATGTGAGGCAGGAAACGATCAAAATCTAGAGGACAACACAGGCAGCAACCTTTTTGACCTCAGTCATAGCAACTTCTTACTAGACTTGTCTTTGGAGGCAAGGGAAACAAAAGCAAAAATGAACTACCTGGACTTCGTCAAGATAGAAAGCTCTGCACAGTGAAGGAAACAATAAACAAACCTAAAAAGCATCCTACAGAATGGGAGAAGGTATTTGCAAATGATGTATCTGATAAAGAGTTCATAACAAAAATCTATAAAGAACTTATCAAACTCAACACTGAAAACCAAACAATCGAGTTAAGAAATGGGCAGAATACATGAATAGACATTTTCCCAAAGACATTAAGATGGCTATCAGACACCTGAAAAGATGCTCAACACTGCTGATCATCAGGGAAATTCAAATCCAAACTGTGATTAGATGTCACTCGCAACTGTCAAAATGGCTAAAATTAATAACACAGGAAACAACGGGTGTTGGTGAGGATGTGAAGAAAGGACAACCCTCTTGCACTGCTGGTGGGAATAAAAACTGGTGCAGCCATTCTGGAAAGAAGGTTCCTTAAAAAGTTAAAAATAAAACTCCCCTATGATCCAGGAATTGCACTACTAGGTATTTACCCAAAAGATACAAAAATACAGATTCAAAGGGGTACCTGTACCCCAATGTTTACAGAAGCATTATCAATAATAGCCATACTATGGAAGGAACCCAAGTGTCCATTGACTGATGAATGGATAAAGAAGTGGTATACATATACAATGGAATATTACCCAGCCATCAGAAAAAATGCAATCTTACCATTTGCAATGGCATGGATGGAGCTAGAGAGTATAATGCTAAGTGAAATAAGTCAGTCAGAGAAAGACAAATACCATATGATTTCACTCATATGTGGAATTTAGGAAACAAATGAACATATGGGAAGGGGAAAAAAAGAGAGAGGTAAGCAAATCATGAGACTCTTAATGATAGAGAACAAAATGAGGGTTGATGGAGGAGAGTTGGGCAGGGAATGGGCTAAATTGGTGATGAGTATTAAGGAGGAAATTTGTTGTGATGAGTACTGTGTATTATATATAAGTGATGAATCACCAAATTCTACCCCTGAAATCAATATCACACTATAGGTCAACTAACTAGAATTTAAATAAAAATTTGGAAAAAAAATTACTTGTTTGAATTATAACCTTAAAAAATAATAGTAATGGTAATAAAGGAAAAGCCAGACAACATATAAAAGCAAATGTAAAATGTAAAGCAGAGAGATGGAAACTCTAAGAAAGAATACAAAAATTCTAGAAATGAAAATCACTGTAGAAAAATAAGAATGCTTTTGATGGGCACATCAGTAGACTGGACACAACCAAAAAATAAAAAATAAAAATCCAGAAGCCTGAAGAAATGTCAACAGAAACCTACAAAACTGAAATGCAAAGAGAAAAAGATTAAAAAAGACAAAACAGCATATCCAAGATCCATGGGACAATTACATGTAACATACACGTAACAAGTATAGTAAGTTGTTAATAACAGGGGTGTGAGGGGGTGTCACACGAGAACTCTGTACTTTCTGTTCATTTATCTATAAATCTAAAACTGCTTAAAATATAAGGTCTATTAACTGAAACAGTCTAGAAGTGAGGCGACTGGATGGCTCAGTCAGTTAAGCGTCTGACCTCTGCTTAGGCTTACGGCTTGGGATTCAAGCCCCACATCGAGCTCTGTGCTGACAGCTCAAAGCCTGGAGCCTGCTTCAGATTCTGTGTCTCCTTCTCTCTCTGACACATCCCCCCCCTCAAAAATGAATAAACCTTAATTTTTTAAAAAAAATCTAGAAGCAATTATTACAAATTGTCACATGCACAAATAAAGTTGTAAATGGAACAAAAATTCATTGGCTGAAACCAGTAACAGTGAGAATCTTTATAACATTACTATGAATCTAATATCACAAGAAGACAGAAAACAACTAAGAATATGGTCTGAATACCGTCATTAATAATGCTAATTTAATTAACATATTTAAGACTTGTATCCTAGAAATGAGAATACTCATTCTTTTCAAAGCTTTATGGAATATTTACACACATAATGCATGTACCAGACTACAAAAAATGATTTTAATAAATTACCCAAGTGCTAGAGTTACAGGTTCTATTATTTAATTAAAAGGCAACAAAAGTGGAAATTTATAGCACATGTTTAAACTCCTCAAATTCCAACCACTTGGAAACTTTAAAACACATAAAATTCTCTTAAATATCCAAGTTTAAGGAGGAAATGTGCAACTGCAGGCTCTCAATATTGATGTGGAATGTAGACAGATCTGTACTCAGAGGGACAGTCATAATCATACTCCTAAGCTTTGACTTCTCTTCCTGCCAACAAACAGGATTTCCCAGGCTACAGTCACCACTAGAAATATGTGGATAAATCTACAGAAATAGTTTTTAGGTAAGAAGTGAAATATAATATTTTGGAAATTGGAATAGAACGATGTATGTTTCCACACATTATAGCAAATGTCTCCTTATCTAGAAATTGTGGAGAAAAAGCAGAGGTTCCAGGAGAAAAGGAAATCAGGGCCTGGCTACATGCCTCAAGAATAATTTTATTTTGAGATGAGTCCATTTGAAAGTTTAGCACACATTTTTTTGGTTGTTTTTTGCTTGTTTGTTTGTTTGTTTGTTTTGAGAGAGAGACAAGGGCAGAGGAAGAGAAAATCCCAAGCAGGCTCTGCACTGTAAGTGCAGAGTCCAATGCAGGGCTCAAACTCACAACTGAGAGATCATGATCTGAGCTGCAGTCAGATGTTTAACTAACTGAAGCACCCACGTGCCCCAGCACACATGTTTTTATCTCCTTTCTCTTTTCCTGGTGAACTGGTAGTCAAATTCCTTCGAAAGCCTCAAAAGTTTTGGGGACTACTTGTACCCATATTGCAGTTGATCAGTGGTACATGGGAAGGAGGTAAGAACCAGCTGGAAGCAATAGCTCAGGCTGCGGGAACAGAACAGCAGTGGGCTCCTGTCTGGAGCTCAAAGACAAAGGGGGGTGAGCTATCAGAGGGTTCTCAACTCATGCCCAGCAACAGGGCCCAGCAGGCTTTCTCAAGAAGATGAGGAGAGTTGTCCACTACAGCACCTCACCTCCACCACCCTGCCCACCCTCCAACACTGCCTATGGCAAGCAGTCCAAGACACCTGGAAAGCAGCAGCATGTTTGGGACAGCAGCTTGCATGGACTGAGTAGAAACTGAGAAAAGGAGGAGGACATTCATGGGCCGGAAGCACGAAACAAAGACTGTATGATGCCCCTGGAGAGGAGTGAGAGGAACGTGGAACTTCACATGTATAATTTTGTACATGGCCCTGGGAGTCCAATTCCTATAGGGATCCTCCTCAATCTTAGCCACATCACTGCACTCTCGATTGCCTTTTCCTGGCATGAGGGTTGTCCATTCACAAATGTTTGATGTAGGAGACAGCATAGCCACAGGGGGGGGCCTCAAGGGCTTGTCAGGGCATACAATAGCTCTTCTTGTATAAAATGCAAAGACTCTCTGGGGTGAAGGATTTGAGATTTGGAAAGGAAAGTGAGAAGCTACAGAATCATGAGTAGAGGAGCTGGCATCTTGCCTCCCACAGCCATTTTTCCTTTTTTGTTGTTGTTGTTCCCCTTTTCTTTGGGTCTGGTCCCAGCAAATCCCTTTGCCAGATAAAGCACTGAAGTAGAGAAAGCAGCATTTCAGCAGCATTATTGAAAAAATGTTCTTTCTTACAGCCAAAACTGAGATAGAAATGCCAAGACGTTTACACCCAAAGAAGAACTGACCATGAGCCAAACACGTGCTGGGTTTGCTTGGTGTGGGGGGTGCTGAAGGGAAGAGAAAGAACATTCACACAGTGTAAGATGACACGCCAGACAACAGCATTTGCAAAGCAAAATTTGCAATATTAAGCACACTTCTTATGACCCAAGGGAACCTTCAGAAACGGTAAGCTGCTTGGATTTTAAACAAAAAGATTAAAGTATTCCAATTGGCATTTCCCCTGAGGCCCAAGATGTCCTGTTTTCTGTGCAGCAGCTGTCCCCTCCCACAAAGGCCCAGTGACTAAGAAAAAGGAAAAACATAGTGGCTTCTTGTCAGAGTTCACTTGTGTCTTGGCTTCTCCCAATTTCTTTGGCCTTCCATATATTAAGAATCAATTTGTAATTAGCCAGGCAAAGGGAATAAAAAGGAGAGCTTTAGAAAACAAACCACATTGCTTAGCATGTCCTGACTGTGATCTCCAAAGAGTTTCCCCAGGTCACTTAATGGAGAGCAAAGCCAGTGAAAATCCACTTTGATTTTAAAGAGAAATATATGTCTAGCGTCACTTGAATACTTGGAGAAAGGGAGAAGGTCTGGTGGAATCAACAAGTAACAGTGAAATATCACATGTGCTAAATGGTGAGATAATCTAAAATTCATTTGGATTGGGGTAATTTATTTATATGTACAGAAATCACTGTAAGGAGGGCATAGGAATAGAGAGAAACAAATATATCATCTGCTGTGTATGAGCAGCAAACTAAGTCGACTGTTTCTTGAGAGAGAAAAGAATGAGAAGAAGCACAAGAAGGAGGAGGTGGAGAAAGAGAAGGACTAGGACAAGGAGGAGGAGAAGGAGAAGGAAAAGGAGAAGAAGGGGAAGGGGAAAAAGCAGCAGCAGAAGGAGGAGAAAGAGGAAGAGGAGGAGGAAGAAGTGGACAAAGACAAGGACAAGTTGAAATAGAAGGATAAGAAGGGGAAGGAGAAGGGGAGAGGGAAGGTGAAGGAGATGGAAAAGAAGCAGAAGAGGTAGAAGAAGAAAAAGGAGGAGGAGGAGAAAGAGAAGGGGAAAAGAATAACATTTCTGAAGAATTTGAAGAATGTTTTCTCTTAGATCAACTCCCTCATAGTTGCTTACCCTCTTGGTTTGTAAATACATGAGACTTCTGTTTAAGGGTGTGGGTGCCTTTAGGTCAGACAGGCACAGTCTTGACAACATTTGATCAAATCAACGCTGGATGGAAAAAGCCTAGGAGATAATATGGCAACCCCCCTAAGGTTCCCAAAGGAAGGCCCATCAACATGGACCAGGAAGACAAAGGCTCCCCCTTGTTCCCAGCTCCAAACCTGGGATGGGAAGTAAGATACCTTCTCAAGCTCCCTTCAGTCAGAGGAAATGTGCTCCCAGCAGTTCCTTCTGGGGAAGACCATGGCAAAAATAAGGTTTTGCAAAATAGTCTATTAGGAATATGCCAAGTGTGTTTTTTTGATATATGAAATTTATTGTCAAATTGGTTTCCATGCAGCACCCAGTGCTCATCTCAACAGGCCCTCCTCAATACCCATCACCCACCCTCCCAAGTGTGTTCTTAGAAAGTGTTCCCAAAGCAAATGTAATAAAATACAGTCAGCAACTACTTCAACCTCCTCCTTTCTGCTTCTCTCTTTACCTGTCTCCCCTTTTTATTTTTTTTTAATTTTATTTATTTACTTTGAAAAATGTGGGGGAGGGGAAGAGAGAGGGAGAAAGAGAATCCCAAGCAGACCCTGTGCTGGCAGCACAGTGCCCCACGCAGGGCTCAAACCCATGAACCATGAGATCATGACCTGAGCCAAAACCAAGTTGGACACTTAACTAAGCCAGACAGGTGCCTCTCTCTCCCCTTTTTAAATCTCTCTTTCTTCCATGGCTCTGACATCATCTTTACCAGCATACTGTGGTCTCAGAAGGAAGGATCAGATTAGGGGGAAGAAAAGAACCATTTGAACAAATGAAATTCTAGAGCTTCTGGCATGATAGGCGGGTCATCAAAAATGAAGCCTGTCCCACATATTCGCTCCGACTGGCCCACAAGGCTGAGCTAATTGCCTGTGAATTGCTCATTACACCTAACACCATGCTGATACACAGAACATCTTAGTTCAAAGCAAAATATTTATCATTGCAGTAGTGTTGGCAAAACAGTGATAGCTTATAGAACTGAAATATTAGGATCATTTAATTTGGAATCCCATTAGAGGGCAGGTACAATGGGAATTGAAACAAGGAGGGTAGCTGAGAGATAGAGAAAAGAACATAATGGAATTTTATTTTAATGGTCAACAGTAATACAAGTAAAGGCAAGTGCCATCCTTCAAAAGAAGGAGAGACGGCGGTACACAGACCACTTTTACCAGGCATGGCAATGATGACTTGTATGAGGAGGTCACCATATCACATGCCCTAAAAGAATCCATTGGAGTCATACCTCAATCCTAGTCACTACTGACAATGGCTGTAGACCCTACTTTAGAACTTCAGATAGAAGGTTCCTCCCCATCCTGTCCCCATGCTTCCCCTTGGGGTTTCCTCCCCACCTCCTTTCCTAGCTGTGCTTGCCTCGCTGTCACCACAGGTGCATGCCTGACAATCCCTGGTGTGACAGACTATGAATACACACTGGTCAAGTAGATACATCACCTTGCCAAATTGACAACTTCAAGATGTTGCTTCAAGATGTTGCTTGAACAATGCATTCATCCTGACTTGTTTCCATGTTCTCTGCTCAGAAAGTAAAGACTGACAGAAGAGAAGGGATAGCCTTGTGGACCTGGGAGCAGGCACACATAAATATGCTCACGTTAGAAACAGTGATTCTCAAAATGTGGTCCCTGGACCAATGGCATCGACACTGCACAGAATCTTGTTAGAAGGGCAGATTCTCAGGCCTCACTCTGGATCTGTGGAATCAGCTGCACAGAGGAGGAGACCAGCAACCTATGTTTTAGTAAGCCCTCCATCTTAAGTTCCAGAATCTCTAGTCTGAAAGATGTCTCATAGCCAGTACAACATCTCTGACCCACTCATCTGTTTTGAATGTACTCCCCTATTACCTTCCCAGAAGATTCTCCATCTTTGGTGGACCTTCTAGCATTGTTTTTAAGGACAGTTTGAGATCTTTTGTTTTCCTTCCTGGGTGGTCCTCAGTATCTCCAAAACCTACAATGTAGATTGCTTATTTTAAAACCTGAATAGATTTGAAATAAAACAGAACTTAAAAATATGGAGGAGTTGTGTTATATTTTTATTTCTGCCATGATTGGAGTTGACACTTTTGAGATAAAGGACAAATAGAGGTAAAACAAATAAAGGAGATAAGGACAAGGTAGATAAAGGGATAAGAGATAGAAATTTGAGAATAGCACTTGATACATTAAATTATTGAAGAGTATTTAGAAAGAACTGTTCTCACAACCAGAGTTAATAAGCTCTCTGAGAGGTAATAAGCTCATCCTCCCTAAGGTGTTCCAAGTGTGGATAGTGGACGATAAATATGAGTTGACAGTGAAGATAAAAACCAATCGATTGGAGGAAATTACTTGGGACACTGTGTTAGGAAGCATTATAATTGGATCAAGGACTAGCTGGACAATTCCAGTATGGATTAGTAATGTCTGCTTTGAGCGTAAGAGTGGGGACTAGGGTGCCATCAAATCAAATCATCTTACCTACGGCTGGTGATGCTAAGTACATACTTTATGTAGCATGTGGTAGGAGTATATTAAATGACCTCTTAGGAGTGTGCATTTTCGGTGTCAATGACAAAAACAAGAATTTATATCTGGAAGGCACCATAGAAATACAAGGTATTATTCGTAGTATATTGTTAATGATGAGCCACCGTAGAGGAAAGACTGTGTTGGAGATGAGTGGCTTCAGCCAAAGATGGAGTAGGGCAAGTCTGGTTCACAACTGCCAGACTTGTAAATAAATATGTTATACCCTGACATACTTCACAAGGCTATGAACTAACAGTCAAACATAAAATATTTGGTGAATATAAATAATTAACAGGAAAGTAATTAGAGTTTTTTTTTTTAAATCTATCTTGATTAATGTAAAAGAGCTTACATGAATGGTTCTCTATAAGACCAAATAGTCATTGTTTCCTTCATTGCCAATGCTAATGATGTGTTTATTCTAATTATTTGCAAGCCACAGGGGGACTGGTGAGTTCAGGGTGGCTACTTTGAGCTACTGATACCTTGAGTAGGTATTTTAATAAACAGTTTCCTTTCAGTTTACTTTCCTTTTTTTTGAAGGGGAAATAAAGTTGTAAAATGTCCATATCAGGGAGGAAAGTCATCATTTTGTTTTAGAGGCAGTTGTAAAATGGACACTTTCTAAAACATGATCTGGAGACCTCAAAGACCATGTTGATGTATTTGGAAGATTATTTTCTGAACTGAATTTAAAACCACTCACATGGTAGTTCCCAGGATTTAAGTTACAAAAATCCACCATCAATTCAATATTTACAGACACCAGGATCCCCCTGTTTCAGACACATCCCCGATCCATTCCAAACACACAAGACTTCTTTTCTGACAAATCACTTGATCAGGTTATTTTTTATTATCATTATCACCTTAATGCAACACAGATAAAAAATTCTTTGCCATAAGTCACCTATGATCAGTAGCGGAAAACATTTTAAACAATCTTTTACATACATGTACTTTCACTCTGCCATTGTTTACTATGTTCTGGAAAGAATGTTTTGATAACTGGCCTGATGTCATAATAAAAAGAAGAGCTTCATTTCAGCAGAAATGGATAGAAGTGCCAAGAAATATTCATCTTTAGAAACCTGGGTACTTCTTTCTTCAGAAAGAAATATGAAGAGAGCCATTCCATTGATTTTGTGCATGCCTTTGAACTTGGGTCTATCAATGGGTTTCTTCATTGGTAAAAGGGAAAATAGCAAGTAGCTTACGAAATAGTTTTAAGGATTTAATGAGGAAAGATACCAATAATTCAGGACTGTATATATAACAATGCAAATATTCAATAAATGTTTGTTATCCCCCTTAATTTCTTACTTTTACATTTGTAAGACGATGGCCACCCCACCAGGGAGGGGTGGGGCTCAGCCCTCTTCTAATCCTTAGGGAGAGAGTATGATGTGATAAGAGGCCAAAACTGAGGTTCAGCAGTCTCCCTCATTGCAAGGCCACTCCTGATTTCAAATTTCAAGGCTAACAACCTGATTTCCACCTTGTTATTCAGATTCTGTCTCCCCTTTCTAACTGAAATCTGATAACCAGATTCCTGATTGGGATGCTGTCCCACAAGTGATAGCATCCATCTCTTTGGACATCAGCCCTCCATCCCTACATCATCTTACCTATTTCACCTTCATACATCCATCCTAGAGTCCTGGCTCTGAGAATTACTCAGGAGCAGGGTGGTGCTAGGTGCTATCACACCTCCTCCATACAGAGCACCTGCCTGGCTTTCTAACCATGAATGTTCCTGTGTGCTTGTCGGCAGCATTGGGCCCTTCTATGAAGACAACTCCATTACATCTGTTATATGACCTGTCTAGTCTGTAGCTGCTATCTGTGCTGTCACTTTAAAAAAAAATTATTTATTATTTATTTTGAGAGAGAGAGAGAGAGAGAGAGAGAATCCCAAGCAGGTTCTTCACAGTCAGCACAGACCCTGATGTGGGGCTCAAACTCACAAACCTGTGCTCTCACTTTTTGTTATGCAGGTTCTAAGGAATAGATTGTTGTATTCCTAGAAACTAACACCACTTTTGCCTCTTAAGTGATTGCTTCCCTAGACTGCCTTGCTTCCCTAGTTTTACCATGCCAGTCAAACAAGTTTAATTATTTTTATTTTTTTATTTTTTTAATGTTTATTTATTTTTGAGAGACAGACAGACAGAATGTGAAAGGGGGAGGAGCAGAGAGTGAGGCACAGAATCCAAGGCAGGCTCTAGGCTCTGAACTGTCAGCACAGAGCCTGATGCAGGGCTCGAACCTATGAACTATGAGATCATAACCTAAACCAAAGTTGGACACTCAACTGACTCAGCCACTCAGGTGCCCCTAAACACATTTAATTCTTCATCAAATGTTTCTGAAGCATTTACTATATGACAGGTATTATTCAGAGGCCACAGAGAGAACAGTGAGCAAAATAAAACTGCTGCCATTAAGGTGCTTCCATTCTAGTGAAGCTGACAATGGCCAAGTATGTTGTGTATGTTCCATTAACTCTATCAAATCTTCTCTCTCCCCCCACCCAGTCCATGACCCCAGATACTGAGCTCTGGGGACTACTCTAGTGGTAGTTCTTTACTTGCTGCCTTAGGTGCTTGGTCATGCAATGGCCACCTTTAATGCTGCCCACATACTTTAAATAGTCCCCTATTGAACTCTTTTATATCTACCCATTTGAATGTGCCATCTGTTTACTGCTGTAACCCTGACTACTACACCAGATGAAGAAATATATACTATGAGAGTGCCTGGGTAGCTCAGTTGGTTGAGCGTCCAACTCTTGATTTTGGCTCAGGTCATGATCTCACAGTCCTAAGAAGAAGCCCTGTGTCAGGGGCTTGGGATTCTCTCTCTCCCTCTCTCTCTCTGACTCTCCCCCACTCACTGTCTCTCGCGCTCTCAAAATAGATAAACATTAAAAAAGAAATATATACTATTGTGTCAAGCTGTGGCATGTATTGTGAATTCAAAAATGAAGCAGAACATGGTAGACATAGTGCTAGGAAGTGCTCTTTTACAGTAAGAATGGTCAGCAAAGACTTACCATAGCAGGTTACAATTGCCAAAAACATGAATGACTTAAGGTAGGGTTGTCAGAAAAATTATGGGGTGCCAGGTACTTTGAATTTCAGATAAATGACAAATAAGTTTTCAGTTTGAGTATGTCCCAAACATGGCATGGGACATATTTATATCAAAATATTATTGTTTAACTGAAATGCAAGTCTAACTGGATGTCCTGGATTTGTTATTTGCAAAATCTGGCATCCCTAATTGGAAGGCATGAACAATATGAATGAATATCTGGAGGAAGAACATTCCAGGAAGAGCAAATACCAATTACAGAGACCTGAGGAGATGGGTCCATTGTTGGTGAATTCATGGAATATTAAGAAACAGTAGCCTGTTGTCTTAGCTATTGTGTGTTGTTAATGGGCCATAGGGTATTATCAGAGGGGTAGGGGAGCTAGGTTTACAATCCTGGGCCATCCCCTGTGGCCTATGCTTTCTCTCCTCTCTCAATAGCTCAATTCAGTTTTTTATGTTAATTACAGTCATGGGGGAAAAGAAAGACAGAGAAGGAAATCAAAGTGCCATAGCTCTCAGTGCAACAATAACAAATGAACCTGAAAATTACTTGCAAGTAGCCAATATCATTTTATGAATAAATACCAACTCTTATGCAAATTACATGCAAATTACTTCCTCTAACTTGTGCAGCTGAGTATAATTCCCGGAAAACCCTGGGACAGCTGTCCTGTTTTCTGTGCTCCTGCTGGTAGGTGAACCACCAGTCAGAGGAAGTCACAACATCCATACTAACCCATAGCAGGCAAAAACTCTCCACTAATGATCAGGTTCATGGCACCCTCCTCTGGCCTAGAGCTTGACCCTGAAGACACTCTTTGCATCCCTTCTCATTCTATTCCTCCAAAGAATGTTAGGCAAGGAGGTACCACTGTCCACATTAAAAAGAAAGAACAAGGCTTTGGCCATAACATCAAGCCTATGAAGTTGATTCAGGCCAGAAGCAAACTGGTAGTTTGACTCAGTGTACTTAACGGATTTGGCAATTTAGCATGAACACTCTGACTTACAGCCCTGTGTAAACACTTCAGAGAAATGAATTCCAAAATCAGACATTCACGACAAGGTGCTCTTAATCGTGTATGTGTTTAAGTGAATAAAAAAATTCATAAGATAAATCATAGGAAGAAAATCATTCCTTAAAACATACCATATTTGTAAGCAACACCTCTACTAATGTTTAAGCTCCGAATTATAATAAGTTTGCCCTTTAACGTTTGTGTACACTCAGTAAGCACACCATATGGAACAAAGTATGCGAATGGGGCCCCACAAGAAAATGTCTTTGCACAATAAAATAAGATTCACTACCTACAGGTGATTACTTTTCCTAAGATATATGTAAGCATTTTCAAAGTTATGTAGTAATAATTTTGAGAAAGGGTGGCTCTTTCTTGCCATTTTTCACATGTGATCCAAAATTAACACGACAAATAAACACAGCAGAAAAGCAATATGAGTTGATTTCTCAGTGGTATGGTGTCCTGAATCAGCTACAGGAACAGATGTCCAGACTGAAGTTTGCAGGTAAGAAGTTTACAGTAAGAACTCAGGAGGGCAATGTGTATGGAACAGCATTGAGCTATGGTGCCAGATGCCTTCATACCAAAGGCCTACTTGTCCCACAGGGAGCTCTGGAGCTGGAATGAGCCTGCAGAGTTGCCCCATGTTGGAGCAGAGGGCTCAGGCCTTAAACCCTCCCATGAAGGAGACATCAAGTGCAGGCTGCCCACCAAAATTAGTCATAACCTTGGGCAAAGCAGCTCTTAATTGCTGTCAGAGAAGGCTCAATGTCAAACTGCCAGTTGTAATGACCCCCTTGTTGGGGAAATAAGTGCTCCCCATGTGAGGAGGAAGAGGAGGGTCTATGTGGTGCCCAACAGCATCTCCCATTCCTATACTTATGGGGGGTTAGGAAAGAGCTTCCTTTTTCTATGTCACAAGGGGAAAAAAGTGAAAGGTCTATAGTTTGCTTTCAGATAACTAATTTTTGCCCTATTTGCATTCATTTCTTTTAAAGCTTTTAAAATTGAGGTATAACTGACATATACTATTCTATTAGTTTAAGGTGAGCAACATGATGATTTGATATTTGTGAGCATTGCTAAATGATCACCACAATAAATAGAGTTAACATCCATCACCTGACAGTTACAGATTTGTTTTCTTGTGAGGAGAACATGTAAGATCTATTTTCTTAGCAATTTTCAAATATGCAACATGGTATTATTAACTATAGTTACCATGCTGAAAGTTGCATCCCCATGACTTACTTATTTTATAACTGGAAGTTGTACCTTTTGATCACCTTCATCCATTTCTCCCACCCGCTATTGCTCCCTCTGGCAACACTAACCTATTCTCTGTATCTATGAGCTTGTTTTTGATTTTGTTTTATTTTTTTTTTTAGATTCCATATGTGAGATTTTACCGTATTTGTCTTTTTGTGTCCGACTTATTTCACTTAGCATAATGCCTTCGAAATCTATCCACATTGTCACAAATGGCAAGATTTCATTTTTTTTTATAGCTGGAAAATATTCTGTTGTATTTGTGTGTGTGTGTGTGTGTGTGTGTGTGTGTGTCTCACATTTCCTTTTTCCATTCATCCATCAGTGGACACTTGAGCTGTTTCCATATCTTGGCTATTGCAAATAATGGTTCAATATACATAGGGGTGTATATGCCCTTTTGAGCTAGTGTTTTCATTTTCTTCAGATAAACACCTGAAGAGGAATTTCTGGATCATATAGTGGTTCTACTTTTAATTTTTGAAGAACTTCCATACTGTTTTCCACAGTGGCTGCACCAGTTGGCATTCCCACCAACAGTGCATGAGGGTTCCCTTGTCTCCACATCTTCACCAACACTTGTTATTTCTTGTCTTTTTGATAATAGCCATTCTGACAAGTATGAGGTGATACCTCGTGGTTTTGATTTGTGTTTCCCTGATGTTTAATGATGTTGACCATGTTTTCCTGTACCTGTTGGTCATCTCTATGCCTTCCTTGGAAAAATGTCTCTTCAGATCTTCTTCCCATTTTTAATCATATTTTTATTCTTTATTTTATTTTATATTTTGCTATTGAGTTATATGAGTTCCTTATATATTTTGGATATTAATCCCTTCTGACATATATGATTTTCAAATATGTCCTCACATTTTGTAGGCTGCCTTTTAATTTGGTTGATTTTATTTGCTCTGCAGGCTTTTTTTGTTGTTTTTTTGTTGTTGTTGTTTTTTGTAGTTTGATGTAGTCCCACATTTTTATTTTTGCTTTTGTTGCTTTTGCTTTTAGTGTCAGATTTTTAAAAACTCATCACCAAGACCTACATCAAGGAGCTTCCCACTTATGTTTTCTTCTAGGAGTTTTGTGGTTTCTGGTGTGAACCAAACCTGAAGCCTATCCCTCTAACTGAAACTCTGGAACAAGTAAAAAGACCTCTTTCACAGAAGGACTAGCAGTGTGTTTCTGTTTTTGTACAGTGCCTCGATGATGGTAACTGCCAAAAACTTTCTGATTGTTACAATCCCACGGGATCCTGGAGCACAAGTTTTGCTGCCACCAGAGTCAAGCAATCAAGGGGTGTCCCTTGATTAGGAGAGGGACAGCTGGGTGGTAGCTGCAAAACTCAGGGTACCGGAAACCCATAAAACCTTTCTTCCATGAGATTGTGGTGCTCAGACGTGCAGCCGCAGGGAAGCAGCAAGATGGCACCCACCTGTTTCTGTCTCAGAGACAGATCTTCCAGCAGGTTTTAAATATGTATCTTAAATAAACTGTCCCTCAGGCCAATTTTAATACCAGTAAGTGAATCTCTTTCACATAAAGTCTGAGTGTAATTGGCTGCCTCTGAGCTGAGCCTTGTGTGAGCCTGAGCACAGGAGCCCTTATAAAGTCTTTCCTCAGATTGCTATATAGTCCTGTGGGTCTCATGGGTGCAGCCTTCATTGGTTTTCAAAGCTAGATGTTTGGGGCATTCATTTCTCAGGTTCTGGTCTTAAAAGTTGGGGTGCATGATGGGTTCACACCCTTCACTCCTCAGGGAGAAGCTCCAGGTTTTGAATTCCTTCCAGTTGTGGGTCACCATGGGAAGTTTATGGCCAGATTGTGTCCCAGCCTCTCCTAATTAGTTCAATGTGTTTTTTTTTCCTTCTCATTTTCCTGCTGTATATCATTACTCAGCCAGCCTTTAGGGTTTGTCCACAGGAAATTCTTCCATATGTACCTATAGACTTATTGGGTCCATGGGGGAGGCAATATTCCTACATTGCCTTCTTGAACCAGAGCTTCATTTATTCTATTATAAATCTAAAAGCAAACATTTTATTTTTAAAGACTTTCTTGAAATAATTTATAATTATCCTTTAAAATTGTATTTAGCAGTTTGCACTGCTGGTGGGAATGCAAATTGGTGCAGCCACTCTTGAAAATAGTATGGAGATTCCTTAGAAAGTTAAAAATAGAACTACCCTATGACCCAGCAATTGCACTCTTAGGTATCTATCCAAGGGATACATGTGTACTATTTCGAAGGGGTACATGCACCCCAATGTTTATAGCAGCACTGTCAACAATAGCCAAAGTATGGAAAGAGCCCAAATGTCCATCAGTGGATGAATGGATAGAGAAGATGTGGTATATATATATGCAATGGAGTATTACTTGGCAATCAAAATGAATGAAATCTTGCCATTTGCAAGTACATGAATGGAACTAGAGGGTATTATGCTAAGTGAAATTAGTCAGAGAAAGACAAATGTCATATTACTTCACTCATATGAGGAATTTAAGATAAAAAACAGATGAACACAAGGGAAGGGAAGCAAAAATAATATAAAAACAGGAAGGGAGACAAATCATAACAGACTCTTAAATATAGAGAACAAAGGGTTGCTGGAGGGGTTGTGGGGGTAGGAGATGGACTAAATGGGTAAGGGGTATTAAGAAATTTACTCCTGAAATCACTGTTGCGCTATATGCTAACTAACATAAATGTAAATTAAATTATGTAAATTAAAAAATAAATACATTTTAAAAAATTGGATTTAGCAGTTTCTATCAATGTACACTAACAATAACTTTTCATGTTTTTAAAGATAAATAATAGTTATAATAGTGGCTAATACTGGATAGTATTGAGGTAACTTTTACTGGTTATATTTATATGCTCCCAATTACATTTTTACATTATTACCTAAACGCTCTAGTACTTGACAGACAAAATGGAACAACATGTTAGTTTTACAGTGAATCCCTCCTATGGTGACAAGACTTCCTTCCTAGTCCTAATCAGGTCTAGTCTGGCTCCTCCAAAAACAAAATAAAACAAACAAAAGGAATATTTAAACTCAATGATCTAAGATTTTGCTTCTAAAAGCTAGAAAAAAATTGTAAATTATGCACAAAGTAAGTAGATGACAGGGAATAATATGAGTAGGAAAAGAAATCAATGAAATCAAAATAAAATGAGAGACAAACAATAGCAAAATAAACACAGCCCAAGTTTGTTTCTTTGGAAAGAATAAAAAAATAATAAAAGAATGAGTAAAAGTACTTAGCTTGTTTTATGAAGATAGATAACCCCTATACAAAAGCCTGATAAGGACATTTTGAGGAAGGGCACTTTATAAACCAATGTACCTCATGAAAACAAATTTGAAAATCTTCAACAAAATATTAGTAAGTAAAGTTCAGAACTTATATATTTGTATTTAATTGTATTTTTATTATGTGGACTATATACATGTTATGCTTTCATTTTTATTTGTTATGTAATAATAAATATGTGATATGCAGGCATACCTCAGAGACAATGTAGGTTTGGTTCGAGACCACCCATATAAAATCAAATACCATGATAAAGTGAATCAAGTGGCCTTTTTGGTTTCCCAAAAAAGCAAAATATTTTAGAAAACAAAAATATAAATAAAGTTATATTGACACTAAACTTTGGTCTATTAAATGTGCAATAGCATTATGTGTGTGTGTGTGTGTGTGTGTGTGTGTGTGTGTGTGTGTGTCTTAATTTAAAAACACCTTATTGCTAAAAGTGTTAACCATCATCTGAGTTTTCACCAGGTTGTAATCCTTTTGCTGGCGTGGGGTCTTGCCCCTATGTTGATGGCTGCTGACTGATCAGGGTGGTGGTTTCTGAAGGTTGGAGTGGCCACAATAATTTCTTAAGACAAAAATGAAGTTTGTCGCATCAGTTGACTCTTCCTTTCATGAACAACTTCTCTGTAGCATGTGATGCTATTTGATAGTATTTTGACTACAGTAGTTCTATCAAAATTGGAGTCAATCCTCTCAGACCCAGCTGTTGCTTTATCAACTAAGTGCATGAAACATTCTAAATCTTTTCTTATCATTTAAGTAATCTTCACAGCATCTTTACCAGGAGGAGATTTCATCTCAGGAAACCACATTCTTTGCTCATCCCTAAAAAGCAATGCCTCATCTATTCATGTTTGATCATGAGAGTGCAGCAATGCAGTCCCATCTTTAAGCCCCACTTCTAATTCTAGTTCTATTTCCACCACTTCTGCAGTTAATTCCTCCACTGCAGTCTCAAAGCCCCTCAAAGTCATCCACAAGGATGGGAATTGACGTCCAAATTTGCTAATGTTGTTATTTTGACCTCCTCCCATGAATCAGAAATGTTCTCAATGGTGGATTTTTTCCAGAAGGGACATTTGATTTTTGCCAGGTTTTTGTTTTGTTTTGTTTTGTTTTGTTTTGTTTTGTTTTTAATGAATAAAACCACTATGAACATTCACATACAAGTCTTTTTATGGATGTATGTTTTCATTTACCCAAGGCCTGCAAGTAAATAATTATGTATGCTTTCTTATGCTAATCCTTATCCTGATCCCCACAGAGGGGAGCCAAAAATAAGGACGGATCACATCCACTGCCAAGATCTTGATTTCTAATAACCATTATCCAATAAAAAGAACCAAGTTTTCTTAGAGAAATGGCTGATTCTAAGATTGGAAAAGAAATATACAAGACAAGCCTGAAGCATCTTGTAGTGTCAGAAGGTAAGGAAGTGTTCAATACACACGTGCAAACACACACACAGTGATTGAGATGTACCAAAGGGGCATAAAAGCCAACATAAACAGTTCCCAATACTCAAATCTGCAATAATTTGAGCAAGAAAATAAAGTAGTATTGGATTATATTCAAAAGTATGAAATAAGTATTTATGAACTCATATTGATATAAACAAGTGATTGAATAAGTTGAATAAATACATAGGTGGGAAAAAGTACATCTTCCATGTAAAAGAATGCTAAATAATTTATGCAAACAGTCTCCCCTCCAGAAGGTGTAGCATTCACTTCATGCTCTTTTTAAAAAACAATATTTATTAATTTTGAAAGCAAGAGAGAGCCCAAGGAGAGGAGGGGCAAAAGAGAGGGGAACAGAGGATCTGAAGCAGGCTCCATGCTGACAGCAGCAAGCTCAGTGCAGGGATGTAGGGTTCAAACTCATGAACCCATGAGATTGTGACCTGAGCCAAAGTCAGATACTCAACCTACTGAGCCACCCAGGTGCCCCATTAACATCATACTGTTAACTGTAGGCTGCACTGTTATTTCTTTCCAAAGAGTAAAATATAGAAAAGGAAAGAAAAATAAAAACTTTACAGTGAAGAAACCTGACTAGCACTGCCTAAGCCAAGTGATGAAAATTCACACAAACAGTGATAACTCATATTGATAACATGTACCTTTACTATTATGCAATGAAAATGGAACTTTACCCTTGTAGTCTTCCCTCAAAAACCCCATGATCACCCTTTAATGGTGAGGAAAACATCAGACAAATCCTAACTGGGGGACATTTTACTAAACAACTGATCAGGGGGGAGGAGTCAAGATGGTGGAACAACATGGAAGTTTTTTTGCATCTTGTGTCCATGAAATACAGCCAGATCAACACTAAACTATCCTGCACACTTAGAAAACTGATTTGAGGATCAACACAACAATCTGCACAATCTGAACCACAGAAATCAGCAGGTATGTGGCCCGGACAGGTGAACTGGGGGAGAGAGAAGCCATGGAGGGCAGGGAGCTGTTTTGATTGTATAGAGGACAGAGATGGGAGAGTACAGGAAAAGCACCCCCCCCAAAAGCAGCTGGAGAGAAAGTGGAAAAGTGAATAGAATTGCAGGGACTGAACTGAAAAGGGAGAAAGGAGAAAGGGTTTCAATTCCACTAAGACTCTATAAACAGGAGGAGTGCAGAGTCTGAAACTCTGCAGCTCAATACCTGGTGGGGCTCTGGTGGGAAGGATGAGTCCCCAGGAGCAGAGTGAGGTCCAGGGGTTCTCCGGTCACAGGGGAGAGGTGGTTCCCCTACTGGGAGGACATTTGGTAGAGGATGGGCAGCCACACCACAGGCAAAAGTTCCAGCAGACCCTGGAGAACAACCACATTCACTGGTGCTGGAAAAGGTCACTAAGGGTGAAGCCTAGTGCCAGATGTGTGCTGAGATTTTCCATAATCCCTGAAATGCTGCTGCTACACAGTCACGTGAGCATTTTCTGAGATGGGCTGGCACCCAGCTGTAGCCTCTGGGCATCAGCAGCAGCACAGTCCCACAAACATTCCTGGGTGCAGCCGGCATCTGGCCATTGCTTGTGAGACCCTCCCCCAGAAGGTCTGAGCAGGACAAAACCACAGTCCCTCAGCAGTGAGGAGTTGGGAAACACAGCCGTATCTGAGATGAAACTCAGGAGGGAGGTGCTGCCTGGCAACCTGATGGCTTGGTCATGGTCAGTGTAAAAGCAGGTAGTGGACAGAAGCCGAAGACAAAGGATGCGTGCATGATTGCTCATCCAGAACAGAGTTCTGATACTAGAGACTGGGTAGCTGGGTGATGCCATTTTCACCCCTCTCGCGCATGCACACACACAACTACAAGCACCACAACTATCCACCCCAGTAAGCAAAGCAGCGCCATCTAGTGGACAACAGAGCCATTACACTAAGCCCTGCCCAACTAGGCCAACCTTGCTCTTCAAAAACACCACAAGTCTGTCTGCCTGCTTAGTTTATGGAGTATACATTGCTTCATAGTTTGACTTGTAGGGGAAAACATTGTAATTTAAATCATATTTCAGTCTGTTCACTGGTCCATCTATTCAATTTTCTTCTTTCTTTTTTCTCTTTTTCATTTGTTTTCTTTTTCTTGAATACAGAAAGATAAAAAATTTATTTTTATTTTCAATTTTTATTAAAAATATTTTCTTCATTTTTCTACTGTATTTTTAACTTTTTTGTAAATTTTTAAAATTCTATTTTACTTCCATCATTTCATTCTATTTCATCGTATTCATTTTTTTCAAATTTTCAAATGTTTTCCTTCCTCCTCCCCTTTTTTCTCTAATCTATCAATCTCCTTTCAACAAGCAGACCAGAACTCACTTAAGATCTAGCATGATTTATTTTATTCTTTTGTGTGTGTGTTGTTTTTAATTTTATTTTTTTACCTTATTAATTCCTTTTCTTCCTTCAAAATGATGAAACAAATGAATTCACCCCAAAAGAAAAAGCAGGAATAAATGACAGCCAGGGACTTAATCAACACAGATACAAGCAAGATGTCTGACCCATAATTCAGAATCACGATAATAAGAATACTAGCTGGGGTCAAAAATAGTTTAGAATTGTTCTCTGAGGAGATAAAAGAAGTAAAAACCAGTTAGGATGAAATAAACAATGCTATAACTGAGCTGCAATCTTGAATGGATGCCATGGCAGCAAGGATGGTTGAGGCAGAATAGAGAATCAGCGATATAGAAGACAAACTTATGGAGAATAATGAAGCAGAAAAAGAGGAAGACTAAGGCAAAAGAGGACGATTTAAGAATTAGAGAAATTAGTGACTCATTAAAAAGGAACAACATCAGAATCATAAGGGTCCCAGAAGTTGAAGAAAGAGAAAAAGGGATAGAAGGGTTATGTGAGTAAATCATGTGGAAAACTTTCCTAGCCTGGGGAAAGACACAGGCATCAAAATCCAGGAAGCACAGAGGACTCCCATTAGATTCAACATAAACCGACCATTAACAAGGCTTATCATAGCCAAATTCACAAAATACTCAGAAAAGGAAAGTATCATGAAAGCAGGAAGAGAAAAACAGTCCTTAACCTACAAGGGAAGACAGATCAGGTTTGCAGCAGACCTGTCCACAGAAACTTGGCAGGCCAGAAAGGAGTGGCGGGATATATTCAATGTGCTGAAGCAGAAAAATATGCAGCCAAGGATTCTTTATCCAGCAAGCCTGTCATTCAGAATAGGAGAGATTAAAAGTTTCAAAGACAAACAAAAATTAGAGTCATCTGTGACCACTAAATCAGCCCTTCAAGGAATTTTAAGGGGGACTCTCTTAGGGGAGAAAAGACAGAAAAGAAAACCAAAAGCAACAAAAACTGTAAAGGACCAGAGAACACCACCAGAAACTCCAACTCTACAAAAAACATAATGGCAATAAATTCATGTCTTTCAGTACTTACTCTAGATGTCAATGGACTAATTGCTCCAATCAAAAGACATAAGGTAACAGAATGGATAAGAAAACAAGATCTATCTCTATGCTGTTTACAAGAGACCCACATTAGACCTAAAGACACCTTCAGATTGAAAGTAAGGGGATGGAGAACCATCTAGCATGCTGATGGTTGACAAAAGAAAGCCAGAGTAGCCATACTTATATCAGACAATCTAGACTTTAAAATAAAGACTGTCACAAGAGATGAAGAAGGGCATTATATCATAATTTAGGGGTCTATCCACCAAGAAGAACTAACAGTTGTAAACATTTATGCTCCAAATGTGAAATAACCCAAATATATAAATCAATTAATCACAAACATAAAGAAACTCATTGATAATAATACCATAAGAGTAGGGGACTTCAACACCCCACTTACAATGATGGACAGATCATCTAAACAGAAAATCAACAAGGAAACAATGGCATTGAATGACACACTGACCAGATGGACTTAACAAATATATTCAGAACATTTCATCCTAAAGCAGTGGAATATACATTCTTCTCCAGTGCACATGGAACGTTCTCCAGAATAGATCACATACTGGAACACAAATAATCCCTCAACAAGTACAAAAAGATCGAGATCATACCGTGCATAGTTTCAGGCCAAAACCCTGTGAAACATGAAATCAACCATAAGAAAATATTTGGAAAGATAACAAATACCTAGAGACTAAAGAACTTGGATAAGTAAAGAATGAATGGGCTAACCAAGAAGTTAAAGAGGAAATTAGAAAGTACATGGAAACCAATGAAAATGGTAACATCACAGCCCAAAATCTCTGGGACACAGCAAAGGTGGTTATAAGAGGGAAGTATATACCAATCTAAGCCTTCCAGAAGAAGGAAGAAAGGTCTCAGATACACAACTTAATCTTACACCTTGAAGAGCTGGAAAAAGAACAGCAAATAAGACCCAAAACCAGCAGAAGACAGGAAATAATAAAGATTAGAAATCAATGCTATTGAAACCATAAAAAAACAAAAACAAAAACAGTAGAACAGATCAATGAAATCAGAAGGTTGTTCTTTGAAAGAATTAACAAAATTGATAAACCACTAGCCAGTTTGATCAAGAAGAAAAAGGAAAGGACCCAAATAAATAAAATCAAGAATGAAAGAGGAGAGATCACAACCAATGCAGAAGAAATACAAACAATAATAAGAGAATATTATGAGCAATTATATGCCAATAAAATGGGCAATTTGGAAGAAATAGACAAATTCCTAGAAACATGTAAATTACCAAAACTGAAACAGGAAGAACAAAAAATGTAAACAGATAAACAACCAGTAAAAAAAAATCGAATTACTAATCCAAAATCTCCTGAAGAACGAGTCCAGGACCAGATGGCTTTCCAGGGGAATTCTACCAATTATTTAAGGAAGAGTTAACACCTATTCTCTTGAAGCTGTTCCAAAAATAGAAATGGAAGGAAAATTTCCAAGCTCTTTCTATGAAGCCTTGATTCCTAAACCAGACAGAGACCCCACTAAAAAGGAGAACTATAGACCAATATCCCTGATGAACATGGACACAAAAATCCTCAACAACATATTAGCCAATTGGATCCAACAATACATTAAAAACATTATTCACCATGACCAAGCAGGTTTTACCTGGGATGCAGGGCTGGTTCAATACCCACAAAACAATCAACGTGATTCATCACATCAATAAAAGAAAGGACAAGAACCATATGATCGTCTCAATAGATGCAGAGAAAGCATTTGACAAAATACAGCATCCTTTCTTGATAAAAACCATTAAGAAAGTAGGGATAGAAGGATCATACCTCGAGATCATAAAAGCCATATGTGAAAGATCCAACGCTAATATCTTCTTCAATGGGAAAAAACTGAGAGCTTTCCCCCTAAGGTCAGGAACAAGACAGGGATGTCCACCCTTGCCACCGTTATTCAACGTAGTATTGGAAGTCTTAGGCTCTGCAATCAGACAACACAAAGAAATAAAAGGCATCCATATCAGCCAGGAGGAGGTTAAACTTTCACTCTTCACACATGACATGATACTGTATTTGGAAAACCCAAAAGATTACACCAAAAAAACTGCTAGAACTGATCCATGAATTCAGCATGTCTCAGGATATAAAATCAATGCACAGAAATTGGTTGCATTCCTATTTGCCAACAATGAAGCAACAGAAAGAGAAATCAAGGAATTGATCCCATTTACAATTGCACCAAAAACCATAAAATACCTAGGAATAAATTTAACCAAAGAGGTGAGAAATCTATACAATGAAAACTATAGAAACCTTATGAAAGAAATTGAAGAAAACACACAAAAAAATGGGAAATATACCATGCTCATTGATAGGAAGAACAAATATTGTGAAAATGTCGATACTACCCAAAGCTATCTACATATTCAATGCAATCCTTATCAAAATAACACCAGCATTCTTCACAGAGCTAGAACAAATAATCCTAAAATGTGTATGGAACCAGAAAAGACCCTGAATAGCCAAAGCAATCTTGAAAAAGGAAACCAAAGCAGGAGGCGTCACAATCCCAGACTTCAAGCTATACTACAAAGCTGTAATCATCAAGACAGTATGGTATTGGCAGAAGAACAGACACTCAGATCAATGAAACAGAATAGAGGACCCAGAAATGGACCCACAATTGTATGGGCAATTAATCTTTGACAAAACAGGAAAGAATATTCAATGGAATAAAGACAGTCTCTTCAACAAGTGGTGCTGAGAAAACTGGACAGTGGCATGCAGAAAAATGAACCTGGACCACTTTCTTACACTATACACAAAAATAAAGTCAAAATGGATGAAAGACCAATGTAAGGCCGGAAGTCATCAAATTCTTGAGGAGAAAGTAGGCAAAAACCTCTCTGACCACAGCCACAGCAACTTTTTACTCCACACGTCTCAGGAAGCAAGGGAAACAAAAGCAAAAATGAAGTACTGGGACTTAATCAAAATAAAAAGCATCTGCACAGCAAAGGAAGCAATCAGCAAAACTAAAAGGCAAACGATGGAATGGGGGAAGATATTTGCAAATGACATATCAGATAAAGGGTTAGTATCCAAAATCTATAAAGAACTTATCAAACTCCACACTCAAAAAACAAATAATCCAGTGAAGAAATGGGCAAAAGACATGAGTAGACACTTCTCCAAAGAAGACATCCAGATGGCCAACTGACACATGAAAAAATGCTCAACATCACTCAACATCAGGGAAATACAAATCAAAACCACAATAAGATACCACCTCACCCCTGTCAGAATGGCTAACATTAACAACTCAGGAAACAATAGATGTTGGCGAGGATGCGGAGAAAGAGGATCTCTTTTGCACTGCTGGTGGGAATGCAAGCTGGTGCAGCCACTCTGGAAAACAGTATGGAGGTTCCTCAAAAAATTAAAAATAGAACTACCCCACGGCCCAGCAATTGCACTGCTAGATATTTATCCAAGCGATACAGGTATCGTGTTTCTAAGAGACACAGGCACCCCCATGATTATAGCAGCACTATCAACAATAGCCAAAGTATGGAAAGAGCTCAAATGTCCATTGATGGATGAATGGATAAAGAAGATGTGGTATATTTATACAATGGAGTATTACTCAGCAATCAAAAAGAATCTTGCCATTTACAGCTATGTGGATGGAAGTAGAGGGTATTATGCTAAGCAAAATTAGTCAGTAAAGAAAGACAAATATATGACTTCACTCATATGAGAACTTTAAGATAAAAAACTGATGAACATAAGGGAAGGGAAGCAAAAAGAATATAAAAACAAGGAAGGGGACAAAAATATAAAAGACTTAAATATGAAGAACAAACAGAGGGTTACTGGAGAGGTTGTGGGATAGGGGATGGGCTAAATGGATAAGGGGCATTAAGGAATCTACTCCTGAAATCATTGTTGCAGTATATGATAACTAACTTGGATGTAAATTTAAAAAAAAAATTAAATTTTAAAAAAAGAAAAAAAAAACTAAACAACTGATCAGTAGTTTTCAACACCAGCAAGGTCGTCAAAAACAAGGAATGTCTAAGCACCTATAACAATCTATAAAAGTCTCAGGAGACATGATACTAAATGTAAGCAGTGTCCTAAAACCAAAATTTTTCAAAAGGATAGTAGACAAACACTAAGGAAATCTGAATAAAGTATTTTAGTTAATAATATGTATCAATATTGCTTTGCTAATTGTAACAAATGTAACACAGTGATATAAAATGTTTTAATAGGGGAAACTGGGTATGGGTTTATAGAAACTCTGTACTATTTTCCCGTTTTTTTTTCTTTAAATCTAAAATTATTCTAAAATTAAAAATTTACTTAAAACATAAAGAAGGAAAAACTGGATATATTTTAAACTCCTTCTTTACCAATATATCTTCGTCATCTAAATGATAGGATAAATTTAGAAACTTAAAAAAAGTGTCATGAATCCCTTCCATTCAAGTACTGGGTTTGATTCACTTTGGATATAACTAGATTGGGGAGCCAGGGTGGCTCAGTCAGGTAAGCGCCAGACTTTGGTTCAAGTCATAATCTCATGGTTCATGGGTTCAAACCCCACATCAAGCTTGATGCTGTCTGTCAGTGCAGAACCTGCAGCCTGCTTCAGATTCTGTGTCTCCCTCTGTCTCTTCCTCTCCCCTACTCACACTTTGTCTCTCTCTGTCTCTCAAAAAAGAATAACCATTAAAAATATGTTAAAAAAAACAAATATAACAAGATTGTAACAGAGGAAAAATATTTGTTGAATTTAGTTAATTTCTTGAGTATCTGGTTTGAGGACTTGTCCCACATGCAATTCACCTTATTAAGGTTGATAGGTCCACAAAATAAGAAGCAAGTCATAAAATCAAGCTCATGTCATAAAATTGCATACAATATGGAGAAGTGTTTTGCATTGCATTTAAGCAACTTTTTAAATGCTATTTTAAACATAAGTGTTGATTATGTTGAGAGGAAGATATTAATGTTGACCAAGTTTGTAGGGCAAGTATTAGTCAAGGAGCTATAACAAGACATAGATATTGAGAGATTAAAAAATTTGAGAGGCAGCTGGGCAGCTCAGATGGTTGAGCATCCGACTTTTTTTTTAAGAAAATCAACCAGTTTTCCTTCTCTTTTTATTATTTATTTTTGAGGGAGAGAGAGAAAGAGACAGAGAGCAAGTGGGGGAGGGGCAGAGAGAGAGGGGACACGGAACCTGAAGCAGGCTCCGGACTCTGAGTTGTCAGCACACAGCCTGACCCAGGGCTCAAACTCTTGAGCCACGAAATCATGACCTGAGCCAAAGTCAGACACTTAACTGACTGTGCCACCCAGGGGTGCCCTGAGCATTCGATTCTTGATTTAAACTCAGGTCATGATCTCATGGTCTTGAGATTGAGCTCCGGGTCAGGCTCCATGCTCTGACAGTGCTGAGCCTGCTTGGGATTCTCTCTCTCTCTTTATGCCCCTCCCCTGCTTTCTCTCACTCTTTCTCTCTCTCTCAAAATAAACAAAAAAATTGGGGGCATCTGGGTGTCTCATCTGAGCGTCCTAGACTCCTGATTTCAGCTCAGGTCATGATCTCAGGGTTTGTGAGATCAAGCTCCATCTGTGCACTGATTGTGTGGACCCTGCTTGGGATTCTCTCTTTCTCCTTCTTTCTGCCCCTCTTTTGTGTGAGCACATGCACGTGTGCACTCCCTCTCTTTCTCTCAAAATAAATAAATAAACTTAACAAAAACTGAAAAATGGAGAAAAGGAGACTGTCCCTTTACATTGCTTGAGAATAAGCAAGAAAATAAGTATGGTCTTTCCTTGTTCAAGAAGCAGGAAAGAAAATGTGAGCCTCACATTATGCAAACAAGTTGAAAAGAGTGAAACAGTCTAGATCTGATACAAATTAGCAGTCTAGAAATAGTATTGGTCTTGAACAGAGAAGCAGCAGCAAGGAGCTGTGTTTAGAAAACAATCTAGAAGATGGGCATTGGGTGTAGAGTGAGACAAGGTGGAAGATATCGGGAGGTTGCTAGGATACAGGACAAGTATGAAGGGAGAGGTCGAGGCAGATCTGACAGATGGCAATGCATAACTCAAGTGGAGATCACAGTGACTTGGAGGCTAGTGATGGAAATACGGATGGCAGAAGACATATATATATTTATGTATAAAATATACTGTAAG
The DNA here is from genome assembly GCF_027475565.1 of Acinonyx jubatus. Taxonomy (NCBI): domain Eukaryota; kingdom Metazoa; phylum Chordata; class Mammalia; order Carnivora; family Felidae; genus Acinonyx; species Acinonyx jubatus. Next base: position 52,367,191 of record NC_069388.1, read on the forward strand.
CCTGAGTAACTAGCAGAATGTTCATAACATTCTCCAATTTGTATAGTCATTGACTTCCTCATTCAAAGCAAATTATGTCAGAAATGTGAAAAAAAATGGGATGGATTGCTTCCTTAAGGGGGTAAGGTAATGAGTTCAGTTTGATTCCTTGACAAATCTTGAAAAATTAGCAAGGGTTTAAGGAAGAAGAGCTCAGAAACAGTTTTGAATCGTATAGTTTATTCCTAGAAGCTTCTTAAAGAAATACTTTGAAATGTGTAAGAAATTGTGGTTTCACTCTCTTTGGCTCCTGTTCTAAGGTTTACTGAATTCCTGTAAAGTAAAATGACTCAGAAATATGTCTTCTTTAAAAGTGATTAAGGCCACTAGATAGCAATGTGAGATGAGTTAGACTAGTGCTTAGCTTGTTAAATGAAATGTAAGTGAAATAGACCTAAATCTTCTCCAAGTTCATGACTGAGTTTGTCCATGTGTTACAGTTGTTTCTTTCATCTCCTGGGGCGTTTAACCTGATTTTTCTGCCCATAGCTTTAAATTCTTTTTTTTCATTTGGATTTTCCCCCAAATTCATCACTGAGATGGCCTTAAAGGCGGGGCTTACTGTACCAGGCCATGAAGCTGGGTTATAGAATTGCAAAGAATGAGCACCTTGGGGGGTATCATTCCTGACATTGTGACTCAGGAACAATGTTGTGTAGATGTTCAAGAGAAAGTATTTTTAGGCTTTTTCCTTGAAATTTATATCATCTTGTGGAGGAATTAGATCAAAGACCATTAACTGAAGGAGAAATCTGAATTAGAATAAGTTGAAACAAATACTTATATATGTATACACACATATCCATAGGTAATGAGGTAATGAAACGATTTTCAGTAAGCAGAGAAGAGTATACAAATCCAAAGTGAATATTGTTGATTCAGTCCAAGGGACAGATAAAGAATCATTTTTGTAAGTTATAATGTCCCTAAACTTTCAACATGACGTCCCGTATATCCAACAGGAAAAAATAAAGTTTTGTAACTGACTGAAATTTAGTACAATGTGAAAATTGAGACGGTATGAGTCAGTGATGAAAAGGGGGGAACATAATGGTAGTTCTACGTGAGAGCAGTGCACAGTTACTTCACAGGTGCAAGGAGGAGGCTGGAGAAGGAGCCAGCCCTCTCCAGGGACAGACTCAGTGGTCCGGTGCTCAGTTTCTAGAACAGAGCACTGCTTCCCACCCTGACTGTGCCTGGGAATCACGTGGGGCACCAGAGTGTCTGTTTGGTTCCGGTGGTCACTGGAGGGCCCAAACTGCATTTCTAAGTCTTCCTCCCCCCACACGATGTGTTGCAGTAGCAGTCCATCAGGGCGCCGATCTCACTTAAATAGTCCCACCCTTGCAATTTTTGACCCTGTAGAACTAGGGGCAGAGCCCAACAGTCTGTACTTCTGACATGTTTCCAGGTGATGCTGGTCCAGGAAGCACACTTCCAGAACAACTGCTTCAAAATCTTAAGCAGACTATAAATCATGCAACTTCAGGTACATTATGTCACAATTATAAATCTTAATTTCTCTATTGTAAAATAGGGAACATGATAGGATCTAATCTATTAGGGTTGATATGAGGATCTAGTGATCAGCTAGGAATCTGCCAACCACGGCCCACATCTGGCCCATTGCCTATTTTGGTGCCAGTGTGAGCTAACAATGGTTTCTATAGTTTTGACGGGCTGCTTATAAGAAGAGAAAGAAGAGGGGAAGGAGGAAGTGAAGGGGGAAGAGGGGAAGAGGGGGATAGGAAGGGGAGAAGAAGGAAGGGGAAGAAGGAGAAGGGGAGGAAGGGGAGGGGGAAAGGAGGGAAGGGAGGACAGGGAAGAAAAGAGGGGAGGAGGCGACAGGAGTGAGAGGAGGAGGGAGAAGGGAGGGAGAGGAGAGGGAGAGGGGAGGATGGAGGGAGGGAGGGGGAGGGGGAGGGGAGGGGGGAGGGAGGAGGGAAGCAGCAGCAGCAACAGAGACTGCATGAGGCTACAGGCCAAAAATATTTACTACTTGGGATTTGGAAAAAGAAATCATTGCCTCCTGAGTTACAGCTCATAAAGAATATAGAGGCATCCATAATATTACCATCAACTCATTATCAGTGATGAATGTTTGTTGTCATTGCATTGAATCCCCTTTTACTTAAGTCTGTTTTTCCCATGTAGCCCAAAGTGGAATATTTCCTGCTCACTTACACAGTTCATAAAGGCAGCCTATGGAAGGGGTAAACACTGATCTGGTAATAATCATAATGATAACAATAACAACGGTAGGAGTAATAATAGACGAGGAACTGAGGTGACTTCATTACTGTCCCTTTAACTATTTGGATTAGGGAGTAAAAATATGTGTTTTTACATATCAAAAATGATGTTTCCGCTTCAAAACAATTTTATCATCCCACATTAGGAAAAGCCCTTCCAGCTCTTTGGAATTGTCCTCAGAGCCTTGGGACAGTCTTTGAAATATCCTCCATGATGGCATGTCTCTCTTTTCTGAAGGTGGAGTCATTATCATATTTAAAACATAGGAATTGCTTAAAACCAAGTTTGTTTCCAAATATCACATGAAGAAGATAAGGGAAGATCACATTAGGAAATGTGAGATAACATCTAGAAAACCAGGCAACTCCTAAAACATTTTTAAAAATGTTTCAGGCAATGACAGCTGACTAGCACTGTGCCTGGTGTCCCACTATGATGTCTCAGGAAGGACTGCTGTGATTGCAAGAGAGAGAGAGGGACACCATTCTCTCATTCACTCATGCCTTCATTTAGCAAACACTTCATTAGCGTTCTCCAGAGAAACAGAGCATTTATCTTACAGGCAGATGTTTATTTTAAAGCATTGGTTTATATGGTTATGGAGGCTGGCAAGTCCAAAATCTGCACACAGTGCACAGGCAGACTAGAGACCCAGGGAAGAGCCTAGGGTATAGTTCAAGTCTGAGTGCTATCTGCTGGCAGAATTCTTTCTCACTGGGGGATGTCAGCCTTTTGTTCTACTCAGGCCTTCAACTGCTTAAATAAGGCCCACCCACATTATCGAAGACAACCTGCTTTACTAAAAGTCCACCAATTTACTCATGGATCTCATCCAGATCCCCTCTCACAGAAACATCCAGAATAAAGTTTAACCAAATATCTGGGCACTAAGGTCCAGCCAAGTTGAGACATAAAACTAACTATCATAGAGACCCGACTTTTGCCAAATGTAAGTGAATGAATAAAACAGTCTCTTTCTCTGATGAGTTCATATCCTCAAATGTTAAATTGCATTGTGTCTGAACTTTGGTGGCAGGTTTTGAACCCTTTTGACAGTCCAGGTAAAGCTATGAACTTCCTCTTTGCAGAATACACATAAACACAAACCTCTGCTTATAATTTCAGGCATGGTTATATACACGGCCATCTTAAAGGGAGCTTTCTATGAGTCACACGTCCCCACAGGTGCACGCTGTGATATGTGTGTTTGTGTTTCTATGCTCAGAGGGTTTGCTTCCTAGCTAGCTCTTGAAGATATAGTCTCAAACAGTCATGCATTTATTTTAGATACAGGCTAAACATTTGAATGACATTTATTATTGGGATTTTTAAAGGCTGTCAGATGAAGGATCTTTTAATAAATAAAGGATCTCTCTAGTAGATTTAATATTGTTAAAATCTCTGAATATCTGTCAAATGAAAAGATGTTGTGACATTTTCTAATACTCTTATTTCATTTGAAACAGCTCAGATGTGATTGTTTCTTGGTACTTGAGTCTGCAGCCTATGTATCTATAAAGGCACTTTTAACTCTTATTATGTTTTAGTCAAATGGTTATTGCCTAATTTCTCATAAAAAAGGTTTAACTGCGTACTCCATTTAACCATATTTTTAAAGAGCATACATATATTTATGAAATCATTGCCTCCTTAATTGATAAATATAACTATGTATTTCTTTTTATTATAAATATAAGAATAAGTGCATGTCATTACTAACCTAAGGTTGTTGGCCAAATGGCTACTCCAGTTAAAATTCTATTCCAGTTAAAAATGCTTCTCATTAGACTGTCAGCTCTGAGGTCATAACAGAGAGAGTTCAGCTCATAAAACCCCAGTAGAAACAGAAACAATTCCTTTATGAACACTTCAGTGACTTCATTCCCTAGAGAAAATGCTGTTGTTTATTCCTTTCTTTTAGAAAAAAAAAAAAAAGGATACAGTATTCTCTTTTGTTGTTGTTTGGTTGGTTGGTTGGTTTGGTTTCTTAAAAGGGTACAGGTTTGTTTGCACAGTGCTTTTAACAGTCTTAGCAGACAGACAGGGGTTATTGCAACAAAGTATCGATTTAGACAGCAATCTGTTCTTGTTCCCTGAATTGCGCTACTTCATGGTGTGTGCTCAGGCTACATCTTTGAGTGTTACTGATGTCTGAGTGGGGGGGCACGCAAACCCAGAAGCCCCCAGAACGACCTGCATAGTCCCTGAGACAATGCATAGTCCTTGCTCCTCTCAACAGCCCCCCCCCCCCCGCCGCCCCAGCGGCCAGTGAGTCTGTGTGCGCCTCCCCTGTACTCCCCCGTCCAGAGCCTTTGCTTCTGCAGCCTCTTGGCTGAGCTGCTGAGGGTTAAGCCCAGGAACAGAGATGGAAGATGCCAATTGCTGCTTTTAGCCAATCACATGTTGAATATCAACTAATTAAACGTATTCGCTGTTTTCTGAACTTGTTGCAATGAGAAGCTCACCTGACTTGTTTTGCATTCTCTGGAGCAACACTGAAGAAAGTACTCACATGGAAATACAGTCAACCTAGCTGGCTTACAGTGTATCAGCGTTTCCGGCCTGCAAACATCTGTGCGCCGCACACCTCCACGCTTTCCTTCAGTCTCACTGCTCATTGTACTGCCTATGCCAACACATTCGAAAAAACAGTGACTCCAGTCCCGAGTAGCTGCTTTTGGAAATTGGAAGTTCTTGCCCCCAGATAAATCTGAGTCGAGACTGGCAAGTGTATTTCTTCTGCATACTCTGAAACGTGTCCATGGCTTCGAGAGAATGAGGGAAGAAAAATCCCAGCGGATTTAGCGGATTTAGGCCGGGGACCGCGCAAGCGCCACTGAGCATGCCTTGCCCCTCAGGCTATTTTAATGGGTCAGCGGTCCTCTCTCCCTCCCAGAGGACGCTTTCCTCTGAGAAATCTGTGCTGTAGGAGCACAATGATGGCCAGCTCCTCAGGCATGCTTGGCGGCAGGGTGCAGAAGGAAACCCTGCAGACACACATTTGTGTCCTCAGCCTCGTCTACATCCACCCAGGGCTCATGGGTGGGTACGGCTGCTGTAAGACCTGTCCCCAGTTCAAAGATTGGCCATGGCTTCTAGCAGTTTCTTTTTCTTTTATTTTAATTTTTTAAATTTTTTTAATTTATTTATTTTGAGAGAGAGAGAGCACAGGGGAAGAGCAGAGAGAGAAAGAGGGAAAGAGCATACCAAGCAGGCTCTGTGCTGTCAACGGCAGAGCCCTATTTTGGGCTCAAATTCATGAACAGTGAGGTCATGATCTGAGCCGAAATCAAAAGTCAGAAGTTGAACAAACTGAGCCACCCAGGCACCCCTAGAAGTTTATTTTTAGAACAGAGCTGAGGGTGTGTCTATCAAGTTGCCCTTTATCTAGCACTCTGTCAGCTTGGAGCTGTGTGCCAGTGAGGATCCCAAGAAAGGTTGCTGATGGATAAGCACATTGTGGAGAATAACGACTGGAGTCATCAGCCTCTCCCGTGAACCAAGACTGTGGCCATCCTCCAGGAACCCCTTGAACTGGGTTGTCATTTACTGTCAGTGTGCTTAGCTCTGGGCCACCACCTGTATAAGAGGCCACAGCTGACAGTGCCACACCCATAACTGTCCCAGGGAGTGGGTCGACTGTTCCTAATATTTAGATGATTGTATACTGATGATTTAAGGAATATTTGTAGTCCTACATATCATCATCCTGCCAAAGACACTAAATATGATGGATGTGTTTTTAAGTTGGCCAAGTTGGGTGTCTGTTTAGTTCAGTTAGAATTTATACCCTAGTTTGGAAAATATTTCTGTTTTTTTTTTTTTTTTTGAGAGGGGGGCTTTGCTTTTGCTTTATTTTTGTTTGTTTGTTTTGTGGCAAACTATCTCTTCTGTATTGATAATAAGCTTTTTTATGTAGCTTGACCTGAACATAATTTTGTTCTTATAAATTTTTCTTTTTTAGTTTACAAAGTTCTGTAATTTTTGGTTGGGAAGCAATCAAGTCAAAAGAAACGTGATTAGCCAGTGAGCTCACAAGAACAGCATAGCTTTGTCAACTTCAAAGAAAAAGAGAGTGAAAGAGAAATGGCTCAAATCACATTTTAGCCTCCAGAGTATTTGAAAAGTAACAGATGGAATTTACAGGGGGAAAATACCATCAGAGGCTATTTTTCCAATCATTTATATTTGTTGCCAGTGAACTCCTGAATAAATGCAGAGCTTTTGAGATGTCATGCATGAAAGAGTAATGCTGTGTTTTGGCTGAGCAGTTTGGAACAAAAGAATAGAAAAGAAAGAAGAACCCAGCAGCTGGGGTGACTGAGTTTCTGCCTGAGTTCATTCAGATGAATCACCCCATTGACTGACATTCCTTGCCATCATGGCCACTTGCCAGGCATCCTCGTAGGACTGAAGGTGGTACTTGTGAGCACTTCTCATGGAGATCTACGTAGTTTTAGGTTTCTCAACCCAGGATACAAGTAATTGAAATGCTCTCCTTCTCAGTTCTAGATCTGAGTGTCAGTGACATGCACGCCTCCTGGGACGGGGTGCCCTGAGAAGATCCATGGAATCCAATAGTAGCACATGATGTCCTCTTAAAGGCTCGCTCTAAGTCCATTTGCAATGCAGAAGCTTACGGGCTTCCTCCCTTGACAAGGGCAATGCAAAGCTGTCCAACCTGCAACCTGTGTGAAAACCACCTGATTATTTTTGAGCCTTGTCAAAATTCAGATCCATTACACAGCAAGTGATCTATCAGATACTTTTAACTGTATTTCTAATTTGTTTAACCCTTTGTAACATGTCCTTCATAGTGCCAAACCCTTGCTGACGAGAATAAAGTACATTTTAATTCACTGCCCTCAGTGCTGTAATAACTCATGTTACTAGCCTACATTTTGAAAGCATTTTATTGTTGGGAGTTTTCAAGCTATGTTATAATTCTTAAACAAATTATTGGTGGGAGTTAGGCAAGTGTGGAATAAATATCAAGCAGTTTTCGAAATATTTCCTTCTAACACATACTAGCTTTACATATTCTGAACTGAATGAATTTATCAACCAAGGCTGAATTCATGAAACGATTACAGTCCATACATTCATGTACTTTTCTCAAAATGAAAACATTAGTGTATACAAAGTAATGAATACATCTCAAACATAAACTCTCAAATCTAGAAAATCCTACCTGCCTGGGTGACTGAAGACCACAGCTGTACTTGAAGCCTTGAATATTTTTTTCACAGAGCTCTGGGATGAGTCATGTACATCTCTCAACATGGAGATTCCCTCACATTAGCGAGCAAACCAACATCCCATGGAACAAAGCAAGGATTTCATTGCTTTTTTTCTTTCATTGTGTTCCCCAGAATTCTGGGATAAGTCAGGAGTAAGACCAAAGACTAAACAGTTCCATACACACGTCCAAGTCTAGATCCTGTGACCTACCTCAGGGAATGGCAGCCTGTGCCAGAAAAGGGCCTTAAGACAAGCCTGTATATTTCTCTTTCCTTTGAAATGTGGAGCGAATAATTTCTAGTGTTCCTGAATTGCTGAGTGAGCAAATATTCCAAACTTTATTACTCTTTCTCTCACTCATCATGATATATATGTATATATAGAGAGGTAGATATATATGCACAAACATACACATAGATACACATTTACATATATATGCAGTCAATCTGTGTATGTGTGTGTGTATATATATATATATATACACACTATACAAATCTGTATCTTGGTGTGTGTGTGTGTGTGTGTGTGTGTGTATATACAGATTTACATATGTATCATATATATCATATGTGCAATATCATCATATATCATATTATATATGGAATCATATATATAATATGTACTATATATATAATCAAAGAGGCTGACCTAAAGCCCGTATGTATGTATACTATATATATATATATATATATATATATATATATATATATACATATATACAAACATGCACATACAGACCTCACGTATACACATATACATATATACATTTATACACACACACGCATACGTTAAAACATACATATGTTGAAAACATCTACAGCATTTGCTCTGCATTCCTAATGTAGAACCTGGTATCTGGCCCCCAACCCTCGACCACCCTTACTCACTACCAAAGATATTTTCGTTCATACCAGATAGTCAAGGTAGAGTTCCTGGAAGAAATAGAGTATGAGCCAGCCCTTTAAGGAAGCAGTAACTCACATCAATGAAAAGAGGAGAGACAGAAGGGACATTTTTACAGAGCACATACCTGATAAAGGATTAATATGAGAATTATGAAGAATACTTAATAGCAAACAAAACAAGATTATATTTAATTATGCAAAGTTCAAAAACATTCACAAGTGAAGTATATATTATAAAGGAGACAAAGTTAGAAAGAAAAGGAGTAATAATTTTAAAATCCAAGGGATGATTATCTTTGAAGAAGGATCAGAAAAGGAAGGGATTGTGCTATTAACCTTTTACAATTTGGAAATTGATCCCCTGAGTCAGAGGGGCTGACTCAAAGGCAGTACTTCACAAAGGCATAGTTAACAAAACAAAGGTGAGAATACTGATGGAAGCATTTGGGTGTTAATAGAATGGCTGGCCTCAAGAAGTGAGGACACCCAAAATAAGGTTCTTGGTTGTGTCTAAAGCTCAACTTGGCGATGTTTCCAAGATACGATGCAGTAACTTCGCCTCTTCTTCTGTATTCAAAGTAGCCAAAGTGATTGAAACATTCAAGCAAACTTCAAGAATTGTCACTTACACTCTGCTGTTGGAATTAATACAAACTCTCCCATGTGGTTTTTTTTTGTTTGTTTGTTTGGTAAGTAAGAAAAAAAAAACCACTAGATATTCTGAAAAGATTTACGTACTTGATGTTTATCATCTTACTTGTAATCAATTGTGAATTGGATTCTGCATCGCAATGCTGTAAAGATGCGAGCTATAATTATGCACTTTCTTGTTTCAGAATAAGAAGTTAATTAAAAAATGTTATGCATGGGAAGTATGGCTCTTATCCCTTCTGAAAGATTTTACATACTACTTCCTTAGCTTCAAAACCAGAAAATAATTTTTTCAGGAGTCTTATTTCTTTGTTTTATTTTCTAGAAAGATAGAAATTTCCTGAGTGTGGTGTCAAGAGAATTGGTTAAAACAACAGTAAAACTTCTTTTCTTTTCAGCAGCTTAAAAAATGTATTTTATCTTTGTTTCATTAACTGAAGATTATACCTGATTCTCTAATACCTTTTCATAGCGCGTATTATGTATTCCCCATGTTCGCATGGACAGTGCAAGTTATTGGAAGCTTGTATGAGGCACAGGTTTACATGTCATCTGTGTGAATACTGTCATTGACAAGGCATAGAAAGACCCTTAAAAATTGCCATGCACATGAACCCCACCAGCCTACTCTACAAACGTATCATTAGGAGAGAATCAGAAATGTGATTAAAGACTTGTAAGCCAACATAGGTACTTATGTGCTAGCAAAAAATATGAACAGCTAAAATATTCACCAATAGGTGAATAACAAATAAGTTATAGTGCATTCATACAAAGAAGCAGTTTATAGCCGTTAAAAAGAGCCTTCAAGAAATATTTAATGACATGGAAAAGGCTGCTGGTATAATATAAAGTGAAACAAATTAGTAATCAAAACTCTGTGGACCTAATGATCCCAATTATGGCAAAACACATCTGCACAAGACAAAATGACAACACACTAAGTGAAATGTAATAAACTGGCAAAACTTTCTAGGTAATGGACTTATAGTGATTATGATCTTTCTTTTTTTCCTATCACTTCCCAAACTTACATGGAGAGCATTGTTATTTTTCTTATAAAATCATTACTTTAAAAAACAGTTCCATGTATAGATAACACAAATTACTGCCATATACTTAAAAGTAGGCATTAAATCTAAAGTAAAATTTAGTTTTTTGATGCATAAATCCTACATTTGTATTTCAAAACTTACTGTAACACGGTACTGGATAGAATCTGCTGTGTGTGTGTGTGTGTGTGTGTGTGTGTATGATAGGTACGTGGGTGATAGAGAGAGAGGAGAGGGCCAAGAGACAGCAGAACAAAAGGCTGGTGACCCTAAGCTTTGAAAGCAACCTGACCTGGCGGCCAATTCTCATTCTATTGCTTGTTATCTCCGTGATTCCAGACAAGTTCTCATTTGTAAACTTGGGATAATCTCAGTTTTTAAGATTTTGTAACTGCCATGTGAGGTCTTTAGTAGAATGCCCAGTTCAAGGTAACTTTGCAGCTGTTGAGACCATCACTCTGATCAAGAGAGGCCAGGGCCTATCTAGTGCCCAACTCCTCATCACGAGGGACATGACCAGGTGGGTGTCAGTACAGGCACCACCTCCTCCAGTCACCAATATATTGATAGTGTTCTCATAGCACTCTCTTTTCTTCCTGCTTGACTTTCTCCAGGGACAAGCTGTGGTCGAGCTGAACCTGTTGGGCTGGGTTGGTGTGGAAGAAGATATGGTGGCCAGGACAAGCCCCATGGGCAATTCCTAAAGGAAAGGTCCTCCCCAGTTCCAGTGATTGTAGTAGGAGCCAGACAAGCCACACGGCACCAAACAGCACAAAACTTAGAGGTGAGATTTTACAGGCACCTAGGAACTTGTGGGATCACAGGCTAGCTTTAGGAACACCCTAAAACAGTAGATTTCTCCATGAATGAATGAAGCAGCCCAATTAATCAGCATTTTCAGTCACATGACCTAAAATACAAGTTACACTAGCATATAGATAAAAAGCAGTGTTTCGTTAATTTAAAGCCCACATAGTGGAATAATATCTCATTTATTATGTGATCCTATATGCAGAACATCAATTATCCAAACACACAGCTGAGACCTAGGATATGGACGCATACAAACTCCGAGTAGGACAAAAAGGTTTCCACAAAATTCCAAAGCCATGCATGGATGTTGATGCACTTTATCCCCAACTCCCATGCTATGCTCCGTCAGAAGAATCAGGATTCTGGTGAGGTGGATGCTGCTGTGTGCTGGCAGAGCCCTGCAGGTTGGATGCCCCCACTCTGCCGGATGCGGACAGAGCTCAGGTAGCCCTCTGCCCATAGTTGGAGGGCCTTGCTCAGGGTCAGGCAGCATCCAATGTGTGGTTGATGAAAAAGTATAGATGCCCAGTGCCCTCCACCCAAATGGCGTTAACTGAGATCCATGCTGCTCCCTCTGAGACCCTTGATGTGACTGTGCTCACTCTCCGCTTCTGGCTCTGCTGCATCAATGCCTTCACTCTCCCGCACACTTTGATTCAACTGTGCTCTTCAATAAACTCCCTGCCATGGAGCTGTCCTAGCCTGGGACACCTGACCCATGGCATCTGAGTCCTACTCCATGTGAAATTAGAAGTAGCATATTAGAATGGCTACACTGGTACTTCTGGAAGCAGGAGAGGTCACCTAGAATCCTGGTGGGTAAGAGCAGAACAATAATTAATAAAAGCGATGAAAAATGTACATACAATATTTAAATAATTGATGCCATCTTGTGCAGTTACAAATAGATCTATATAATCCAATAGTCCCTAAGGAACTCTTTATTGATAATAAATGAGTCTGAGATATAAAGAAATGATTCCTTTATGTTTGAAAAAGTAAGGAACTGTGTGATATTCTTTGTTTACATTCTTGTCAGAAAATATTTTATGAAAGATGTGCAGGGTAACACTCTAGTATAGCTTTAAAAAGGATAATGATTTCCAAAGGATACTAGGTTAAATGGATATTTATATGGAATATCTAATAGGTGTGACTGACTCCTACCTCTCAGTGTACACAAAGATTAATGCCAGATGGATTAAAGATCCAAATATGAAAGAAAAAAATACAGCTTTTTGAAAAAATCATAAAAGGACTTCCTCATGACTTTGGGAAAGACAAAAAAAACTGCTTAACTAGAGAGCATGAGATGTACTAATCATAAAAGAAAAAAATACAATATATTAGATCACATTAACATAAATAACTTGGATTCACCAAAAGTCATCATAGAATGATAGAGTAAGCCATACATATTTGACCAAGGTCTCCTACCCACAAAATACAAAGAGCTCCTACAAATCAATAAGAAATAGGAACCCAAGATAAGGTTATCCAAGTAGCCACTAAGCGTATGAAAAAATGCTCAATTACATTAGTGATTAGTGAAATGGGAATTAAAACCACTATATAATAGCAAAAAAAATTTAGAAAGACAAAAAGTACTAATTATTGTTAAGGATGTAACTCTCAGACACTTCTAGATCCAGCATAAATTGGTCACTGTTGGATCATTTTGTCCAACAAAATGGAAACTCTTTGTCAGTGTCTACTAAGGCTGAACTCTTTCATACTCCGTGACTCAAAATTCTACTCTTATGTTAATACCCCTAAGGTTGTGTACATGTTTTCATCAAAAGACATGTCATAGTGTAACTAATGGTAATAGCCAGAAACTGGAAATTACGTGAATATCCATCAACGGTGGGTTGGGTGAAGAGATTGTGGCATATTCATACAATAGAATACCATAATACTATGTGAATAAAACCAATATGGGTCAATCTCATAAACATAGCAGTAAGTGAAATAAGCCAGACAGACTAGAATATAAACATTAATAAAATACAAGCATTTGTAGTTCATAAAAATTACAAAGATAAATAAAGCTAATATAAGCTGTTGGATGTCAGAATTGTGGTCCTCTTGGTGGGAAGTAGTGATTAAAAGGGGCCCAAGGAGTGTTTCTGGAATTGCTGGGGATGTTCTGTTTCTTGAGGTGCTGTTTACATGGGGACATTATATTTGTGAGGATTTCTTTACAATATGTGCAATTTTCTGCATACTGTATACTTCAGTAAAAGGTTAAGAATGCAATGGCCCATAAATTATTAGAATTTGACTTCTGCAAAACTCATTTAGGATGAGATGTTCCAGTAATTTAGGTGGTATTAGATCAAGAAAGAAGGAAGGACTGGACGAGGGAGGGTGGGCGGTTGACTGAGATCAGCACTTGCCCTCCCCTCTTCTTCACTGCTCCCAACAATGGCTTTCTTTGTGTGTAGTTTGGAAGGTCATTGAAGGACAAATGTCAGAAGTGCAGTTTCACGGAGAAAGCCTGGTACAAGCCAGGCAGGCTTATCTGCTTTAGTTTGCACAAAAAACTACAAATATTATAATTTTAAAAAATAGAGAAAATTAATGTATTATACACAATACGAAATGACCTAAATACCACACTAAATGCTTCATGTCTGTTAAGATTTCCTTTTTTTTTTCCTAGCAAATTCAAGTTTGAGCTTCAGGAACCTGTGTTTGAAGAATGTGCACATATGCTTATGTTTTTGTGTGTGCATAGTGTGCCTGTGTGTGTGCCTGTGCCTGTGTGTATACCTGTGTGTGTGTGTGCATGCATGTGCCTGTGTGTATGTGCCTGTGCCTGTGTGTGTGCATATGTGTGCTTGTGTCTGTGTGTGCATATGTGTGCCTGTGTGTGTGCCTGTGCCTGTGTGTGTGTGCATATGTGTCCCTGTGTGTGTACACATGTGTGCCTGTGTGTGCCTGTGCCTACGCGTATACATGTGTGTCTGTGTGCATGCATGTGCCTCTGTGTGTGCATATGTGTGCCTGTTTGTGTGCATATGTGTGTCTATGTGTGTCTGTGTATGCACGTGCCTGTGTGTGCATATGTGTGTCTGTGTGTTCCTGTGCCTATGTGTATACATGTGCCTCCGTGTGCATGCACATGCCAGTGTGTGTGTGCCTGTGCCAGTGTGTGCGCATATGTATAACTATGTGTGCATGTGCCTGTGTGTGCATATGTGTGTCTGTATGTGCATATATGTTTCTGTGTGTGCATGTGCCTGTGTGTGTGCATATGTGTGTCTGTGTATGTGCACGGTCCCAGTGTGTGTAACTGTGTGTGCATGTGTGCCTATGTGTGTGCATGTACCTTTGTGTGAAATTTTTCTTTGAAGACACTGGGATCAAAATGCCTCCATTTTCTCTTTTTCATTTTTGTTTAGATGACCCACCGAGGATGGATGAGTTTTCTGTTGCTGGCATTTTGTATAAATTTTGAGTGGATGTTTCTTTACAACGTCTTGCTGGCACGGGTATTCTCGTTCGATAGGGCACAGTCGGCCAGGTCTGTATCATGTAGCACAGCCATTCAGTATTGAAAGCATTCATCAGGAGAGGCAGATAGAACATGTTCATGGCTGAATTCCCCGTAGCCATTCCCCACATTTGTAGAAGTGAAGTTTGTCAGAATCGTCATGCACATCAGGACTTTAGAAAGCTTAGCTTTGGAGCAAGAAAATAGATGTGGTGTGATGTTTAAGAATGAAAAATGGAAAATCAATTTTCCCAGAATCCTGAGCAGTGCTGCAATGAATGAGGAGGGAGAGGGTCTGCTGCAGGTTGGAAGCTGCCCTGGTGGGAACCGTCCTAACAGAAACTGACAGCAACACCAGCTTAAAAAATGCTTACCCCTCTGCGTCCTCCCCGCACCCATGCTGCCAGAGTGGGCTTGCTCACTTTTGCTTTCCTCACTGAAACTTCCATCCTGCAGTCCCTCCAGACACTTGGCACACACAGCTCAGACCAAAGAGGCCACTCAGTCCCTCTAAACAGTCCCTGGACTGCACTGGATATTTTTCAACTAAATATCTCCCTGTCAAAAAACACACCCTAATGTATGTGCATGTTTTATTTTTAACAGCAAGGGGCTTTCTTTTTCTTTTTTTCTTTTCTTTCTTTCTTTCTTTCTTTCTTTCTTTCTTTCTTCTTTCTTTCTTTCTTTTTTATTTTTGAAAGTTCTCTGAGAAAGGGGGTAATAAAAATCCACTCAAGATAATACAAAGGCAATTGCCTCTCAGTTTCCCAAGATCCCATCTGGGCTGAGACAGTTGGAACTAAATCTTGGAAAGAGAAGCCTCCAAATGCTTCTCCCCACAATGGCTGGTCACTGTCATTCATTCCCCCTGCAGGAGAGACTGGTTCTGTTCACAGGTGTGTGCAATGGAGAGGCTTGCACATCTCTTCAGATGCAGGGTGCCTGTCCACCCTGTAGGTGAGGAAAATGATCACCCTGCAAGTGCCCACTCTCAGCGGCACAGTTGGTGACCCTCTCTACTGTCCAATTCACAGTGTGGACCAAAAGGAGACGCTCATGTAATCGACATTTTATACACATTGCAACATCTTAATTTTATGGTGAAAGAGTTCTCTAGACTCAGAAATTTATTTTGGTATCTATTGAGCTAATTAAGCTTTCCAGTTGGTCTTGTTTCATTACAATGGCCACTACCAAGGGTACTCAGGCTATCGAGTCACATGGAAGAAAGTACGAGAGGCAATCTTTCTCCAGACCCTCAAAAGTCAATGTCATCTTTTTCCCAGTGATGTACCTCTAGACGACGAATTCCAGACTATTGACAGCAACCTTGCGATGTGAGAGCACTTTGCTATTTACAAAGATTTTTCAGGTACTTCCTTCCTCTCTTCATCTTCCAGTGTAGGTAACAAAACCATTATCCCTACTTTGCAGATGTTAAAATTGAGGCTTACGAAGGGTTGATCTGTTGAAAGTCACATGGAAGAGCAAAACTCCAACCCAGACTTCTATTGTAACTCGGGTGTTTTTATTTCCAATATACCAGGTTTCCTCATGGCAGCAGAAGTGTGGAGACAGAAAAATAAAACCATTTTGTTTCCTAAAGTTCCTTTCACTGTTCCAGTATGAAGAAAGGTATTTGATCAATAAAGTTGTTAAAAATTAAAAAGTTCCCCGCTGGTTGAGTAGATGTATCTTTGAGAGAATGTGTTAATCTTCACTTCATTTTTTAAAAGCAGGATATATTTATATACATATAATCTCCATACTTCTCCCATGTCTTTTGCTTACAGTAAGCAATGTTCATAAAACTTCCATCAAAATACCACTCCAAATTGGTTCACACCACTCTTAGGAAGCAGATTTTAAAAAGGAAAGCGTTATTGTTGAAGACAGCAAGATAAGGTGAAAAAGGAATTAATTAGGGAAAAAAATAGAATGAACAATGGAAAATGACCACAGGCAACAGCAACTCTTGGGATCTTGAATTTCTCTCAACTTTCAGGTAGAAGACAAGGCTTCTTTTTGTTCTCATTTTGTTTTTCTTGCTGAAGACAACGGCTTCATATTCAAAGGCGGCACTTGACTGTATACAAAGTGGATCCTGAATTGTTTCACCCCAAATAACCCCATACAAACATTTCAAGTGAATTACAACAGCTAATCTGAAGGTGGGTTATTGCTTCTCTTAAACCTGATCTGTTTTATTGCTCAGCTCCTCCAACTTCAGAGAAAGTCTTTCTTGAAAAGGGAGAGCAGAGAAGGCACAGGAAGGGGAGGAGAGGAAGGGAGGGAGAATTAATCAGATTCAGAAGTAATCCTATAAAGTAGCACACTGGCTTTTTTATTGCTTCACTCTATTCTATATTAAATCTCTAAATGCAGTATTTAAACCTTTTTTTCTCTTAAAAAAGAATTCAGCATAGTGATTCAACTGACAGGAAAATGCTTTCTATTTTATTCATTTTATACTCTGGTGAAAAATTATAGGGAGGACCCCTGTCTTTCTTAGCTTTCAAGAAACTTAGAGCTCAAATGACAGAGATAATTTTTTCATGATAGTATAATAAAAATTGAATCCATTATCATAACCTTGTGGCGTTGCAAGAGTCTATACTGACTTTTGTCAGTACAAGAACATAATGTGTTTGGTGCCTCTTTAGGGCTAAAATGCATTTTTCTATATTATAAATCTTTGACTATTACCAGTCTTTATGTAGAAAGAATTCTGGTGTCATGTTTAGTGAATTAGAAAATGGGATTATGATGGGGTGCCTGGGTGGCTCAGTCGGTTAAGAGTCTGACTTCAGCTCAGGTCATAATCTCACAGTTGGTGGGTTCGAGCCCCACATCAGGCTCTGTGCTGACAGCTCAGAGCCTGAAGCCTGTTTCATATTCTGTGTCTCCCTCTCTCTCTGCCCCTCCCCTGTTCATGCTCTGTCTCTGTCTCAAAAATAAATAAACATTAAAAAAAAAGAAAATGGGATTATGAGAGTACTAAATGTGGTTAGGGGAGAATTGATTTCAGAATAGGTACATAGTGCATTAGCTAGTCTCTGCAGTAGAAGTAGATGACCCCTGACCTGAAGTTTCGCCAATGTCTGAGGAGCAAATGTTCCACCCGTGGCAGATTTCAAGCTGCTAGGCTGGTATCACTGCATGCGGAGACAAGAAGAGATGTGTAGACAACCATCCCTCTATAGCGTTTCCACCATGTATATGCAATAAATAGGAATAATCTCAAGAGGCGAGATATTAGCACAATGTAAAATCATGAGGAAGTCATGTTTTTTTAGCATTTATTACTTTTTAATAAAATCCATTTCATTGTAGGCTTATGTAATTTAAATTTTAATAATGGCTGTGTTTAACACTGGGCTCACAAAATTTCTGAACATTTTATAAGCCCTCTCATGATCCACTAAGAGCTGGCTGTAGACACCGCTAATTGCAGAATGTGTGTAGAAAACAAACAAAATATATACTTGAACTTATTACTTGAGAAGTTCTATCAAGCCTCCACCCTTGACAATTGCATTTAGTTGTTGGGAGATACAAAGATGGGTGAGAAATGGCTTCTGGCCTCAGAAAGCTCAAGATATAGAGGACAGGAGAGGCCTGGGAGACTCCATCAGTTAAGCAGCTGGCTCGTGATTTTGGTTCAGGTTGTGATCTCACAGTTTGTGGGTTCTCAGCCCCATGTTGGGATCTGCACTGACAGCATGGAGCCGGATTGGGATTCTCTCTCTCTCTCTCTCTCTGCCTCTCCCCAGCTCTCTCTCTCTCTCTCCCTTTCTCTCTCTCTCTCTCAAGATAAGTAAATAAATTTTAAATAAAAATATCTAGGGTTGTCTGGGTGGCTCAGTTGGTCAATCATCCAACTTTGGCTCAGGTCCATGATCTCACGGTTCATGAGTTCAAGCCTTACATCAGGCTCTGTGCTGACAGCTTGGAGCCTGGAGCCTGCTTCAGATTCTGTGTCTCCCTCTCTCTCTGCCCCTCTCCTGCTTGTTCTCTCTCTCTCTCTCTCTCTCTCTCTCTCTCTCTCTGTGTGTGTGTGTGTGTGTGTTTCTCTCTTTCTCTCTCTCTCTCTCAAAAATAAACAAACATTAAAAAAATTTTTTTAAAAAGTTGTAGAGGAGAGGACAGGCAGTGCCAGGGAAGATTTGGATAAGTGCCATAGATAGACTAGGGACATATACATAGTACCTGGCAAGGACCCACCCTAACAGGGGGGCTCTGAGAAGGACATTACAGGTAGTCTTTAAGGGGTGGACAGGATGATAGTTCAGACAGAGAAAAGGGAAAAAAGACATTCTTTGCAGGAAACACAACAAATGCAAGATCAGAGATAACACTTTTCTCAATTTTTTCCCAAGCATGAAGACTATGGTTAAGATCATAGCTGGATGTGACTTTTAGATTTTTTACATACTAGCCAGGTTTGACATCGACTTAATCACTCTTTCTTCTGAAAAAGTGTAACTAATAAAGGGCTATCTTTAGAACTCAGTACTTGCTTGGCATTTGAGATGCACTCAACAACCATGGTGGAAGGAAGAGGAGAGAAAGCAGAAGCAGGAGAGGGCAGGAAAAGGTAATTGCTTATAAGGAGCAGGTTGCTCAAGTCTGATCTCTTTCAACAATAAATGTTTAGTTGGTGTTTGTTATTATTTGGTGGGGTGGGATGGAAAGGAACAATAGAGCTCCCTCCTTTCAGTTCTCAAGTTGGTTAGAAGTTCAAAGACTTCAGATATGAAACTTTAGCTGCCTGTTTTCAAATATGTCCCATCCTGCTAGAATCCCAACCTAGTTGGATTTCTCACAGTTTTCTTTAGGGGCATAAACTAATGTTTGGGGCAACTCTTCTGAAAAGAGATGGTTAATATTCACATGTGTTTTCTTAGACAGTCTGGAAGATCTCCAGATCTTTGAGTTTCTTGGGTTTCTTTGAGCTCTTTTCCAAGGAGACATTAAATGATCTCCAGTCCAATTTGAACCTGAGAGTGGAATATCATTAGCATGTTACAACTTGGCTCCTGGTAAGTATTGCAAATCACTCTCAGCCTATACTATTGCTTTGCCAATTTGTCACTTGGGTACAACTGCATGAGTTTACTTGTACATCAATGCAACAAAAAGTTCTTGTGTTGATTTTAACAAGGACCAGCCAAATTAGATGAAGAGTGATGAACAGAACTTGGTTCTAATTGCTTGGAAGCAGCCATGAGGATCCATTTCAGGATGCATATTATAGAAGGGTTCCCTGTTCATTTGGTCAAGACACTGAATCACTGAAGTGCCGTTTAAGAGTTCACATCCTAAAGATGTTTGCATCTTAAAATAAGCAAATGGCATTTTGAGTGTACGGTGTTTTGTTAAATCTGAGAAATGCCTTTCATTTGACAAAGTAACAGAAATGTAAAGACTGTTATTCTAGAAACAGGAATGCCTTTGAGATCGAAGTTCTTATGGGAAGTCAATGCCTTTGGCATAATGTTCCATACTCTTAAAAGAAAAATATCTTTTTTATACTTTTCAACGTGGGATACAGCATTCCAAACATTTTTAAATTGGTATTCTATCTTAATTTCTGTGTCAAAACCTTGTACAGAATTTTAATGTCATGGGTAATTTTAGGCTAATGATTATCACATCATAAATACAAAGCTATAGAATTGAACTGTGTGTATACATATATGTTTTTTTCTCTTGCAAACATCGTTATTATACATGTTTTTCTCCAATTTTATAAAACTGTAATTAACATCATAATTGTGTAAGTTTAAGGTATACAGTGTGATAACAATACGCATACTCTGCAAAATGTTTACCACAATAAAGTTAGTTAATATATCCTTCACCTTGCGTAGTTACCATGGTGTTGTTGTTATGGTGAGAACCTTATAAACTTTCAAGTATACAATACAGTATTCTTAACTCACATGCTGTATATTAGATCTCTGGAATTTGCTCAACTTACACGTGAAAGTCTATACACTTTGACCACCATTTCCCCATTCCCCCCACTCTCCAGCCCCTGGCAACCACCATTCTACTCTATGTTTTTATGTATTTAAATTTATTTTTGATTCCATGTAGAAAGATAGTAGGCAGTATTTATCTTTCTCTAGAGGCTTATTTCACTTAGTGAAATGTATTCAAGGTCCAACCATGTTCTCACAAATGGCAGGATTTCCTTCTTTTTAATGGGTGAATAATATTCTTATGAGATATGTATGTATATTTCATTACATGTAATATGAAATACATATGGGAAATATATATACTTCACACACATATATATATATGTTGATCTTGGTGTATGGCCCTTTTAATGTGCCATTGAAATTGATTTGCTGTTTGAATTTAATTTTGTTGAGTTTTTTTATGTCTATATTCATCATGGATACTGACCTGTAGTTCTTTTTTGTAGTATCCTCATCTGGATTTGTTATCAGAGTAATACTGGCCTCTTAAAATGAGTTTGGAAGTATTCTGTCTTCTTCAAATTTTTGTAATGGTTTGGAAAAAATTATATTAATTTTTTTGTCTTTTCAAGAAAATAAATACTTTTATTAGCATGGTAATTTTTTATTACACCTGGAAGGGTTTTGACCTCATACACTTGTCAGGTCAGCTACTGAAATGAATTTATAGCAAGACAACTTATGAACTTCAAAAATACCCAGTCCCTGTGCACATTAGGGTCCAATGCAGACAGGCTCCTGTCATTCTCCAGCCCCTCAAGAGCCTTTGCAAATATCTCTTCCTATGCCCAGAATCCCCTGAAATGCATCATGGTATTACATCAATTTGTACAGAATAGCAAGATCAAGTCTTCTATTCTAGGAGTTGGGCTAAGTTGGGCTGTCCAAAAAAAATGACCAGACAGGTTACATCAGATAGTGTGTCACATAAAATTTAAATTTTCAACAAATTACATCTCTCCTTCTTTGTTGCAAACATTGATAGCAAAATTCTGGAGAAGTGGGAGAGAATATGGCCCTTAGATGTCCTCGAGCTGGCAGAGCTGGAGGAGGTGAAAGTGCTGGAGCCTGAGGAAGATTTCCAACAGCTCCTGCTGCCAGTCATCAATGAGATGCTGGAGGACAATGTGGCTCTCACCCAGGAGTGGGGGAGAGCATAAACGCAGAAGAAGCAAACTATGGCAGATGGACAATATGTTCATCCAAATAAAAACACAGGTGGAGGGGAGGCCTCAGAGGAGAGCACCCTGAATCATCTTCAGAATCCAAATGATGGAATCAAGGGCAGAGTGACCCAAAGGAATAAGAAGGCCGAGGAGAAGGCCAAGGAGCCCATGAAGATGGCAGAGATGTTGGTGGAGCTGGTCCAGTGCATAGAGAGAGGTGAATCCTCCTGAAGGAAGGCCAGTGGTTTACAGCCAATGGGTTCTGGCCAGCCAATGGATATTGGTCCAGCTGAGTTTGGACAGCCCAAAAGCTGAAACCAGAGGGCTTTTGTTCTCTCTCTCTCTCTCTCTCTCTCTCTTTCCTCTGTCTACACTCTGCCCTCACCTACACCACATTTATGCACTTCTCTGTGTTTGGTTGATGACCTCAGTATAATTTTTGACTGTTAAATGTTTTGGTTTGGAAAAGTAACTTGTATTTGGAAAATGCTCTCACATGAGAATTAGGGCCTAGAAGGTAAGCTCTTGGAGCAACCACAATTGTTCCTGGGCTTTGGTTATTTCTAAATTCTCAGGTGCTTTGCTCTTTGTTGTGTGACTTGATAGCTCCCTGGAACTTTGAGTGATACATGAGACTCAGAGTTGGAGTTTTCCACTTCTAGAGGTGCTAAAGAAGCTGTGTTACTTCTAAAATATTACTTCATGCAGCAACTGCTAAAGAAGCTGAAGAAGGGACTAGACTTCATCTGGGAATATGAATGGGGCTAATGAATCAGAAGGGGTGGAGGATGGTAGTGTCTGTATTTCTGGACTTTAATTTCTGTGTGAGACCAGATGTTAGTTCTTTTTTTTTATAAGTTTGGTAGAATTCACCCATAAAGCCATCTGGTCCTAGGCTTTTCTTTGTTGGGAGACTTTGATTACTAATTTAGTTTTCTTTCTTGTTAATTCATATTTTCCATTTCTTTGTAATTCGGATATAGCAGATCATATATTCCTAAGAATTTATCAGCTTTTTCAAGATTATCTAATTTGTTGGCATATAATTGCTTTAGTATTCTTTTTAGTATTTTTGTATTTCTGTGGTATCAGCTGTTATGTCTCCTCACTTATTTCAGATTTTTTGTCCTCTTTATTTTTTTCTTGTACTATACCCAAAGGTTTTCCAACTTTGTTTCTTTTCAAAAAAGCCCACTTTATCTTTGTTAATCTTTTCTTTTTAATTTTAAATTTATTTATTTAAACCCAAGTTAGTTAACATACAGTGTACTATTCATTTCAGGATAGAACCCAGTAGTTCATCTCTTACATATGATGCCCAGTGCTCATCCCAACAAGTGCTCTCCTTAATGCCCCTTGACCATTTAGCCCATCCCCATACCCCAAACCCCTCAATCAACCCTCAATTTGTTCTTTGTATTTAAAAGTCTCTTACAGTTTGCCTCCCTCTCTATTTTTACCTTATTTTCCTTCCCTTCCCCCATGTTCACCTGTTATGTTTTTTAAATTCCACATATGAATGAAATCATTTAATATTTTTCTTTCTCTGACTGACTTATTCAACTTAGCATAATACATTCCAGTTCCATCCACATTGTTTCAAATGGCAAGACTTTGTTCTTTTTTATTGCTGAGTAGTATTCCATTGTGTGTGTGTGTGTGTGTGTGTGTGTGTGTGTGTGTGTATACATATATATACCACATCTTTGTCCATTCATCAGTCGATAGACATTCAGACTCTTCCATAATTTGGCTATTTTTGATAACACTGCTATAACATTGGGATGCATGTTCCCCTTCAAATCAGCATTTTGGTATTCTTTGGACAAATATCTAGTATTACAATCGCTGGGTTGTAGGGTAGTTCTATTTTTAATTTTTTGAGGAACCTCCATACTATTAATCTTTTCTCCTTGTTATCTATTCTTTATTTCATTTATGTGCACAGATAATTGTTATCTCCTTCCTTCTACTAATTTTGGGCTGCTTTTTCTTGTTTTTCTCTTTCTTTGGAGTATAGGTGAGGTTGTTTATTTGAGAACTTCCTTATTTTTAATATAGGAATTTATTACTAAAAAATTCCTTCTTAGCACTGCTTTTGTAACATCTCCAAAGTTTTAGTATGTTGTGTTTCCATTTGTTTCAAAATATTTTATTTTTCCTCTTGGTTTTATTGTTGGCCCATTGGTTGTTCAGGAATATGTTGTTGAATTTTCACATATTTGTTAATATTCCAGTTTTCCTCCTGTTACTGATTTCTAGTTTCATACCACTGTGGTCAGGAAAGATACTTGGTATGATTTCAATCTTTTTTTAATTATTTTTTTAATGCTTATTTATTTTTTGAGAAAGAGAGAGAGAGAGAGAGACAGAGAGAGAGAGAAAGAGAGAAAGAGAGAGAGAGAATGAGTGGAAGAAGGGCAGACAGAGAGAAAGAGACAAAGATCTGAAGCAGGCTCCAGGCTCTGAGCTGTCAGCTCAGAGCCAACATGAGGTTCAAATACACAAAGTGTGAAATCATGACTTGAGCTGAAATTGAGTGCTTAACTGACTGAGCCACCCAGGTGCCCTTAATTTTTTTAATGTTTATTTATGTTTGAGAGTGATTTCAACCTTTTAAAAATTGGGTTGTATTTGTTGAAAGTTCTAATCATGAAAGGATATATATGTTTTGTGCTCTAATATATGACCTATCTTGGAGAATGTTCCATGTGTGATTTGGAAGAATGTATATCCTGTAGCTGTCGAATAGAGTGTTCTGTATATGCTCCAAAGTGAAGTTCAAGTCCATGGGGGACTTGTTGTCTTTTAACCCTTACACCAGAGTTAAGTGCTTAACACACTACCACATTACAGTATTAGAGTGTTCTGAATCTGACAATACACTATATACTTTTACCACTGTGTTGTATACTTTCATGCTTTAAAGCTATAGTAGCATCTGTTATTTCAATTTGAATAATTCTTTTTAGCTTTTCTTAAGGCAGGTCTACTGGGGCTAAATTTCCTCAGTTTTTCTTTGTGAGGTGAAGTCTTTACCTTACTGTTACTTCTGAAGTACAGTTTTGCTGGAGAAAGTGCTCTTGGCTGACAGCTTTTCCCTTCAGTACATTGTATATACCACCCATTCTCTCCTGGCCTGGGAGGTTTTTGCTGAGAAATATGCTGACTTCATCGAGGTTTCCTTGTATGAGATAATTTTTTTCTCTTAGTGTTTCTAAGATTCTCTCTTCATTTTTGATTTTAGACAGCTTTATTATATGATGTGTCTTGTCGAATATTGTTTCAGTTTGACATTTTGGGGTAACTATTAGCTTTGTGAACTTGAATGTCTTATCTCTTTCTAGATTTGGGAAGTTCTCAGCCATTATTTTTTAAAATAAATTTTCTACACTTCTCCTTCTAGGACTCCAGTGATGTGTAGGTTAATAGTATACCTGAAGTCCTGTAAGCTTTCTTCATCCCTTTGTATTTTTTCTTTTTGCTTTTCTGACTGAATAATTTTAAGTAATCTATCTTCGGGCTCACTGGTTCTTTCTTCTCCTCAATCTAGTTGGTTGTTGAAGTTCTGTTGCATCCTTCAGTCATTGTATTCCACTGCTCCTAAATTCCTGTTCAGTTATTTTTTATATTTCCATCCTTTTCAAGCTTCTAATTTTGTTCTCTTATAGTTTTCCTGATTCCATTATTTTTTAATTATTTTTATTTTTAGGTAATCTCCACACCCACTGGGGGCTTGAACTCCCAACTCTGAGATTAAGAGTCACATGCTTCACTGACTGAGCCAGCTGGGTGTCCCATGATTCCATTGAATTTTATCCAATCTCATATATATATATATATATATATATATATATATATATATATATATATATCTGAGAATCTTAATTTGGGGAAATTTTTTTTGGAAAATATAAATTTTTTTGTGTGGCAATTGCTGTATCTCTATTTCTTTGGGATTAAGTACTAGAAGATTCCTATGTCCCTTGGATAGAATCCTATTTTCTTGATTCTCATTGATCCTTGTAATTCTGCTAAGTTGTCTGCACATTGGAAGAGGGAATTGCCTCTTTCAGACTTTACTGACTGACTGGTAAGGACAGACCTGCCCCTGAGTTTGGGGGCAGGCCAGAGCACACCATGACTCTGTGTCCAGTGGTGTTCATCATCAAGTGCAGTGATACATGGCTGCTCCAGGTCCAGAGGGCATGGTGACTTGTTGGCTCAGGCCAGCGGAATCCACAGCATCAGCAACTGCGTGGTCCTTGAAGAACGCTGCAGCAGATCCATGGAGGCCACAAAAGGTTGGTGGTATCCTCAGCCGCACCTCCAGGCTTAGTGGTCAGGGACCAAGGCAGACAGTGGTAGTGACTGGAGCTAGTGATATGCACACACTGGACTAGAAAGAACAGCTGTAAGTGCTCTTATAATGGCAGAGGCTGGTTTCACACACACATAGAGTGGTGGAGACCAGAGCAAGCAGCCAGTGTAGGAATGAACTGGAGGCACACTGGCAGTTGTGAGGCCCTTGGCCATCAGTTTGCAATACCGTGGCTGCTAGTTCTTGCCATGTGTGTACAGAAGCCCTGGATGGTGTTGGGAGACAAGTCAGGGGCATGCAGGTACACAGCTGGAGGGAGCAGCTCCAGATGAACTCAGTGGTACAAGCTAGTGACAGGAGATAGGGTCGGCTCCAGGCCCACAAACTGCTGTGGCGGCTACAACTGTCAGCATGCCCTCCTGTGTCTGTGCAGTCTCCCCAGGGGCATGTGCACAGCAGTGGAGGCCAGTGACAGGGTCTCACATGGACATGCAAGTGCACAACTCGAGGAGTAGCTACAGGTGAGCCCAATGTTACAGGTTAGTGACAGGCAATAAGGCTAAATCTGGGCCCCAAACAACCAAGGGAGCTTGTTCTATTGGTGTGCACTTCCATGGCTCAGAATCTTGCCAGACGCGTGCACATGGCAGTGGAGTTTAGTGTATCAAGCCAATAGCATGAAAGTGTGCAACTGTAGGTGCTAAACCAAAACACACTCAAAGTAGTGGGGGTCAGCCACAGGGATCCAGGCTTGCTGCTAGTGTGCATCCTTGGTCTAAAGAGGAGGGTTGTGAGAGGAAGTAGGGAGGGACACAGGTAATTGATACATGCAAATGAGAGTAGGCATGGGGATAAAACTGGCGAAATCTGCAAGGAGTGTGCCTAGGCTGTACTGGTCTTTGATTAAGTTGGTGACAAAAGCTGCTGGGACTGGCTGTGAAGCAGGTCACCAGGAATCGTGGTCACCTCTGTTGTATGGCTGATCCTGGTAGTCCCTGCTTTTCTTCCTTGTTCCCAACTGCCTATGTCTCAGCTTTGCGGGTCTCTGGGAGGGGTGAAACTGAAGCAGGTTCTTCATGAGATGCCCCCCCTAAGTCTGGGGAAGCTGACTGCTCACTCTGTCTTCTCTTCCCCAGAGATGGGACTCTTTCTAGCTGGTGAGGCACTGAGCAGTGTCGGCTTGGGGGACAAGATGACAAAGGCGAAAAGAGGCTGTTCTTCCTTCCTTTTTGTGCAGTTACTCTCAATTTTTATTCCATTTGGCTGCTGAAGTTTCCTTATTAGACTCCAGAGCTCTCCGAGAGCTGTTTTTGTTGATGAATAGCTGTCCAGTGTTTTATCTTTGTGGGGAGTTGGAGGCTGGGGTCTCCTCCTCTTCCATATGGTTATATCGCTCCTATATATTTTTAAATATTCTTTTTTGTTTTGTGTAAGAGATAAACAGTTAATTTTAAATACAGAATTAATTTTTTAAAGCCATGCCATCTAATATAAAATATAGGATGTGGTACAAGTTACCATAAACTTTTCCTCCCAGGTCTTTGTCTAATTGGTTGACACATTTTGGCAACGATTTTCAGTATTTTTGTTCAAACTATCTGACAGCTTTAGATATGGACAAATCGCCTACACTTCAATCACCACACCCAGAGGAGCTGTAGGCTGGAGATGAGAGAAGGGAACATTTATGTCTGTACGGAAAGAAACTGGCTTGAGAAACACAAATGGATAAGAGGCAATATATAGCAATGTCAAAGACAGCCATCAGGTAACCAGGCCCCAGATAATGATATACAAAGGAAAAAAAAAAAACACATCCCTAAACAGACAGAATTGGAGAGAAATAAAGAGAGGGAAAAGCTGAAAAACATGGCCACTTCAAGTATTTGCCTGTACAATAATCACTAGCCATATGTACCTACTAAAATTTAAATTAATTAAAAATAAATTGAATTGAAAATTCATTTCCTTAGTCACATTTGGCCCATTTCAAGTGCTCAATAACCATACTGGCTACTGGCTTTTACAGTAGACAGTGCACATATAGACTATTTCCTTCATTGTAGAAATAATGAACACAGATCATGAACTGCATTGGACTCTATTCCAAAACTAACATATTCATATATGTGTAGTATGTGTACACACACACACACACACACACACACACATATATATATATATATATATATATATATATATATATATACAATGAGCACCTACTGTGCACATTTCTCTTGGTAGTTTCGTAGGTGGGAGATGGATGAGGAAGTATTGGTTGAGACTCTGGGACATTGCTTCATGGTCTCACACTAAAATAATTATGGGGAGGAGTCTATATTGCTAAGCAATGGCAAAATCATTTTGAGAGTGCAGCATGGAAAGAAATCTCCCTGCCTTGACACAAATGAAACAGAAATTTATCCTGCAAAACGTTTCCTGTCAGGAGGCTGCAATCCCACATAGAAAAGTCAGCATGGAAGGAAGCAAAGCCTTCCCTAGTAACTAATCAATAAGACTCAGTACTCAAAGCAGGTAAGAAGCAAGATCTGGAAGAAAGAGCCTGAGGCCTGAACCACAAATCAGTCATTCTACCATATATGATAAGAGATTGAGTAGCTCACAACTAACTGAAGAAGATCCAGAGGGTCAAGACAGCCCTGAGCAGAGATCTGGCTAAGATCTCTCAAGCACATAGTGTACACCCTTTATCGTTAAAGTTAGAAATCTGTGCATTGAATGGCAAACAGTTATTACAAGGTGTGAGTTCAATCATTCTCTTTTTATAAATGTTTATTTATTTAATTTTGAGAGAGAGAGAGTATGTACTCACATGAGTGGAGGAGGGGCAGAGGGAGAGGGAAGAGAGAGAATCCTAAACAGGCTCCACACTGTCAGCACAGAGCTTGAAGCATGGCTCAATCTCACGTCCATGAGACATGACCTGAGCTGAAATCAAGAGTTAGATGCTCAACTGACTGAGCTACCCAGGCGCTCCGAGTTAAGTCATTCTATAGTAGAGTTTCTCAACTCATCTTGTACATCAGTATCAAACCAGAGCTTTTGAGTACCCCCCACCTAAGCCATACCCAAGCCAAGCCCATTTACATCAGACACTCTAGGTGGGACTCAGGCATCAGCCTTTTTTCAAACTCCTTAGATGATTAGAACATGCAGCTGAAGTTGAGAAGGGATACCTATAGAAACTGACATGAAAAAAACCTCTACAGACATTTATAGAAAGAAGCAAGTCAAGGACTTATGGTTTCCAGTCCTTCTTAAAACCTTGGAAATCATTATTCCCATCCTCCCAAGAAAAATGCTGAGGAAATTGAAAAGAATTCTTCTTAGATTCATCAGAGAATTAAGGTCACAGGGCAAAGCGTCACCCCAAACTGAAGATGGACACAGAGTCACAACCCACTGGGAACAAAAAAATCGCTGGTGCCTTCAGGAGTGAGTGACTAATTGCTGAGACTCAGCTCCAGTCAGCCTGGCAGATTAAAACCTTGGGGGGCCCAATCTGAGGAGGGGGTGTTGCTGGATGTTGAGAATTTTACCTCCAGGAGCCCCAACAGTTTCGAAGGGTGAAGATCTGAAAATCAGGAGAAAACCCTCTCCTGCTTCCGGATGTAGGAAGGGAAAAGTAATTTTTCCGAAACCTACCCAGAGCACTCAGCTCCGTTTCACAGAGCTTGTCCTCAGGGAAATTATCTCACCGCATCCTAGCTGATTGGAATCTTATTAGAGACTAACCATCTTGGATGACGGACTATGGAGAGTGGGCGTGGCTGATGAGAAAAAGGGAGTGTGGAGGGATGAAGCCTGAATTCTGGTTTCACTGTCTGTAACTGCTGGAGCAGTGGGGCATTCGGACACATGGTGCTTCCTGGGGCAGATGTGGCTTGCCTGGGAAAACTGGGCACATCACCCTCAGTGTGATCAATTGCCAGATGAATCTCAGCCAATAAATATATCCAACTCGGAGGTGGCAATAACACTCTAGCCTGAGATATGCGGTTAAGGATTTTGGAGAAGGTAGAGTCTGACCTTCATTCTGAATCCTATGTTATCCTGCCTTTCAACCGAAAGCATCCACCTAAAGACAGTGATTCCATTGAAGGTGAATGGTCAGGACAGAGAGGTGTGCTGAGCCGCATCAAGTGCACCCTCTCTCACGCCACGTGAGAAACAGGGACAGCCATTTCCTGCAGTTGGGAGTGTTGAGGAAAATACAAGGTCAGGAGAAACTCAGGTGAGGGGACAGGAGCTGCAGGATGGGGGAAGGAAGCATGGGAACTTGTGTGTGATGCCGTGCTCAGAGTCCTCCTGGAGGTCATGAGAAACCACTAGTGATACCTTTTTTGTTGGAAATTACATACAAAAGAGCAGCCAACATAACCAAAACAGCAGCTTATTTCATCATTTCGGTGGTAATCCATGAGCTAAAGACCAGGGGCTATGGTCCCCAGCAGGAAAGTTTCCCACTGACTCTTTAATTGTACAGGCTGCTTCTCCTTTCAAAAAAAAAACCATAGGCAGTCTCTGCTGCTAGTTTATAGATGCTTCATGGGGCAGTAGGACATGGACCTACCATGTCGTTATGTTGTTTGGTTTGTATTTTTGTGATGGCAGTCACCTCCAGGATGTCACTTAAACTCCAACCTCCTGGTCAGGAGCCTTTCACCTATAAACTATGAACTTCCACTGAATGAATGAATGAATGAATGAAACAATTATAGGTAGAGAGAAGTTTCATTATATGTATACATATACATATACATATACATATATGTATATACATATATATACAAATATATGCAATATATATTTGTATGTACATATATACATAAATAT